>NC_139032.1:56386527-56812193 GCF_964662115.1 Mustela nivalis
GGCTCCCTGCTGAGCAGAAAGCCTGATGTGGAGGTCGATCCCAGGACCCTGAGATCATGACCTGAGCTGAAGGCAGAGGCTTAACCCACTGAGCCACCCAGACAGCCCTACATTGTGCATTTTATGCACACAAGAACATTTGCAAAAGTTGACCATGTGCTGGACCACAAAGGTCTCAACAAATTTCAAAGAATTGATATACTGAGGATGCTTCTGGCTTACAATGAAATTGAGCTAGAAAGCCATAAGAAACAGAAGCAATAATTTGAAAACCCAAATATTGACTCAAAAATTTAGGAGCTTTCTGGCTGTAATCTTAAATTGGCTACTGTGTGCAGAGGGCAAGGAAAGGCAGAAGCAGACCACTCCTGATTGGTAAGTGGCAGTTTTAATAAGCAAGGAGACTTATTTATGAGACTTGCCTTAGGCTACTACAAAAGGAGTAGATTTCTACACCCACCGACCCAATATTAAGAGTTTATATAGAGGCCTTAACAGGGTTCAGTAACATATACTGACCAGATTGTCTCAATAACACTTTCGTCTCTCAAGGCTATGTCCTTGCAATAGTTCCCACTGTGGAATAGTAAGCTTAGTGTAAATTCTAAGGACCAGGGAAGTGGTAAGGAGCCCCTGATTGCCTAAGGTCCAGCTCCTGGGTCAACTGGCAGTCACATTCACTCCATGAACATATCTCTACACATGAAAAGACATTTAAAAAGCATATTTGTATGTTATCATAAGAAAAAGAAATCTATTGGAATTAGAAAAAATTTCAAAGTAGAAATTAGATAGTAAGAAACGTGACACATAGGGGCACCTGGGTGACTCAGTTGTTAAGGGTCTGCCTTTAGCTAAAGTCATGGTCCAGGGTCCTTGGATTGTGCTCCACATCGGGCTCCCTGCTCAGCGGGAAGCCTGCTTCTCCCCCTCCCACTCACCCCACTTGTGTTCCTTCTCTTGATGTGTGTCTCTCTGTCAAATAAATAAATTAAATATTTTTAAAATTTACAAAAGGAAAATTTATTTTTTTTAAAAAAGGAACATGACACATAGAATACAGTCAAATATGTGCTTATAGGGAAATTTTTTTTTTAAGATTTATTTATTTATTTGACAGAGAGAGATCACAAGTAAGCAGAGAGGCAGGCAGAGAGAGAGAGGAGGAAGCAGGCTCCCCGCCGAGCAGGCTCCCCGCCCAGCAGAGAGCCCGATGTGGGACTTGATCCCAGGACCCCGAGATCATGACCTGAGCCGAAGGCAGCGGCTTAACCCACTGAGCCACCCAGGCGCCCCGGGAAATTTTAAATGAATATATTTAAATATATATCAAGAGCTAAGCCCTAATCTCAAAGTATGAGAAGAAAAGCAAATTATATCCAAATAGAGTAGAAGAAAATCTTAAGAAATAGATCAGAAATTAATGAAATGGAAATAAAATACAATAGAGAGAATCCAAACTATAATGTTTTTCTTTGAACAGAAACGTAATATTGAAATAAAAAGGAAAAATAATTTCTTCAGAAATTATGAAAACCTGATATGAATATTATGAGAAGGAAAATTACCTGCCAATCTCATTTATAAATATAAATGCAAAAATCCTTAACAGATTAATTAATCAAATCTGGCACTATGTAAAACGGGTAATAGATTATGACTAAATTGATTCTGTTGTAGGAATGCAAGTTTGGTTTAATATTTAAAAATCAATCTGGGGGCACCTGGGTGGCTCATTGGGGTAAGCCGCTGCCTTCAGCTCAGGTCAGGATCTCAGGATCTCAGGGTCCTGGGATCGAGTCCCGCATCAGGCTCTCTGCTCAGCAGGGAGCCTGCTTCCCTTCCTCTCTCTCTGCCTGCCTCTCTGCTTACTTGTGATCTCTCTCTCTGTCAAATAAATAAATAAATCTTTAAAAACAAAAAATAAAATAAAAATCAATCTGGGGCACAAGGTGGCTCAATCAGTTAAGCGTCCAGCTCTTGATTTCAGCTCAGGTCATGATCTCAAGGTGGTGGGATGGAGCCCCACGTCAGGCTCCATCCACACTCAGCAGGGAGTCTGCTTGAAGATTCGCTCTCTTTGCCTCTCCCCTGACTTGTGCATATATGCGTGCATGCTCTCTCTCTCTCTCTCAAATAAATAAATAAACCTTTAAAAAAAACATAGTATGGTCTGGTGCAGGATAGACAAATAGAGCCACACACCAGAAATAGACTGTCACAGTTATGGTGGGACTTCAGCTTCATGACAAAGGTGGCACTGCAGAGCAGTGGGGAAAGGACAGCCTTTCCAAAAAACGGTGCTGTGATAATTGGATATCTGTATGGAAAAAAAATAATTTGCCCAATGCCCTAAAATGGCTATGCGGTGAAATCATGTATTTTTCTTTTTCTTTTGCTTACTTATTTATTTAAGTAATCTCTATACCCACTGTGGGGCTCGAACTCATAACCCCAAGATCAAGAGTCACATCCTCTTCCAACTTAGTGAGTCAGGCACCCTGCAGTCAAGTGTTTGAACCCAAATATATCTGGCCCTAATATAAGTCCATACCCTTTGCATTCTGCCAATGGCCCAGTCACCTACCTCCCAAAGCTATCATGAGCAGCAAGACCAGAAGTTATGGAAGTGCTCTGTGAACTGGCAAGTGCTGGGAGCACCTGTGGGAAAGGCCATGTCCATTGAAATGACTACTGCCTTCCAGAAGAGTGCAGTGGCCTTGTTCCATAGCGCTAAAGCCTCTGGTGGGCCCCTCTCCTCTCCTGTAGATTCCAGCTGGGCCCAAACACCAAGTCCCCTGTAAGAGAGTGGCCCTCTCGACCTGCAGGGGGAATTGAGCAGGAGGCTGACATTCTAGCACAGATGCTCAGGGCTGGGGCCCTCCCAGGGAATGGTGTGAGGCTGATGCTCTGATGTACCCCCCTCCCCACCCCGGGGTCTGTCTCTAGCAGCGTTTGGGAGAAAACAGAAACTAGGCCCCCAGAGACCCTTGGGACAAGTCTGTGTTTCACCTTGTAAGCTGAACTGCATGGTTTTGCAACCTCAGTCCAGGTGGTAATGCAGACTAAAGAAGGAAGGGCCACAGGGCCTTCCTGGAAGGCTTGCAGCAAAGGCCTAGTTCCCTTTGGACTGTGCACCATGCCCCTGGGAATGCCTCAGAACTGCCAGGAATTGTCTTTCCTTCCGCCCTCCCCCTCCCTGACTTCCTGGATTGACAAAGGGGATCTTTGTTTCTGGCCTTGAGTCCCATCTGAAGCACCCCAGCAGCAACCTCAAACAGGCAGAAGGAGATGGAGAAATAAAACAGCCTGGAGAGTTTTCCTAGAACCATGGTTGGCCGCCCTAAAGGGCCCTCAGAGCCACCTCCCCCAAACCCCCCACCCAGTTTCTGGCCTTGGTTACCCACTGGATCAACACCGGGCTCCCCATCCAGGGCTTCCTTAGCTTCCTCTACTGCCTGCATCTCCCCAAAGCAAAGCACTCCCAGCCATGTCCTCACCTCAGAGTTGGTGGTGGGCCAGCAAAAGGTCTGGCAGGCAGGCCTTGTTTCTCATGAAGAAAAGCCCTGGAACACTCTTCTGGAAGGTGTGGGCAGTGAACCTGCAACAAGATAGGGCAGGCCCAAGATGAGGAGAGTGCCCACAGGCCCTGGGCAGCCAGCAGGGCCAAGCTCATCAGCCCAACCCACCAATCACCAAGCCCCCAGCCTGTGAGAGACAAAGTTGAGACCTAGCACCTGAGTCAGAGGCAGAGCTCAGGCTGGCTTCTGAGCTGACAAAGCAGTCATGGGGGAGGTCTCTCCTATCCTCAGCAGCTGGTCTTCCCTCCTCATTCCACAGTCTCACTGCGGCTATCTCAGCTCTCATCCCCGGGGAAACCACATGAAACGTGAATCACTGAGGTCTGAAGTCTGATAAAGTCAAACTCAAAGACCAGCTTTTGAATGCTCTTGGCTCAGCCTGTCTAAAAATCAGGAACCATCAGCCCAATCAAAACACTCCCCATTTAGGAAGGTGCCTTTGGCCCCTTAGGAATGTTCTGGGGGCTTGGGAATGGTGTGGCAGCTGCCCTCCTTTGGGCAGAGGCTGGATGGTAAGGGGGGATAGGGGCCCAGAAGGGCCCAAAGGAGGGCTGAACCCATGTCCAGTCTCTCTCTACTCCGTGCCACTGGTCTCCACAGCCTCAGGGCAAAACTGTGGTGAATCCTCCTGGAGGCCAGGTGTCAGCCCCAGGCAGAGACGGTGGTGCGCAGCTGCGTGAAGGAGCTGCACCGGCAGTGAACCAGGTTGTTGTTTCCCAGAGCAATGCTTCCAGAGGTGGAGAGCAGCCCTGCTTCTTCAGGGCCATGTGGGGCCTCAGCCCTCAGGGGTCTCCCTTCCTCCTCATACCCCATGACCCAGGTCTCCTGCATCCTTGTGGAGAATTTCAGTGTTCGCCGCCCCATGTGTCTCCCAGACTGTGGTAGTGCAGACATCCCTGCTCCAGGAGCTGCTGCCAGGAGGTATGCCTCATTCCCAAGTCCTCTAAACTGTAAAGGGAAAACCAAACAAACCAGAAAACACACAAATGAAAAACCATGCTCTTGGGCCCAGTCCCTGACCTGCATTGCACTTCCCTGGGCACTGCTGCGGATGCCAGGCTTGCGGAGAGGGTCACATCTTCCTGCCGGGGTGAGGCACCACTCAGCCTGAAGCCTCTAGCTGCTGCCTGTTTTGGGGAGGAAGGGCTGCTGAGCCTGCATGAGTGGTTGGCTCATGGTCCAGCGGCTAGTGGAACTCAGGACATCTGGGTCAGACATGCACTCTGTGTGACCTTGTACAAGTCACATGACCCCCCCTGAGCCTCTGTTCCCTGTGATGGGGAATACGTCTGAGCAGCGCAGAGCAGGTAGGAAAGTGCCAGGTGCACTCCAAAGGCCCACTCACAGCCATCCACCCGTTCACATTCGCCCCGTTTGCCTGCAGCCTCCCTTGCTCGCTCCCTCACTACTGACATGCCTTTGGTGAAGTTGCCAACTACAGAGCTGGGACCTTGGAACTGGGCAGTCTCCTGGGCTGTTGTTATCAGAGCAGGCCAGTTACTGAGAGAACAACAGGACTCGTTCACACCAAGGCCCAAGGCCATGGCTGGATGACCTCCCCTAGCTCACCATGTCCAGATTTCTTAATACAGAGAACTCCACCTGGTGGGGCCCCATGGAGTTGGCTGAGCAGGGTGGGGCAAGGCTGGGCACACCACTCTTGGCACCCTACCAGATAGGGATTCAAAGTTCGAGACATACCAAGGCCTGCTATCCCACCCCCTCCTCTGGCCCATACTCCCCAGGAAGGGACCAGGTCCAGGAGCACAGGCCTGTTGTCTAGCACTCACATCTGGACCGGACATGAGTCTGCAATAGCTCCATGCTCAAATCTGTGTCAGAATCCAGATGTCAGGGCCTCCCTCAGCAACAGAGCTCCTAGATTCTGGGGTCAAAGATCCATGGGCAGTGGGCGTCCCCCTCACTTCCTCCTACACTCACCTTCTTCACAGAGTCCTGATTAGGTGCCTCAGGCCAGTCTTGCTCCTTGAGAGCCAGGGAACAGTGTCCCCTCCCTTTCTTTTTGATCTCAAATACTTCCATTACCCCATTGTGCTCAGGGAGGAGTCGCAAGCAATGTCCTAACTTTATTTTTCTAAATCTGAGAGAATAGCTAGAAGCTCATCAGCCCGAGCCATCTGGTCTCCGTGAACATCCCCACAGCATGCCGCCTTCCCACAGTATGCCACATCCTACCACGGGTGAACAGGCCGCAGGCCTCCATCATTCCCTGTGGGAGGAAGCCCCAGCTTCCTTCCAAGTCAGGGCACTAGCAGGGAATGCAACCCCCACCCCAGGGGACTATCCAGCTCATTCTTTCAATGGCCTCAGCCCTCAGGCAATCCCCTAAACCCTAAAGATTGTTACCCCCAAATGGGAGAATGGAAGCCTGGCTGTCCAGTCTGTGCAGAGAAGGGAAGATCATCTCTTCATTCTACTGCTCATGCATCTGCTCCCCAAAACAATTACAGAGTAATTTCTGCCCTAAATTATTCATACACTTCCCTGCTGTATATGGAAATACCATTGTGTAGCTTGCTTTTTTTCCCTTATACCTCTTCCCAGTCGATAAATATAGATCCGCTTCATCATTCTCAATGGTCACACTGTACATAATTGCTCGGATGCCCCTCATTTTCCCTAGTCCCCCATTGACGGTAGCTTCGAAGTGTTCAGCTTACAAGCACTGGCTGATTAAAACATACATCTTGGTGGGCAGTTTTGTTTTCTTCAGATAAATTCCTAGAAGCTGAAGTGCAAGGTCGAGGGATAGGTCTGCTTTTAAGATTTACTTCTCTGCTGGGGCGCCTGGGGAGCTCAGTCAGTTAAGCATCTTGATTCTCGATTTCAGCACAGGTCATGATCTCAGGGTCATGGGATTAAGCCCCGCATTGGGCTGCATGCTCAGTGGGTTGGTGGGGTGTCTGCTGGAGGTTCTTTCTCTCCTCCCTCTGTCCATCCCCTGGCTCAAGTACACGCATGTGCACTCTCTCTCTCTCTCTCTCTAAGATTTTATTAATTATTTATTTGACAGACAGAGATCACAAGCAGGCAGAAAGAAAGGAAGGGAAGCAGGCTCCCTGCTGAGCAGAGAGCCTGATATGGGGCTCAATCCCAGGACCCCGGGGTCATGACTTGAGCTGGAGGCAGAGGCTTTAACCTACTGAGCCACCTAGGCGCCCCCCACCTCTCTTTCTAAAGATTTTATTTATTTGTTTGACAGAGAGAAACACGACGAGAGAGGGAACAGAAGCAGAGGGAGTGGGAAAGGGAGAAGCAGACTTCCCATTGAGTGGGGATCCTGAGATAGGGCTCTGAGTATCTCAGGACCCTGGGATCATGACTTGGGGTAAAGGCAGATGCTTAATGACTGAACCACCCTTTCTAAATAAATCTTAGAAAGAAAAAAAAAAGGAGTAACTGCTCTACAGTCCACTCATAGAAAGGTTGTGCCAGTATAGCAGCATGGGAGTGGAGGTTCCCCTGGCCTCACCCACACCACGTCATAGGACCATCTCTCCAAAGAGTCCCTCCTGTCCTCCAGAACTCATCTGTGCTCTCCCTGCTGACCCTTGGGGGACTTCCCCTTCATCGGGACAGAACCCGTATAGGTGACTGTTTCCATGCCTAGGTGTAATCTGGCCCAGCTTGTCATTTCTTCCTTTAAAAAGCCTCCACTTCAACCCCTACTTTCTGCCAACAGTGAATGGGAACCAAGGGGGCACTCTGGGAATAAGCGCCTCCTTGCCCCTTAGTCCTGATATCTTAACTGCCAGAGTCCAAGCTTCACCTTCTCCGCTCAGACCCCCTTGGCGAAGGGATATGTCTTAGTTGTGCCTATGTCATAGCTTTGCTGCATCTGGCTTTCTTAGGAAAGGGTGTTTGTCTTGGCAAAGGTGGTGACTGAAAAGCCGGTCATGGCGGGCAGAGCACCAAGCTGGAGTCAACAGTCAAGCTGAGCACCCACGGTTTGCACATCCCCAGATGGCATGCCCCAATTGGCCAGCACTTCTGACACTCAGGAGAGCTCCAGGGGGCTGCTGGACTCACACCGCCACACTCAGCCACCCCCAGAGCGGGAGGAGTTCAAGTTGGGCCACAGAGAGCTGCCTCCTTTTAAAAAAAAATTGTGGTAAAATATACTATCCTAGTCTTATCAGGCTGCTATCGCAAAAATAACAGACTGGATGGTTTATCAACAGCGGGAATGTTATTTCTCACAGTTCTGGAGGCTGGGAAGTCTAAGATTAAGGTGCTGGCAGATTTGATGTCTGGTGAGGGGCTGCTTCTCGGTTCAGACTGCTCGCTTTCTTGCAATAACCTCAGGTGGAGGAAGGGATGAGGGAGTTCTCTGGGTCTCTTTCATGAGGACACTAATCCTATGCATGAGGGCTCTGTCTTCATGACGTAACCACCTCCCAGAGGCTCCAGCTCCAAATACCATCATATTGGGAATAAAGTTTCAACATAAATTTGGGACTCATTCAGTCCATAGCAAATATATGTAACATGGAATTTATCATTTTAACCACTTTTAAGTACATAGTTCTCTGGTGTTAGTACCTTCATATGCAACTATCACCATCATCCATCTTCAGACCTTTTTCATCTTATACAACTAAAACTCTGGCCTCAGTGAACACTAACTCCCCATTCTTCCCTCTGCTCACTCTCCCCTGTGGCCCCAGGGCAACCATCACCCGACTTTCTGTCTCTGTGAATGTGAGGACTTAGATACCTCATATAGTGAGTGGACTCCTGTAATATCTGTCCTTTTGTAACTTGTTTATCTCACTCAGCATGTCTTCAAGATTTATCCATGTTGTAGTATGTGTCAGAATTTTTTTTAAAAAGATTTTTTATTTATTTGTTTGACAGACAGAGATCACACGTAGGCAGAAAGGCAGGCAGAGAGAGAGGGTGGGGGGGAGCAGGCTCCCTGCTGAGCAGAAAGCCCGAGGCGAGGCTTGATCCCAGGACCCTGGGATCATGTACCTGAGCTGCAGGCAGAGGCTTTAACCCACTGAGCCACCCAGGCACCCCAGAATTTTTTTTTTTTTTTTTAAGATTTTGTTCCTTTATCTATTTCAGAGAGAGAGAGAAAGAGTCCCAAGCAGACTCCTGGCCACGCAGAGAGCCCAACGCAGGACTTAATCTCATGATCCCAAGATCATATAGGCATTGAACCAGAGAGTCAGATGCCCAACCAAGCGAGCTACACAGGCGCCCCAGAATTTCCTTACTTCTTAAGGCTGAATGATATTCCACTGTCTGTATACACCACATTTTATTTATCCATTCCTCTGTTGACAGACAACTGGGTCATCTCCACCTTTTGGCTGTTGTGAATAAGGCCGTTGTGAACGCGGGTATACAAATAGCTGTTCAAGTCCTTGTTTTCATTTCTTTTGCATATATACCCTTAAGTGGAATTACTGGACCATATGGCAATTATTTTTTTTTTAATATTTTATTTATTTATTTGACAGACAGAGAACACAAGTAGGCAGAGAGAGAGAGAGAGAGAGAGAGAGAAGCAGGCTCTGCACTGAGCAGAGAGCCCAATGCAGGGATCAATCCCAGGACCCTGAGCAGAAGGCAGAGGCTTTAACCCACTGAGCCACCCAGGCGCCCCCCATATGGCAATTCTATGTTTAAGTTTTTGAGGAATCACCATGTGATTTTCCACAGGTTCTGCACCATATTACTTTCCTACCTCAGCAGGGCTCAGGAGTTCCAATTTTTCTACATCCTCAGCAATACTTATCCTATTGTTGTTTTTTTTGTAACAGCCATCCTAATTGGTGCAAGGTGGTATCTCAGCATGGTTTTGATTTGCACAGGGTGGGTGGGGGTGATCCGGCTATTATTTTTTTTTTAAAGATTTTATTTATTTATCTGACAGACAAAGACCACAAGTATGCAGAGAGGCAGAGAGAGAGAGGGGGGTAAGCATGCTCCCTGCTGAACAGAGAGCCCGATGCGGGGCTCGATCCCAGGACTCTGAGATCATGACCTGAGCTGAAGGCAGAGGCTTAACCCACTGAGCCACCCAGGCGCCCTGATCCTGCTATTTTTATAAATGAAGACTCAAGAGATAAAGTGACTTCCTTCAAGGTGATAAGAAGAGTTCACCTCAAGAACAGGAGGAAACCCAAGATCAGGACATTTCCTACTGGGGGAAGGGCAGAACCATGGGGAGACCAGACGTGGATTCTGAGAGCAAGTTCTAAAACAGAGGAAGAGCAAACTGAGGGCTCAGGGAGGCAAATCAACTTGCTGAGGATTACACAGTGAGTGTGAAGGCAGAAAGAGCCAGAAGTAATGATTGCTGTTTGTATAGCCTTTTCCTGGCCATCTTCCTGGTGACCTGACACACATCTTGCTCAAGGGCAAATGTCCTTGGAGTGTCATAGCCCTTTGGTTTTTGGTCTACTGACCCTAACACTCCCCATAACAACCATGCCCTGAAGGTTCCTCTGCCTCACAGCTCGCGTACAGTTTCCTGAGCCCAGATGAAGGCAACAGCCACGTTCCCTGCCTGGGGACTCTGCCAGAGAAGGAAATGAGGCTTGTCTGGCATGACCCGCTCAGCCAGACAAACCTCATTTCCTTTCTAACAAGGTTAAGAAGTTCCAGTTCTAAGAAATCGGCCTCTGAGAATGTCCAAATTCTCACCTCCTGGAACAAACAGGAGGAGGGGAGCCTGGAAGTGTGGTGGAGACTTGGCAACACTTAGAACTTGGACATCTTCTCATTTCCTTGGCCTCTCCCTCCACTCTCCCCACACACAGCTTCCTTCTGTCACCAGCAGCAAACCATCCTGCCTCGGTAGGTCCCACTAGTGTACCTCCACAAGCATGTGCCGACCTTGGCACCACTGGACGGTTGTCTCCAATGGACGGTTGTCAGTCAATGAGTCGGCATCCAGGTCACATCCTCCCATGGAAAGAAGTACTGTGTTGGGGGGGTCTGGCGCCCACCGAATCCACACTCATGACTACCAGACTCTGCCTGGCTCAGGCTTGGTCTGGGTCCATGTGAAGTGGGAGACTAGAGACAGAGCACATCTCAAGAAAGTGGCCAGCCCTAGGAGCCTGTCTGTGCCCCCTTTCTTCTGCCTTCTTCCCTCCCTGGCACCTTTGGAGCCCACCAGGGGTTCAAGTTCCCTTCTGTCCCAGTGCTGACCTTCCAAACATCTTTGTTCGTGTGAGGCAAGGAAGGGGTGGGAAAACATGACTGGTGAGGTTCTGGTATCTCCAGAAGAGGAGTGGTCACGTCACATTACTAGGAAGAGGCAACAGTAGGGTTTGAACCCAGGCACTCTCGTCTCTCATAGGCACATGTCAGGTATGTTATGCATATTAGTATGTATGTATCTGAGTGGATATGTGCATCTTTGGGGATAGAAGGGTGCCCCACTTAACCCAAACCTTATAGCTTACAAAGCCGTCTAAGACAGCACTTTGTCCAAAGAACCATAGTCTTGTCATCTTCTGTTTGAAGGCCAGATCTGAGCCCAGGGCCACCTCTGTTCAGGTCTGAAGCCCCTAGGGATCCTTCTAGCAGTCACAAGAATGGGTGGGGACAGCCAGATGGCACTGTAGGGACTATAAAATGCCACCCTTCCTTCTCCTGTTTCCCAGTTGGTCCCACATTCACAGCTCCATCAGCCTGGACAGCAAGGGTAACCTCTTCTGCACACTGGTTTCCTCAGACACATTTCTTCCAGATGCCAAGTCAATCTAGCCAGCAAGGAAGAGGCTGCTGATGTCTGTCCTGGGGGCAATAAGGAGGAGGAGGAGGCACCCGGAGTTCATAATGCCTCATGATCCTTGAGTCACAACCAAGATCCTGGGGAATATTTATATTTCCTGGGGCTGATAAGAAATCTTGTTTTGTAGGATACCCACTCAAGTTACTGTTAACACCTTGTGGCAATGGCTCTGAGGATGATCCCAGAACAATCCTGGCATCTGCTGCTTCTAGCAGAATGTGACCAGAGACCCGCCAGGGGAAATGTCATTTTGATGAGGCACCAGTTACTGTGCAGTAAGTGCCTGTGAGGGGCCAGTCATTATGTCCGACATGTCATTCCTTTTAAGCCTTGAAAACAGGGGCACCTGGGCGGCTCAGGTGGTTAAGTGTCTGCCTTTGGCTTAGGTCATGATCTCAGGGTCCTGGGATGGAACCCTCCATCAGGCTCCCTGCTCAGTGGGGAGTCTGCTTCTCTCTCTGCTCCTCTCCCGACTCGTTCTCTTTCTTTCTCTCAAGTAAAAAAAAAAAAAAAAAAAAAAAGTCTCAAAAACAGTTGATTCCAGTGGGGGTATATGGAGCACAGTCAGGTGCTTCCCCGCACCACCACCACCACCCCCCCGCCCACTGCAATGAGGGGGGCACAGGTGGCAGACCTTTGCTTTCCTCTGATTTTCCCAGCAGGCAGTCCCAATCACTTCCCTCCAGCCCTGGGAGAGCCCAGACAACTGAAATCAGAAAAGAAACCACCTGAGGTTACAAAGATAAGGTCATTTATTCACGTTATATTACTGGATTTTAAAGACAAAAATACAGTTGTTTTGAAAACCAAGGTCAGACACACACCTTCCCCCCACCCCAGCCCACTTACAATGGTAAATCCATACATTTGCATACATGGGAAATTGAAATACACAACAGGTCTCACCCATAGGAAAGCTGCCAACCTGGCCGAGTCGGGCAGCCCATGCCCAGCTGTGAGGTCAGCAGAGCCCCTGCCCAGACCCAGAGCCAGTACCAGCATTTCCTTTACCCTCTTATGCCACCCTGCCCTCTCATCTTTCCCAAAGGCCACTTGACAGGGTCACCAGCAATGGGATGGAGAGAAACAGAGAAAGATGCAGCACACAACTTCACGGTGACAGCTTCCGGGGAAGGAAATACTCCCTGAACCCTCGGCCCTGAACTTCTCAGGGAGGAAACAGGACCTGCAGCATCTTAGGAACCAGGCAAGCATCCGGACCTAACCTTGGGCCCAAGTGGGCCCCGTGAGAGCACCAGAAGGTCAGCAAATGGGGAACAAGTGAAGCAGGATTTCCCTTGGTTCTGAGAACGAACCACATACTTGACTATTCCAATGGAACATAAAGGAAAATGTAACAGGAAAACAAACAAACAAAGTCAGAATTTTCTTTAAGAGTAAAGTAAGTGAAAAGAAATTACCACCCAGGGTATCTGTCTCTTTTCTTTTAAGGCACTTTGGAAAAGTCAGGATCTAGGGACAGAAAGAGAGGCCTTCATTTTTCGCATTTCCCGAAACTTCCTCTCAGTGCGGTCATTCTTGGTTCCACTGACATCGCTGTTAAGGAACGGGGAACTGAAAGAAAGAATACTCTCTACATGGCCCTGCTGCTTCGCAGTGGAAAATAATTTTTAACCAATAAAGAAGGCTTCTGGGAAAAGAACCATGTTAGCATCCACGATGCTCAAAGCAATAAAGGCACAGGTAAGTCTGGGGCTGGGCACCAGCTCAGCCTCCACACTAAGGGCTGGTTCCCAAGAAGACAGGGGTGGGGCTCCAGGCTACCACCAGCTGAGGGGTCAACCCTGGGATTAAACAGCTGAATCTTCGGTGCTCAGCCCAGCCAGGCTGGACCCAGCAGGGGCGCCCACTGCAACTGCCTTGTGCAGCTCGTCCCAGGGAGGCTAAACCTCTCCCAGCAGAGATGGGTTTGGAGACAACACCCCTGGGGATCAGCCTCCCTGGAGTGGGAGCACCTGCTAAAAACCTGAGGGGGATGGGAGGCTTTAGGCACCAGAGTAGTTGTGGGGGAGTGTGGGAGGGTGCAGCTCAACTTCTTTCTAGATCTCTAATTAGAAGGCACATTCATGCTGGAGAATGAATAGTCTGTTTGACCCTGAGTGCCACAGGCAAGTTTTAGGGAACAGGCAAGAGGCAAAGGAACAAAAACGGGGAGGAAGGAAGGAGAGAGGCAACAGAGAGGAGGAAGGCGGAGGAAGGAGAACAGGTCCCCGAAAGGTAGGCCAGGCAGTGTGGCCAGCACGGAGAAGGAAGCGGCCCCCACACTCCACAGGGGCCAGAACAGTGATTTCCTCCTCCTCCCCAGATTCCCGGTCAGTAAAGGTCAGTAAACAACAACCGGATTGCTGATTGCTGTCATTTACACCTCCACAGCATAGGGCCCTATGGGAAGGTCCCAGGGCAGGCTGGAAGAGGGGTGGAGGTTCCCTCCCACCTGGGGAGGGGAGAGAGGTGGGGAGCTCTGCCTAGCAGGCCTAGGCTTTTTGCCTCCCTCAGAGGTCTAGCAAGATAACTTGACCAGGGAGGCCTTACACTCAATGGGCCCAAGGGTGATTCTGCTCTTCACAAAACCTGGCCTGCCGACTAAATCAGAGGTCCATTCATGGCCAGTACAGCATACACTATTTTTCCCCCCTAAAAAATGCTCAATCCCCTCCCTACATTTAAAACACCACAATAAAAATACATAGGAAATTCAAGTTTATATAGCATGCTCAGAAAAATAAATTGCCTTATTTAACACTAAATAGCTATGCAAATCTGGATCAACACAAAATCAAGCTAGATCATAATTAGAACCTGATTTGTTCTTTAAAATACTACAAACTGCTTTAAAAAAAAAAAAAAGTCTTTACATTCAGAAATCAGAAAATCTGGAGAAAGGCCACTGAATGTGAGAACACCCAAGGCTTTTGCTCTGGTGACTAATGTTGCCTTGGAATTCACACATTAGCAGGGCAAAAGGTCCGAGGCTCAAGTTTTAAAAATCTCCTTGCTAAGAAAAGACAGACAGACAGACACACACACACACATAGACCCACACACACACAAGTGATTGTAGTAGTTGCATACCACTAAAAGAAGGTGGGGGACAGGATAAAAGGAGAATGGTTGAGATTGTGTTTTTCTGTTAAAATATGCAAACAAAAAACATCACACCAATCCGATTTCAGCAGCACTCTCCGATTTTTCAAAAAGTAATAAGAATACCACAATTTAAAGCGAAATTCTTACCTACTTCACAACAAATTAGCAGTTTATATCACTGGGAATGAGTCCCACAGTCACCAAATTTCGGGCTGTGTACTGATTCTTTGGGGTGACACTGTGAACATACCAAGAATCCCCCAAAGGCTGATGTTTTCTACATTTACAAACACCTTGTAGAGCTAAGAAGTCACATGCTGAGCCAAGTTGGGGGCAAAATATCCCACTCGTCCTGGTCATCTGGAAAGGCATCTGAATGATGAATGAAGGGGGCCTATCATTCTGATTGTTAAGAATGAAAGGGACCAGCCCAGCAGATTGGCAGAGACGCACAGCAAAGGTCCCTGGCCATTTTCAGGTCTCTTATTAGTGTACCGAAATGCTAGCTTGGTGTCCCGATGTCCACTGTGATTTTGGTATACAACGGATTTCTCTCTATGTCCAACACCTTGTAAGTGAGTGTGTTCAAACCATCTGAAAGCATAGTCTCCTTTGTATGTGCAATTCGGTCAAACCTACAAGGAGAAGATAGGCAATGGGTTGGTGTCAAAACAGAAATCTTAAGAAAAAAGCATTAAACATTTGTCCTTCACACATGCCCACCTACTCTGCCAGTCCCAAGAACCCTCAAGGCATGGAGCCGTCTCCAGAGCCTCATTCCTGTAGCCTCCCCCAACTGAATGGAGAAAGAAGGCATGTAAACGAACACAGAACATACCTCTGAGGATTGGGTTCATTTTTCTTGTCTCTTGAGTGGCGGATCATCCGACATTTGCCAACCACAGCATTGGGGCGAGATACAGACATACCTCGAAAAACTAATCTGCAAGGAGTAAAAGGACAAGTCATCATTGTAGAGCTGCCATGAGGCTTGAGTCCAAAAGCCCTGGCTGTAAGACTTGTGCCTCATCCACCATCTTGTTTATTTTTCTCACTCAGCCCATACTCCTGCCAACTGTGGTATCCCTTGTCCTTTTACCACAAGTTCTGTAGTTTGTGTTGGTGACCGCTCCATGCCAGGCACTGAGGGTGCCTGCCCTCAGAGAACCTACAGTGCAAACTTAGAACACGGGACCATCAGTGTCAGGATGGAAGTGAGGGGGGAAGGAAGGCTGAGCACAGGAAGGGAAGCCACTCACTTTCCCTAAGCAAGACGAGGCAGAGCCAGTTGTGAAAGCAAAGGGTTGTCTGCTAGAGCATTTTGGGCAGCCAGGGCAGCTGAGGCAAAGGCAGAGAGACAGAGCAAACAAAGGGCCCTCAGGGAGCAACAGAACCTTCCGGGGACTGGTAGGGTCTGGAGTAGGAAGTGGCCAGAGATGAGACTGGAAGAAGGGCAAAGGCTACATCATGGAGGAGCTTCTCAGAGCTTTATAGCATCCCAGTGACCAGTGCCAGTGTCTGAAAGGGATATAATATACAGTTAATATAATACACAAATATTATATAATATACAAAGGCTTTTGGCCAAAGGGAAGTCTCTCTGGTAAGTACCGTAACAACAGAGAGCAGAGAACAAGACAAGAGCCAGCCAGAACAGGATGGAAGAGTCTGTAAGTCTGGGGGAAAGGAATGATGACCCAAACCCAAGCCTTGACAGCAACAGGGCAAGTTAGTTAAGAGGCAGGACTGGCTGTCCCTGGAGGATTTAAAGGTTTCTTCTGGCCTCATCTCCCCCAGTGCTGGTTTTGTGCCTGGCACTTGGCGAGTAGGTGCATAACAGATACACCCCTTATCTTTCAAGAAAGCTGCTCCACAAATCACACAGGCTTCTCGTCCCTCCACCCTCAGGGCTCCCTCCCCACTAACCGCCATGGCTCAGGTCTGTGGCGCCACCTCAGCCCTGAACACCATCCCGCAGGCCCCATTTGCCCATCGGGTGCCGTGGTAGCAAGTTTGTATCTGTCTGGACCCCCTATCTGGGGCTTCTGCGGCCCTCCCACTAGGCCTGCGGGACTCAGCGCTCTGTACACTGAAGGGGCACATGCTCCCCAGTTTTCTCCCAGGCTGATAGCAAAGGCTTGGGTCCATGACAGGTTCTCATACTAAGCCCCATGTGACTGACTTGGGTGCTGCTCCGACAGACACCTTCTGTGAACTGCTCAAATTAATGTACTCCAATTCGGGAAGGTGCTAGGCTATATTCTGTTATCAAGCTCAATGACAAGCTCCAACTAGCTCCCAGAGGGAAAAGGTACTTCTTATCCACAGCTGGCAGGGTTAAAAAGTCTCCATGGCCAGAGAGAATTGGGCAGAATGTGGTTTCAAATGCCACTGGAATTTTTTATTTTTTATTTTTTACCATCTGCAATGACAACCCCCATGAGAAAGGTTTACCAGGAGCCCCTGGGGTTACGGATGGGGCAGGGCTGACCATGGAGAAATGGTTGCTGGGGCTGGCTGGGCCCACAAAAGTTCATTATACTACTCAGTCCTCATTTGTGTATGTAAAAATGCACCAGAATAAACAAATAACACAGAGATTCTGTAAAGGAACTTAGGAACCAGCCCAAAGAAACTTGTTTCATAATCAAACAGGACCACAATGAAATGTAGAATTTTTGCAAAAGATACATGCTTACTTCTTCAGGACAAAACAGCATGTGGTATGAATCAAAGTAAACTCAACCCTTCACTTGGTTCTCATTTTGCATGTTCCAAGGCTAATGCAAAAATCACAGAAGCGAATTTTCCTAAAGACATTCTTCAGCACCTGTGGCACCTACTGAAGGGCACACTTAAGAATGTGGGCCAAGGGGTGCCTGGTGGCTCCGTCGGTTAAGTGTCTGCCTTTGGCTCAGGTCATGATCCCAGGGTTCTGGGATCGAGTCCCACATCTGGCTCCCTGCTCGGTGCAGTCTGCTTCTCCCTCTGCCTGCCACTCCCCCTGCTTAAGTTCCTTCTCTGATAAATAAAATCTTAAAAATAAAGAATATGGGCCAAGTGGGGACTGTATCCCACCCAAGGAGCAATCCTTGCAGAATGACCAGGTGCTAACTGAAAACCTGGGGGTGATGGGAGACAGAGAAGAAAGAGGTCTAAGTTGTAACCATTACCTGTTAAAAATGTCATCATCTTCACCTCCCCAGCCCCAATAGTTATTAGGAAATCCATTGATGGTGAGAAACTGTTGTTTACTTAGAGCAGAGACACCTCCAAAATACTGAACATAAGGTAGGCTGGGGGAGAAACACACACACAAAGACCAGTGGTTAGTTAAGTCTTGACTTTTCAAAATAAAGCATGCTCAAAGCATAAACACTTATTACATTATTTTTATTCTCTGGGACTTTTTAATTGAGGTTTATGAGGGTTGTCTTTGTTCTGGTTTATTTTTAATCAAACTGAGATGATCTCAGAGAAGACACAGATATCAAAAAGGAGAATCTTGCTCTAAGAATACTGTGTTGCTTCTGTGATTACCTGGAAAATTAGTTAGTGACAAGAGCATAAGCCCACTTTTGTGTCCCATTCGGGAATCTGCTTTTCTATGCATCTTGCTCCTGCATGGGAAATCTTTATCCAGGAGGTCCTGGAAACTGAGATTGCAGTAAAGCCTCCCTGTGCCCACCCAGTCACGCCCTCCCTTCCCACCCTCAGCCCATCTATCAGTGTAACTTTCATTCTTCACAGGCACACTGGTCCCAAAACTGACCCCAACAGTTGAAACAGTATTCCTGAAAATCCGCTAAAATAACATTTTCTAGGAAATTCCTACCACATCCTGACTTAGCAAAATATGTAAGGGTGAATCTATTTTGACACGTTTTTAAGCAGTAGGGCATCTGGACCCTCATCCTTCCACACCTTTTTGTATTTTACTCTTTCAATGGTGATGAAATGTTAAGACTCAGGTCATGTCCAAAAGCCATACAAAGGTTTTCCCATGGGTCCTTTAAAGGCTGTGGTTTCGTGATGACTTTGTGTGCAGCACTAACCCACACTAGGGCTTTTACTGGAATCCAGAGAGACTAAAATCCATCACGCAAATTAAGGAAAACTCTCACTCAGAGTTCAAGAGGGAAGTCAGCCAAACCATCCAGAACATAAGAAAAAAAAAAAGGTACCATTATTATTTTCAAATACATTCAGGACATCTGACTAGGAGTATCCATGAAGATCCCTGGGGCCTGCTTTAATGAGTCAAAGGTAATCCATCTGTAACTAGGTTTGTCCCTTAAGTGCCCAGTCACCCACCTTTGGGCATACCTTACACTACAGTCTGTGCCTGATTACAAGGAAGGGTTTGAACCGGGTGGCCAGGCCAATAAGATTTCTCACAATCAGTGTTTATAAAGAAAGGACTCTAGGTGACCTCCCAGGAAAGAACATGCTGAGATGATAAGATTCGGTTTCGCCGCCCATGCTGTTTTCTCTGACTAACCGCCTGTCCCCCAAGCCTTGACTAGTTCTGGGTAAGACAGGCATGGTGCTGTGGCAAAGAATGAGGTCATCACCACCGTGCTTCAAGGGGGGAATGAAGAGGGGGCGAGGTTTGAGCTCATGTATCTCAAAGAGAATAAGATACATGAACAGGAAGGTAGGGAGGGAAGTTAGGAGGGTGCAGGGTGACGATTAAGGCCAAATTCTCCTCTCTTTAAGTTAGCAAGTTTAGGGGCTGATTTGGGGGAATGACTTACAGCATCCCTATTTTCTTTTCTTTCCTTTTTAATTAAGCAGGCTCCACGGCCAAAGCAGGGCTTGAACTCATGGCTCCGCCACTGATAGCCACACGCTCTACCAAACGAGTCAGCCAGGTGCCCCTTAGTGTCCCTGTTTGCATCTCCCAGCCCTTGTTCCCCCAGCAAGGGAGGACAGAACAAAATCATGGGGAATAAAATGAGTCTGAAAGATAGCATCTGTATCTAACCCAAGGGACTGCAGGTCCGCACAGGCCTGCCACACTAGGGCAGTCAGCCGAAGTCAGGGCTGCCCAGCACACGGCTTCTTGGACATTTGAGCTGACTTAGAGCAGGGCGGGGAAGGTCAGTCGGCTCACCTAGCGGGTGATTTAAAACAACTTTATGTTGATATAAACATGGGTAATTATGGAACAAAGTGCCTTTATTTTTTTTAAGGTTTAAAAATAAAAAGGCTACAAGGCTATTTTCCACCTATGACAATACTCTTTGGATTATACCAGTACCCTTGGGGACAGGCATCAGTTGGCCTCCTCACTAGGGGTATTTTGATGGAAAAGTCTGGGTCCCAATGTCTAAACAGAAGTCTGTACTTTGCAGGGAAACAGAGTCATGTTCTTTTTTTTTTTTTTTTTTTTTTAAAGGTTTTATTTATTTATTTGACAGAGAGAAATCACAAGTAGATGGAGAGGCAGGCAGAGAGAGAGAGAGGGAAGCAGGCTCTCTGCTGAGCAGGGAGCCTGATGCGGGACTCGATCCCAGGACTCTGAGATCATGACCTGAGCCGAAGGCAGCGGCTTAACCCACTGAGCCACCCAGGCACCCATGTTCTTTCTTAAGTACCAAGGTATACCTGCTAAGGTACCCAAACTCAAGAATTGACGGGGGGGGGGGGGGGGGGGCGATTCCAATTTGCTTCTCGAACTGGGTGGGGGAAGGGAACAGAAGAAAAGAAGGAAATATAGCATCTGTTTGGAGCCTACAGGCTAGAGCCATCCCAAACACAAACCCTGGATGTGTAACATTATGAATGTTCCTGGATTTTACTTTCCTCCTTAAATCATAACTGACTTTGGGCTTAAAAAGCACCCTGTTCTCAGGGGAAGGATTCTCTTCCAGAACCTAAAGGGATACTCCTGGGCTGGAGGGGCTGCGTTTCCTAGTGGTCAGGTTTTCTGTAGCTTCTGGTGGATATCTCTTACCTAAATCCAAACTTATCCATGGCTACAGAAATGTGCCGTGGCTGTGGGAAACACCTGTAGGCATTGCGGTCATTCATTGGAATGAGGTCCACATCACTAAACACAAAGCAGTTGTAGTCATAATCCTTCAGGGCCTCTTGAAAGCCAATGTTGAGGAGCTTAGCACGGTTGAACATGGTTTCTCCAGCCTGGGGCAGAAACAGAACGAGTACTATCAGATACCGCAAGGCGAATAAATAGAATACTCACTCGAACTGATGACCTGTCAACTACATGTGATCCTTAGTCCACTCATTTTTTCTGCTCTCACATTACAAATCAATACCGAATGGCATGCCCTGCATCAGCAATCCCTCTTCTAGGAACTGAATTATCACGGAGGACTTGCAAATACACAAAAATGAATAACTTGCTCACCATGGGATTTTCATCACAGCAACAGATTGCAAACAATGTTGTAAGCATTGCTAAGGAACTGGTTAAATAAATTACGTAACATCCTTAAAATGGAATAGAGTTGTTAAAAAAAATAAGGAAGCTCGAAAAGGAAATGATTTTCAAGATAGTACGGTTAGGTGAAAAAGCATTTAAACATATGTGTCATGTGTTTAACACACTTCATATAGACTAATTCCCATAAAGATGGCCAGGAAACTGGTGCCTATGGACTTTTTACTTCTTCCCTCTTGGTATGGCTGATTATGGTTTGGTCACCATATTGTGTGCCTTCACATATGTCTGTCATAAAATTAGGTACCAGAGAAATACCATGGACCCAAGTCAATCTCTGCTCTCGTTGTGTTCACAGCGTAGGGTGGGAAGCTGTGTGATACACGCTATGGAAGAAACAGGGTGTATGAGAGAGAAGAAGACACCTGCTTCAGGATGCCAACCACTGGGTCTCGAAGCACCAAGTCTATTGGTGCAAAGGTATTTCATATTTCATTTACTTATTTTCAGTTCCCCCACTAGAATATAAACTCAATGAAAGCTGGAATTTTTAACTTTTTCTTCACCCAATGCCTAGAACACTGCCTGGCATACAATAAGAGCTCAACAAACAACTGTTGGATGGATGGAGGGATGAATGGATGGACGGATGGACGGACAGACAGATGGATGGATAGATGGATGCATAGACCAAGGGTTGGGTTTCAACAAACAACGGCAGATGACAATTTTGGGAAGCTTCAACCAAGGGCTTCCTCAGGGTCACCACCAAGGGTCTCCACTCTGAACCACAGCCCCAGGTTAGCAGGGACAGTAACAGCATCGACACTGCCACCCTTACAGTTAGCAGTCCACAAGCCCTTCCACATGTGGAGTCTCATCCCAGCCAGAATCCTCCCAACAATACCATGAAGAAACTAACGTACAAAAGTGACCCAGCTGGAGCTGGACCTGGCACTGAAATCCTCATTTAGTGCACTCTCCCAATCCCTCTTGGAATCAACAAGATCAGGGCCTTCAACTTTGGGGGAAAGTATATCTCACAAGGGTCTACAGTGGTTACACAACTTCCAAGGTGGGCTCCCCAGTGTCTTCTCTCCAGGCCCCCAAGAAAAGATTTGGAAACTGGTGCTCTAGAAGGCTGCCTGTGTGAGGACAGAGCAAATGGATGGTGCTACAGCTGTGCAGCCTCAGGTGGGTGACTCAGAGAAACCAGCCACTTAAGAAACACAAGTATCAGGAAGTCAGAAAGAGCAGCCAAGAGAATGATGAATGAATTAAGGAAATATTTTATACAAGAGCTCCTTTCTTCAGCCCATGACAAAGCTTTCTAATCATGCATGGTGAAAGGAGAAGGCTGAGCCCAATGGCACACACTGTGTTCTTTAGTTGTACCCACCAGTTAAGAGTCATTTAGAATCCTGCCTTCAGATAATTCTCTGTAAGTCTTGAGGTAAAAAGACGTTCAAAGTCTAGAAACCAGATACGAAAACTATGAAATTGTTGTAATTACTATTATTACAACACACTGCTAAAGTTCACTGGGAGATATGACATATGAGGTACAGGATAAGTGTTTTACATGATTTTAAACATCTCAACAATCTTGTAACAACCTTTATCCCAACCCAGACTTACTACCTTCTTCTCAGACCCTTGAACCTTCTGGCAATGCAGAGAGAGATCTGCACTTGGTACTTTCCGTCTCGTTCCTCTAGCCCCATGAAGACCCTAAGACTTAGCTTTCTATGAATGTTTTCAGCCCCACTAACCACTTTTCCAACAAGTGAAAGGGTATCCCAACAAAGCCTTTTCACACCCAGGTCATAGATTGTGGAGGGTGGCCACCCAATGCTCCCTTTTCTTGGTATATTCTCTAAAACAGGGGCAGGGAGCTCTTGATGGACATGCCCAAGCCACAGGGCCTGGCCTGCTAGCCATGACTATCTGAACTAAGGAGATGTCTGACTGAGACTATACTAAGCATTTTTCCTCTCCCAAGAACTGCCAATTTGGAACCATGAATGGGCACCCCTGGCATCATGCCCCAGACACTGGCAGCCTAGAGGAGAAACCCAAGGAGTAGATCTATCCTTTCCCCACTTGCAGCATAACAGCTTCTTCAACTCAGTAAGGCACTTCAGTGTCTGGTCCACAGTTTAAATTAGTCAGGCAGTTTTCTAAAATAGCCTGAACTGTGTATGACTCCTCTCAACCTAGCCTCACCTCTGTGATTCTGGGAGAGGGAAAAGGCAGGGTACATTCTTACAGGTTTAATTTCCTACCAGAGTCCTTAGGAACATCAGAGCAGCAAAATGGTAGATAAGCAAAGTATGTGTCTTCCCCTTCCTCCCCTGGGATTATAGAAAGTCAACTCTTGGCTTCTCTGGATGAAATGGTGTAACACCTTGGGTAACCTTCTTGATAAGAAAGACAGGCCCTGGAAAGCCTTCCAACCCCCACCACTAATAGGAGGGGTTCATTCTTCAGTGGGGGTGGTGGAAAGACACCCAGCCCTCATTCATGCCTCTTCTCAATGGGCACATGCATCCAATGTGTCTTCTGCTTCCTACCCTCAGGTAAATATTGATCAAGCACCACTACTGTCCAGTCAAGCCAAATACATAGCTGTGGAAACAGACACAGGCTTTTTTTTTTTTTTTTTTTTTTTTCTGACACATGTGTTTTTATCCCAGGAATGCCAGCTTCTTGGCTTCTTAGCTATGTGACTTTGGGCAAACCACAACTCTAGGTCTCCATTTCCTCATCTGGTTATTTGGATGACAACAGGTGGGTTTTATTAGATGAAACAATGCATGAAAAGGCCTTTGCACACTGTCTGGCAACAAATGTCAGCTACTATCATTATTACAGGAGTAAGTCTTCCCATCCATCTTGAACAGATCTTTCAAATTGTCCTCCAGAAATCCAACACAGAAACTTCTCCATCATTTGTGTGTGCCTTTCCCAATCAGCTTCAAGAACATTTCCAAATCCTGCTTCTCTGATTGGGTGGGGCAGGTGGGGAAGGGGAGAGGTAGGGGTTCTAAAAAGGATTAGGGCTCAAGTAAGTTAGCCTGTGGCTCACAAAATGAGAATTTCTATAGCAGGAGAAAGTCCACGACCTTTAGAGGTATGATATGCTTGGGACCCAGTCACACATGAAGAGGAACTGGAGCTCTGAGAGCAGGGGTCCCTCTGAAAAGCCAAGCTTTTTAGTGCAGGTTTCATCTTACTTTGGTAGATAGGAGTTATACATATTCCTATACATACTGCTCTTTCAAGAGCAACTGGCTCCTCAGAACAGAAGGAGAGGATAGGAAGAAAGAAGAAAGGACAAAAATGGTATGACATTCCCAGAGCTGGAAAGAGAAGCTGTCTCACTGATTGAAGCTCACAGAAAAACCTGTAATACTTTTAGGACCAGGCCTGTCCCTAAAGATGGGTACTAACAGTCAGTCAAGCAAAGCTAACAATGCTAGTCAGGAGAGGGCAAGCTCCTCAGGGAGAGGAGAGGAGGAAGAGACTGCCTTCAGACACCTCATGAAATGAACCCAGGGCCCTTCTGGCAGATCTGGATGGCAGGGACAAATGTCCTAAGAAGCATCAGAAGCAACCTGCTCTAAGACTGTTAAAACCTCTCTCTAGAGCCCTCATTTATACTAAGGAGAGAGAAACTGGTATGCCCTTTGAAAACGGAACCCTCATGCACTGCTGGTGGGAATGGGAAATCGTGCAGCCATCTTAGAAAAAAGTCTGACAGCTCCTCAGGTGGATAAACAAAGAGTTACCACATGATCCGGTGACTCCACTCCTAGGTATTTACCTAAGAGAAATGAAAACGTATGTCCACACAAAAACTTGCCCACAACATTCATAACAGCATAATTCAAAGTAGATAACAAGTAGAAACAACCCAAATGTCTGCCAACTAATACACGGATAAATAAAATGTGGTATATCCCTATAATGCAATGTTATTCAGCAATAAAAAAGAATGAATGCTGATACAGGCTATCACATGGCCAAACCTTGAACACATCATGTTAAGCTAAAGAAGCCAGTCACGAAGGACTACATAAAGCATGATTTCATTTACATGAAATGCCCAGAACGGGCAAATCTGTAGAGACAGAAAGTGGATTAGTGGTTGCCTAGGGCCGGGTGGAATGAAGGGATGTAGAAGCTAAGAAATGCCAGGTTTATTTTTGGTGCAATGAAAATATTCTAAAATTGATAATGGAGATGGGTGCACAGCTCCCAAATATACCAAAAACCACTGGATTATGTACTTTAAATAGGCGAATCTCATGGTATATAATTATATTTCAATAAGGGGATTAGCAGAAAGGGAAAAAAAGTTAAGAAAAAAGAAAAAACCCAGCTCCAAAGACAGAGGAGGACCAAGGATCATACTTCTTCTCCCTTTATCTCATATATTCACTCTTGTCATTTATTGGGTGTCTGCTTCAGGCTTAGCTATGGGGCTAAGAAAAGGAGAAGACACAGTCCCAGTTCTGAGTAGTTCCGACTTAAACAGGCAACTGTAATGGGGTGATATGGAGATGAAGACACTGATCAAATCCTAGGGGACTGGAAAGGCATGGGAAGAGTGTTCCTAGAAGAGAAAGCAGCATTTGTAAAGGCTGTGAGGAAAAAAAAGAACTATTCAAGAAGCGAAAAGAAATACAGAATGGGGAAGCCAGAATAAGACATGAGGGTGAATGTGGACCAAATCCCGCCGGGGAGGGGAGGGCTGGGAACTCTGCTAAAGTACTCGGGCTTTGTCTTTAATTTAGGCCATGGGAGCCCTTGAAGATTTTAAATGAAGATTAGGCTTTTACATGTCAAGCAGGACCTTCTGCCTTACCGCACAACTACAGGCAGGGAGATCTGCTCGGAAGCTGCTGCTAGGCAGCTAGAATCACATAAATATGATTCATATGCGCTAGAGAGTAGGCAGTCATGGCGGGCAGGTAGAGAACGCCTTCCTCCAAGGGCTAACACAAGAGCCATTCCCATTTCATGCCTCACCTGCACCCTGGGCATGTGCACTGCACCCACAAGCAAGGCTTTTAGAATGAGTACACAGAGTCTGGTCTAATCCCCAGGCAAATCCTGACTATAGCTAAAGCAAGAGTGGCCTTCTCTTTATTATAAGACACATGATCAACTGCAGAAGACCAAGGTCTCCCACAACCAAGTTCTAACAAACTCTAAAGGATTGGTTAAACCACCCTGCCCTCCCTGGATTTTAGGCCAATGTGCATATACTGGTAGATACTTGCCCCAACCAAGAGAGCTTCGGGTCTGACCATACCTGGCCCCTTCACCAAAAGACACAGCAACAATGAGGTTGGAAACAGTAAGCCAAAGCCAAGACTCAATGAATCAGAATCTCTGTGATGGGAGAGACAATTTTGTTCCCATACACATGCCCTGGCCCATCACAAAGACACACACACACCTTCTCAACACCCATAATAACCCACAGACTCTCAAACCCACATATCTGGAGGCAGGTCTACAGTCAGTGGAAATGTTTGCTGAAACTCCCCTTGCATGCTTTCTGTGCCCAATCAGAAACTAAGAGAAAAGGCCTCGGACGAGTGGGTGGAAGGAAAGCAGAGAAAGCTCTGGCTGGGCTATCCTGTGGTGGGACTGACCCATGGGCCTACATGTGGAACCCGGGTCAGTAGACAGGCTGGCTGGGAGGAGGATCCCTGGAGAATTGCTGGGATTATATAAATGCTGAGCTCGTGGAAGGCTAATATCCACTCACCCATGAGTTCACAGCAGTTGGGCCTCGGCTCTTAACCATAATAATACAGTAGCCTCAAGCTGGGAAAAGGCTCTCAACAAGACCTGGATCTGAGACTTCAGCTCTTCATCCAGGGAGTAAAGGAAATGGGGCCCTTCAGGGCAAGAATAAGCACATTCATGGCCCCCACTGGACTAGAGCACAGGTCAGAAGCCCTAGGTTGCCTTCAGAGAGAACTGAGCAGATAGCACAGTCCAACAGGGATTCTGCGTCTCAAGAGAGCAGAGAATGGAGTTTTTAAACCCCAGCTCCACAGAAGCCATAGTAGGATGTCCTCCTCCTTCCCTGGATCTGAGACCCTGAGATCTTTCTTCAGGAAAACATTTTAGAAAATAAAGGGCTTAAAGGAACTTGACTATTTATATGAAGGACTATAAACCTATTTAAAATGCTTCTGAACCCGTAATTCCGTGTCAGAATATCTAGCCTGGAGAAAAGATTCTAAATGCGGAAGCAAGCAGGCACGGAACCGGAACCGACACCAGGGAGAAAGTGGGAATTATCTAAATGCCTTGTAGCAGAGGAACAGCTAAGTTCCTTATGGTAGAGCCGCATGCTCACCGGCTAGGAGAGTGCAGACAGTGGAGAATATGAGGCTATGAGAGAACATGGGAAGATGCTGATGACACAGAATTGAAGAAAAATGCAGGACACAAAAGGATATACACAAACAGTATGAGCTCAATTGTGGCTTAATTTTAAGGCAAAGCATCTCAGACCTCTGCACAACAGGCTGGCTTCCAGCGACCTCAGCATTTCCGAGCGAGCCCACAGAGACTATGACCTTGCCTGGAGACCCCAGGGCCCGGGCTCGGGTTTGATTTGGGGCATGTGGACATTACCAGGGTGGCAGCAGTGGTGGCGGCGGCGGCAGCAGTCACAGCAGGAGTTAGGCCGGCACTCCTCTCTCTCTTTCTCTTTCTCTCTCTCTCTAGGAGGTGGAGGGCACAGAAGAGGAGGTAGGTGGAGAGTAAGAAGCAGATCACAGAGAGGAGCTCCTCCTTCAGCTTGCTTTGCTACAAACAGGATTAACAAGTAAAAGCAAAAGGGCCCCACTAGAACGCAAAAAAAAAAAAAAGAAGAGACAGGATGGATGCAAGGGAGAGAGGTAAGGAAGAAAAGCAATGTCAAAGCTATGAAGAAAGAATAGGGGTGGCATTCTGACCCCTCTTGTTCCAGGGCAAAGGCAAATTCCAAAGAAGCTGTCACTCCCCATCATGACATCACAGGGGCACAGGGAAAATGACGTTTCCCAGAACAATGTCCAGGGAGGCAATTCACGAGTCTGTAAGTACCTGTAAGTGCTCTGCCACACTCCCCAGGGGAATGGACCAAGCCATAGATGGGGAGAGAGGAAAACACACAGCAAAGGAAATGACCAGTCCCTGGGACAGCACACGAGCTCTGGTGGGACATAGACATTCCCAGTCTTCCCATAATGCTCCTGGGCCCCCAGGATCCAGACGGTCCCAGTGCTCAAGGAAGCGGGTGCTGCAGGATAGGACTGGCCCTACTACTCCCGAGCCCCATTCCTGAACACATCAATCTGGGTGCTGACAGCTTCAGGAGAAAAATGGAAGGCATGGATGGGTGGCAGGGAGGGGATGGTGAAGAGACAAGATCAACACAGAAACCAAACCAGTGGGGGCCATAGGCCTGGGCTGTTGTCCTTCTCCACAATGGGAGGGACCCATGAGTCTGATTCAGTCTAACTCATCTTAGCCTCCTGTAGGAACCAGCTAGTTGGCCCAGTGACAGAGGTAAGTTGCTGAGGTGTGGTTCCTCTCACTCATTACTCTCACTCATAGAGGGTATAACAGGCTGTCTCCAAAGCTGGCCATACTTGGTTCCAGACAAGCAGCCTGGAACTACCTCACAACAGTGCACAGACAAAAAGGAAGAGGTTAAAAAAAATTCCAACGCCTAAGAACCCTCAGGCAGGGCCCCCTCTGCTGCACCCTGAGGCTTTCAGACCAAGATTTACCTGTCAGGCATGACAGCTGGGCAAGCCTCCCACTGGGGCTTGAGGCTGTTACTCCAAAGCTGCTACTCACCTCTCACAACCCACTGGGACTCAAGATGGTGTTGCCAGATGGATATGAAGCTGTTTCCCAGTGAGGGGAATGTCTGTGTTCAGGACTGAACGTGGCAAAGCAAGGCATTCCTTAGGCCTCAGGTCATCGCTGTACAAATCCCAGCTCCGCCACCCAGCCATCATGGGTCCCCGAGCAAGCTTCATGGGTCCCCAAGCAAGCTGCTTACCTTCGTAAGCTTTCTCTCAGCGGAAACAATGAGTACCCCTCTGCCTTACTGGGGGACTGGTAGGGTCAAAATTCAAAGGGAGACCATGAAAGAGGTTCAGTCCAATGGACCATAAAAGTCTACGACCATCAACAACCACAGGGCTAAAGTAAGTTCTCTGCATTTTTCCTGAAAAGCAAGGTTACCCTGAGGCAATGTCCCAGGCAGCCTGCTCTGGGTCAGCAAGGAAGAAGCCTTGGAGGGAGGCCTTGGGAAGGGCTGTGCAAGTTGGTTCCCAAGGCTCATGACCTGCTCTGACTGGGAAAGGAGGTTTCACTTCCAAGAGGAACAGACCTCACCAGAGAGCCAGGAGCAAGGGGTCCTGAGGATGGGTGTTCAGTAAATGGGAAGGAGTCCCAGGGAGCAGCTACTAGCTCCAAACCCTAACTGAGCACTGGACTGTGCGTGGACCTATGGGGTCAGGGAGGCAGAGGGAAATCAGACCCAGTGGTCCTGGGGTCTAGAGGCTGCGGGCCAGGGAGAGCATGCACACACATAGAATCCCTCCTCACCTCTCACCAGAAAGCACTGAGTGGCCAGGGAACAGTGGGGAGGAGAAGCTGGCTCCACTCCAAGGCCTCACAGAGCTAACTAAGGTGGGGGTGGGGGTTAAATAGTGGCTAGAAAGAGGAAGGACAGGCACACAGAGCAGAGGGGGCCGCATAAGCAAAGGCACAAGGAGGGGAACACAGTGAAGACAGGGAGTCCAGAGTCTGTGGTGTCAAGTGTGTCTAAAGGAGGGCTGAGGAGGAAGTAGCTAGAGATAGGTCATGGGGGGACTTAGATGGTCTCAGATGCCAAGCTTGGCACTTTGGACCCTTGGCTGTAGGCAGTAGGGACCCAGGGAAGGGCTTAAAGGGTAACATGGTCAGAACTAGAAAGATCTTAGACAGCTGAGTAAGATCAGAAGCACCAGAGGATACACAGAATTGGACATACCAGTCCTGGCCCCTGACTCAGGACAAAGGGCTGCACGGTTATGACAAACCTACCTGGCCAGCTGGGCCTCCATTCCTCACCTGTTTGGTAATCTTTATGCTGGTTAACTTCACAAACATCCTCTATTTCATATATATGGCTTTTACTACCAGGTGGTAACCTGCCTTTCTGTCACTGTAGGTGGTTTTATAGTTTCCTTTCCTCATTTAAAGGATGAGGAGTTACAGCACCCCTCCTCCATCTGCTATGACATCTTGGCGTCCACCTCTGCACCAAAGCCCCGGGGTCGGACTGCAGGCAGGACCTCGGTGCCACCAAGCAGCACCCTTGGTTTCAAGAGGGCAGACAGACCAGAACCCTAATGGGAGGCTCAAACACTGGGAGGTCAGGGCAGGAGGAGAGGTAGAGACCAGAGGATGGACAGCAATTTCAGCTGGTAAAGGCTTCCTTGCTCCCCTCCACCCCACTTACAGTGAGATGCAAATTGTTATGGTATGTGGAGGGGCCTAAATCAAAAGGGAGTGGTTAACATGGACACCGATAGGGGCCACAGAAGCCCATGGAACCTCACCTCTGTGTGCAGACCTTGAAACACAAACCTACTTGGCAACCCTACTTAGAAGAAGCTGCTGGGTTTGACATGGTCCCTAAGACCCTTGAGATTCTGTTTCCTGTGACTACCCACTATCCTCTGACCCCATGGAGCCCATACAAATGAGAGGGAGAGTCTTGAGGCTGGTACTCAGTAGAGATGAAGCAGGAGGCAGGGAGCGCAGTAAAGAGTTTATCACTAGAGCGCTGGGCAAGGAAACAGGAAGAAAGGAGGGGTAAGAGGGGAGAAGGAACGCAAATCATAGCAATAACAGTTGGTGTTGACTGAGGGTTTTCCCTGTACCAGGTGTTTTACAGGCCCCACGTGCAAATACCAAAACCTCGCCGTCCTGCTGACGAGGAAACAGAGGTCTGAAGAATTTGAGCCTATGGTTACAGCGTGGGGAAGTGGCAGAGCCGGAACCCAGGCAATCCAAGCCTGAAGCTCACCCCCAGCCCTTCTTAGGACCAGATGACCCAATGGACAGAGTGAGTGAGGTGCAGTGAGAGGGCACTAGGTGACAGGGATTGGGCTGAAGCTGCAGCCTTCTCGTCATGTATGTGACCTCCCACTGCTCCTTTCCCCTCTCTGAGCCTTGTTTCCTCAGGGGTACAAGAGATTAGATGTTTTCATACTACCTGGCCTTGGGGGACCAGGAAGATCCCAGCAAAGCCTGAAGGGGAAGGGGGGAGGTGTGGGGTTCAGGATGGGAACACTGTCTCCAGTTCACGTAGAATGGCCGCCACGGTGATCTGCTGTTGCTGGGGGGACTGCATAGCATTTCCATGGGGCAGGAGGTTCTGTTCTCCAAAACCTGTTTGAGAACCTTTGGGATGGATCTCTCAGAGGCCCCTCCTACTTCAAGCATTCTTTCTCTCTCATCTTAAACGGGGCAGGCAGGGTGTCTGAGGCAGGGAGATGACCGGAGGCTTGAACGCCTATTTACAGGAAGGTCAAAGCCAAATGCTACCAATTCCCTTTCTTCCTCTTCTTTATAGAACAGCAAAAGAGAACAGAGGAAATTCCTAATTTGTAGGTGGGGCGTGCTCCCAACGCTGCTTCTTCGGCATCTTTTCAAGGATTAGGTTTCCTCTCACCACTTTATTACATGCACTTTACGGATATCATACAGATGATTTTCTTTACCGGAAAGGCAGAGCAAACTTCAAGTTTCTTCATGATTCAGTTATCTGGAAGTCAGATCATACTTTCCCAAAGAAATCATCAGGGTAGAGTTGGAGCAGAATAAATAAGATTAGCTGGGGGAGAGAGAGAGAAGGAGGAGAAGATTTTCCTAAGGTGGAAAGTTAACCTGTAGAAAAGAAGGAAAAGATGGAGAAGCAAAAAAGACATGGGAGGGGGTGGTGAGATAATGATACCGAAAAGACTAGAAGGGAAAGAAGATGTAAATATGTTTGGAAAGCTAAAAATAAAATATTTCCAACATTAAACTGCAAGTGGGAAGAGACTGGGGGGTGGTGGTCTCAGTTCCTAGGGAAGTAAAGAGGTGGGCGGGGTGGGGGGGATAGGGTTGGGGGAAGGAGGGAGGTATTGGTTTAGGCCTGCTTTCCCCAAAGTGTAATTCAAAGAACATTCATTGCTTGAGACGGTTCTTGGAAAACAGATCTCCAGCCAGCCAAGCTCAGAAAACACTGGGTTGCTGAGTAGCTTTGGAGGCTGTAACATACACCAGCACACTAAAGGTTCTGCAGGAAGGAGGCCTGCTTCCCGGTGTTCCATCTAGCATTTCTCAAATGCACGTGAGTTCCATTGCAGAAAGCGAACCTTGGAAGAAGCCCCGTCTTAACACCGTGGCCAGTGTGAGCCAGCACAGCGGTGCCACCGGCCAAGCTGGCTTGCTTGGTTGTTCTGCCAGCTTGGACTGGGGCAGGCAGGAGCCTCTAGCTGGTATAACATTTTCAGAAACCTGTTGTGTAAAACCTGGGAAACATCTATACAAATTCTGTCACAGGAATTTAGAAACATGGCTAAATTTCACTGGTCCAATATTTGTTTTGACTTTATAATTAAATGGGGAAGTCTCCCATTCTCCTAAAATACAACCTATCTCTACCTTAGCATCCTTCCCTCCAGTCCTCCTCGACTGGAAGCATCACCACGATTTCTGTTACCCTCCTTACTCAAATATATATTTTAATCTAATTTATATGCTATCTAGCCCACAGTTGTCTATCTTATGTGCAGGCAGACTGGGTGAGGCCATCAGATGCTTTGTGTAGTAAGCCCTGAAAACACTGTTGTCTATAGTTTGTCACTCATCTCCTGGTATAGTAACTGTCGAAGAGAGGAAGGCAATGCAGCTGGCATGGATTATTTTTGGTGATCCCTACTGGCTCCTGGCAATGAGGGTTTCCTCTTCTAGGCACTCACTGCCATTGCTTTAATAATGTTTCTGAATCCTGCCACGATCAACATGTGTTCATTGGCATCAGATAAATGTTCCTTGATGACAGGGGTTTTCTTGAACAAATACTGGTTGGATTGAAGTGGCTTGGATTTTATAGGGCATTTACCTATTCTCTCTCACATTCTCAAGTATTCTTCTAAGATGATCAATAACTGTCTGGCTGTCTTGCCTGCAGATTTTCTGAGGGCCTTGGTCTATGGCCCATTTAGTCAGGGGACTTAAAGAGCCTTGAGCGGTTTTCCTGCCACCTACTCCCCCACTTTGAACTTCAGTTCCCTTTCAGCAGGGCTGTTCTGCTCTTCCGTACCTGACAGACTCAGCTCCTACACCTGGCCCTATCATCTCTGCTGCTTTCCTATCCCTGTGGTCAACTGTATCTCTGGGAATATGCATAACTTCTTTCTGCATTAAAGCCCCTATTCACTGGCTCCTGCTGAGATGCCCAGGTGTCCCTCCAGGCCTTAGAATGTAGTCCAATACCCTGGTTCTTCCAGGTCACTTACTGCTCTTGCCTTCCTCTGAGTTTCCAAAGCTTTTGGTAGCCACCATCCAATCACATACTGTTTGGGGCTGTTAACAAATTATTCCCTAGAAGGGTCCCACTTGCCACTGTGGGGAAGGAAGCTTCTAGACAGATAGAACTGGGTGGGGCCTTACTTCTCTAGAATCTCTCTGCAGCACAATGTCATGGCAGTGCTGAGAAATGGTCGATGGACACACTATTTCCAACTTCCCTCTCGTCCCAGGAAGGCAAACAAAAGCCCTCTACTTTGACGGAAGCTGTCAACTACCAACACTTTTACTACCTCAAGCAGCTCCAGGATTTATCTTGAAATGGACAGTGAGTCTTTCAGAATGGGTATACTGTCCTCTTCAGATGAATTTGAATGAACTTTAGTATACAGACAGGGTAAATGTGTTATTCCACCTAGTAAGTTATAAAATCATGAATTTAGGTATTTATAATAAACTCAAAACACCAAAGTTACACTTCTAGAAAAATAATAGTGCTTCTCAAACAAACTGGAAATCAGCAAAGTTATTTTTTAAAAACTACATTCTAGATCAATCTGATGCTCCAGGTCATGCTGATAAAGGCTAACATGTCTTCCACATTAGTTTCCTAAGCATAGCTAAGCTCAACACACACAAATCAGACATGCAGTGAGCAGCTCTCTTTTCTCAGACCCAGCCCAGTGCACATGATGCTCAGTGGCCTAAAAATTCGATTTCCCCAGCCATTTTGCTGGGGGCTGGCATTCAGGCCTGATCTAAGGGTGCTATCTCCAGCAGGTGTCCCAGAAGATACGTTAGACTGGATAATTTCGAAGCTGCCTAAAACTCTGACATTTAAATGAGTGCTTTTATCTTTTTTTTTTTTTTTTTTTTTTTAAGGAAAATACACAACTACCCAAGGATGGGAAATAATTAATGCTCTACTTTGGGAGAATGAGGATTGTTGTGTTTCTCTCAATTTTGCTGGAAGTGCACTTGCAGCAAAAAGAAAACAAAATACCCCAGCAAGCAAATACCTTTGCTCAAAGAGCAGACAGTGATAAGCAAGTTGTATGGTATCTGGTTTATCTGTATTGCCTAAGGACGGTGAGGCTGGCCGGGTTATAAAATGTCACATGTATAGTATTGGATTCTTTTTCTCACCCCTCATTACTCACATACTCCCTCCCTCACTCCGTCTTCCCAGACCTCACCTGGTTGATAACATAGATGCCGTAGTCTAACTGCTGACGCTGTAGGATTGGGTGCAAGTAATACAGCCAGTACTTGAGGTGTTCCTGCCGGTTACGGAACGGAATAACGATGGCCACCTTGTGGGGAGAGATGCAGTTCTTGGGGGTAAAGCGGCCGCCCACCTTCACCTCTGGGTTCTGTTTCTCCACAAGCTTCAGGTCCACAGGCATGTTAAACTCGATCACCATGGGGCCGACTACAGAGGTGGAAGGAAGGAGAAGTTAGCAGGCTACAGTGTTCCCCCAGGCCACAGCCTCAGGAGACATCTCCTCCTGGGAGGCAGTGTGGCTACGAAAAAGGCACTTATGTCCAGCACTAGGACGACCAACCATCCCAGGAAACCCCTTAGGCCCAGGCAAAGCTGGACAGCTGGTCACACTATGAAGCACACATCTGCCCAGGACCCACTCCCCTGAGATTCTAGGTTTCTCAGCTATAACTGGAAAGGGAGTGGCTGCTGCTCAGACTTCCTGAAAGGTTGTTTTAAGGATCAAAAAATGGATGAGAAAGCACTTTCTCAGAAATCCTGAGGTGGAGACCTAACTTTGCCATCTCCCAGCTGTGTGACCTTGCACAAATGATGTCCATCAACTCTCTGAACCTAGTCTATTTGGGAAAAGGGGTGTGTGTGTGTCTGTGTATGCAAGTCAGGGAGGATGGTGTTGTGGAAATCAGCCTCAAATCGGAAAGTAGCAAGGAGTAGTATGAGGAACCCATGTCTCAGGAAGACACCTGATGCACGTATTTAAAAGAACTCCAGGGACGCCTGGGTGGCTCAGTTGGTTAAGCAGCTGCCTTCGGCTCAGGTCATGATCCCAGCGTCCTGGGATCGAGTCCCACATCAGGCTCCTTGTTCAGCAGGGAGCCTGCTTCTCCCTCTGCCTCTGCCTGCCATTCTGTCTGCCTGTGCTCACTCTCTCCCCCTCTCTCTCTGATAAATAAATAAAATCTTTAAAAAAAAATAAAAAAAAATAAAAGAACTCCAGGGGTAGGGACTGGAGGAACTGAGACCCAGAGCAGACTTCAGGATGATGAGAAACAGCTGAAAAGACCACCACAGAAAAATGCTTAGTAGTAAGTATCGGTGGTAGAATAACAAAGGAGATGAGGAAGGGAGAGAAAGCTGGAGAGGACCACCAAGTTTCTATCCTGGAAGAATATGGTTCCAGATGAGAGAAGTAAATTAGTAAGAGAACTCTTGACTTAGAAGAAAAATTGATGATGTGGATGGTGGATTCTGAGGTAGTGATAGGGTAGTAGTAGTGGGAGAGGCTAAGGTCAATATCCAGATACAGACATGGAAATCCTTTTTTCCTAAGGTGGAGCTAGGAGAGGACTTCACTCCTCATCTGGGGACTGACCCGCATGTGGCATGCACAGTGGAGGGCAGGAAAAAGATGACAGGCCCAGGAATACACAGGAAACTGGGGACAGAGTCAATACTCAAACCCAGGGCACCTGGGTGATTAGGCATCTGCCTTTGGCTCAGGTTATGATCCTGGGGCGCTGGGGTTGAGCTGTGAGTTAGGCTCCTTGCTCAGCAGGGAGACTGTTTCCTCTCCCTCTGCCTCTGTCGCTCCCCCCGACATTCGTGTTCTCTCTCTCAAATATATAAATAAAATCTAAAAATATAAAAAACAAAAAACAAAAAAACTCAAACCCAGAGCCCCAGTATTCCCTGTAGGCCAGACTTTCTCCAACCAGGTTCCAGGAAAGAGTAATTCCAGTAAGATGCTCAATGGAAGAACATGTCACCTGGTCAAATAAGCATACTCAATCTTAAGGCACACCAAAGGCTCTGAAAAGTTGTGCAGTCAAGAAACCCCCTTCACTTTATATAATCCACCATTTCCCAAACTTATTTGGCCATAGTACCACTCGACCGGGGAACACATTTTGAGAACTGTTACTCTAGTGTAACGAGATTGACCTGTGAAGCCAACTCACCATGAGAACAAAGACAACTACAGAATAGAGGTGGGAGTGCTGACCACACACTGGGAGCAAGCATGCCTGAAACATGCTGGTGAGACCCACCCGAGGCCCACCACACTTCACTCCTTTGCCTTATTTGTTCATCAGTAACATGTGACGCTCCAAGCACCCTTGTGCCCAGAAACCACTCATCCTCTTGAAATGAGCCCCAGAAAAGGAAGTTGTGATTCTTGCTCCTCTTGCTTGTCAGCAGGTGCAGACTCCCCATTTCCTTCTCCTCAGCATCCCCTGGTACTTCTGACACCCTCCCTCCCTCCAATGCTGACTCAGTTCCACCTTCACTAGACCCATTCCCACCCATTTATTTTCTTCTGAGATGCAGATCTGATCATATCACTTTCCTGCTTACAAAAACAAAACAAAACAAAACAAACAAACAAACAAAAGACTCTGACAGCTCAGGGGCCCTGAAGTCTTTGACAAGGAAGGCTAAAACCTCTCGGTTTGGCAACAAGGCCCTTCAGTCAGCTCTACTTCCATCCCCCTTCCAATAAACCATGCCTACATCCATACTTGTCTCCTTGCCAGAAATGCCCTTCCTTCTTTCTTCTAACAACAGACTTTTGCATTTCAAGACAGACCGGAATCTTGAAATTAATAATAAGCCCCAGTCTGCCTTCATCCTTTTGCTCCCTTCATTACCAGAGCTCAGAAAGCAGACGCCCTGGCGCAGGGGCACAGAGGCCTCATATATCAGTCCCTCACACAACTGACCCAGTTCCAACTCCTCAGGATGCCCTCGAGTGAGTAGGTACTATGCTCCAGGACTAAGTAAGAGGTCACCTGAACCAGTTTTTTCTCAAACCCATCCATCAGAATCATGTGAGGCAATTCGTAAAAAATATGGAATCTCAGGATGCTCCACTGGGGAATGACTTGGCCAATTTGCAGAAAGAGGTAAATCACAAGGAGCCCAGGTGACTGGACAATGGGGAGCTGAACCTCTCATCTTCATGAGCTTTGGGGCTTTCATGGAGGTAGCCCTTCCCCATAAGGTCCATTAGGCCTGGGCTGCTTGACCCCAGCAAAGCTTCTGGGAGGCTCTGCAGCCCAGTGTACTTGTGAAAAACATGAAAAGATAATCATCATCTTCTCACTTCAGAGGGCCCCACAACATCTGCAACCCCCCCGCCAACTCCCTGTACCCCACCCTACCTCTAGTTCTGAAGATGCTGCTAAACATAACTTCATTTTCGGGAACCCAAGAGGCATCTGGACTCTCACCCTACTGACTTGCTCATACCTTCTGAAACCAACCCAGAAGACAGGAATTCACAATTGGTCTGCCCAGCCTCCTGAGAGCAGACACCTGTGGACTGGAAAGCATCTTAGTTTTGCCTGTTGGGGGGTTCTAAAATGGTAGTCCTGAGGTAGAGTTTCCTGGGTAGAAGAAAGGCTGCCTGGGCCCTGGTTGAACTCCACTAGTGACTTGCTGGATGGTCTTTGGACAAGTGCCGCCCACTCTCAGGATACTGGTTTCCCATCTGGAGATTGCAGGGACGGGAATCCAACCAGCACCAAATGAACTCTTACTCAACACCCCACCCCATCATCACCTATAGCCAAACCTGCCTCTTCTCCAGAGTTTCCTTGGCAACTGACACCATTGTTCATCAATTCTGGTAGCTGACAACCTAGGTGGTCCATCTTCTACTCTCCCACCCCTTCCTGCCCAGTACTTCCTGGGCACCTGTGTGAGACTGTGTGCCCAGTGGGGAAGGGGAGTGATGGACAGCAATTCCTGACCTCAAGGAGCTCCCTGATGAAGATGTGGCAGAACCTAAGGGAAAACTACTCTAATTTAAAGCTGTCTAAGGGAATCACTCCTCTAAAGGCTTCCTGCGGGGCTTTATTACTGAACAGCCTCTTTTCAGATTCCTGGTCCTCTCTGGGCCCTTCTCACAACCCCCATCATGTCTGCGGCACACCAAGAGCACTGCAATCCCCGGTCCTGCTCTCCATGGCAATCCGTGCCCCACCTGCTTTCTCTGATGCATCCACAGCCCCGAGAGCCCTGGGGCTCATGCCTGAGCTGGGTCAGCCCTCAGCAGCCAGCAGGGGCAGCAGACCTGGAGCCAAATGCTTCCTGGGTCCAGTGCCAGTCAGGAGGCCTCCCCGAGGGCCCTGCACCCCCCTGCCATGCTGCAGAGGCCGCCCTCCATGGCCTCCTTGGCTCTGTCCCAACAAGAAAATCCAGAGAGCTCAGGCTCCAGGAGGGCAGTGGCCAGCTCTGCCCAGAACCACAGCAAACTGCTATCAGATCTCAGAGTCACTGCCAGGGGCCTCTGAGAGAAGCAAAGGGAGGAGGCTGAGTGCTGAGGGCTTCATGACAGTCCTCACACTGAGCCAAGGCTCCCTTGCTGTGTGGCGCATGGTGTGTGCTACCATGGGCCCTAGGCCCCGCTGGGCTGGCTTGTGTGTTTTCTTGGCTCTGGGAGCTGGAAGCAGGGTTACATAAGCAGCTGAGCAGATGTGAGCCTGTCCCCGGCTCCCCCAGCTAAAGCCCTGCCACGTGGGCCTCTCGGCTGGGAGTCCAGGTCACGGCCTTGCGTGTAAGGCGCTCAATCACTTCAATGTGTGAGCTCGACTCAGACAAATTCCACTGTTCCCTTGCCCGGCACAGCAAACCCAAACACACACATGCCCCTCCATCAAAGACCGGCTCGTCTAGAGGCAGGCCAACAAGGACTCCCCGTCTCACTTTCATGCTGGCTGAGCCACTAGTTCATTCTTCTGTCCTCAGCAAAACAGGCTGGAACATCTAGTAACCACTTCCCAGCTGACTGGCCAGTGGCTCAGGATATGATCTCTGGCTTGATGCTGGGTCGTGACAATGTTTCACCAGCCTGCCACGAATCGGTAAAAGTAAAGACAATGCACACTGTTCTTCATTAAGCTAAGTGGAACCAATGTATCAGAATGCCCTTTCTTCCAAAGTCAAGTGCTTCTCACTCTAAATGTTAAAATGTCCTTTTGTGAAATGATCATAGTGGATTTTGAGACTCAATTGACTTAATTTTAATTTGTAAAAAATCCATACTTAATAGCCAAGGACCTGGCCCTAAAGTTTCTTTGGAAAATTTCCTGGGTGATGAAACTGAAACACATGGGAACTGTGAGACTATAGGCAGTACCCAGAACTCTGTGGTCTTCAAGTTGGGGTGCCAGCATGTCTTCCTTGGCCAGGCCTCAGCCCCAACAGTGTGACATAGTGCCTCTTCAAGTTCTCTCCCCCTCAACCCCACAGCTCATGTGGGTAGGCCATTTTTCTCTGTACCAATCTTCTTTGAAGGCCAGAGAGGCACTAGATGACAGGTCCTACCAAATCCTCCAGCTTGAGGTGACAGCTGTCTGCAGTGGGCCCGTGAACTCAAGGTACCCCTTGTGACCCCTCAGACTAGAACTGAGAAGCACCATCTACTGCCCAGAGCCAGGCTGCTAGGTGCCAGGGAGGCAGCAGCAGAGCTGGGTTAAGAAAAGTTCTTTGCTCTTGGAGGGGAGGGACACCAGCAAACAAGAGTGAGGATAACAGTGTTGAGAACAGCCAAAATGGCACAAAGGAAGGGGTGTCCTCTCTGGTGCCAGAATAGAGAGTCAAGGAAACCTTTGCACAGAAGCAGCTCCTCTCAGAGAGGACCCATCAGGCAAGAGTTGTGGCCACTTGGCTGCCATGGACACAGAGTATACCAACAAATCTTACCTGTGTGGACAGCACACAACTATGATACAAGCAACTAAGAGGCTTTCGATACACTTCCAAGGAAACCTGATGTAAGAGCAGGGGACAGAGAGCCACCAGAAGGGACTTCTCAAATCTCATGTTAACCATTACTTACCAAATTTTAAAATCTAGCTCACCAAGGCTTTGAAAGTATTGGAAATGATTTATTTCTTAAACCAGATGTTCGTGGTATTTTTCTTTATACCTTTGCGTCTATCTTTAAAATTAAACAATAACTATTTTAAAATATAAACCAAGAAAGGAAGTATAGCTCCCTCTTTCGACCCATTCCCAATAAGCAAGGGTCTTTCAAAATAAAGATTTCAAAGCATACAATTCAGTGACCAGAAAAGAGGAATAATGTAGGGTTAATGCTAACTCAATATGTTTCAAGCATACTGTATGCTCAACACAATTTCAACACCCACTGTTCTTTCTGCCAACTTACCATCTAAGCCACTATTAGACCCCAGAGACGGAAACACTTTTTCAACAGGAAGCAGAGCACATTTGTGGTCTCAGAACCCTGCATTTGGGGGCACAGAAAAAAAACAAAGTATTTGCTCAAAAAATAAAAGAGCCTGCCAGAGGAGGTCTGCAGAGCATAGCCCAGGTGGCCAAGAGGAAGCTGGACTGATCGAGAACAGGGGCATTCGTTACTTCTCTATGCTTAGAAGTGGCCCTGCCATGTGCTTGAACCACCACACTTGGTAGGTCTTCCAAAATATCACCTGAAAGTGACTTGGCTACCAGTGAATCATCCACGTCAGTGAAACTGCCCTTTCTTGCACTCTGCTCTCTCCCCCATTAAATCTTCAAACAAAGGCCAAGTACTCTTTTTAATTTTATTTTTAAATTTACTTGTTTTAGTAATCTCTTCACCCAGCATGGGGCTCACGACCCTGAGATCAGGAGTCGCATGCTCTTCTTCTTCTTTTTTTTTTTTTTAAGATTTTATTTATTTATTTGTCAGAGAGAGAGGAGCGAGAGCAAGCACAGGCAGACAGAGTGGCAAGCTGACTGAGCCTGCCAGGTGCCCCAAGGCCAAGTCCTCTTATTTGCTACTGCACTGGCTTTTCAAAATGCTGGTGAGGTTTCCTTCTACTGCAGGGGTTCAGATGTGGAGTGCAAGAACCATCATTTAAGAAAGCACATGAAGGGGCGCCTGGGTGGCTCAGTGGGTTAAGCCAATGCCTTCGGCTCAGGTCATGATCTCAGAGTCCTGGGATCGAGTCCCGCATCGGGCTCTCTGCTCAGCAGAGAGCCTGCTTCCCTCTCTCTCTCTCTGCCTGCCTCTCCATCTACTTGTGATTTCTCTCTGTCAAATAAATAAATAAAATCTTTAAAAAAAAAAAAAAAGAAAAAAAAAGAAAGCACATGAAACTGCAGATTCCTGGCTTTTACTCCCCAGAGCGCCCCATTTGGTAATTCTGGGACTGAGGTGCAGGACTCTGCATTTTAACAGCATTTTAGATAACTTTCACATGTGTCCCTGGACTATACTTTGAGAATGGTGGTTTACAGGTTCACTCACTAACCTCCACCTCCTTCCCACCCCCATGAAGGTCTTTAAGAGGGGGCACCCCGGTGGCTCAGCCAGTTAGGTGTCTGAGGCTTAATTTCAGCTCAGGTCATCTCATGGTTGTAAGATTACCCAGCATTGGGCTCTGTGTTCAGTGTGGAGTCTGCTTGAGGATTCTTTCTCTCCCCCTTTCTCCCTCCCCACTATTCACGTGCGTGTGTGTGCATGCCTGAACATGCACTCTATCTCTCTCCCACTCGCTCTCTAAAAAGATTTTTTTAAATAAAAAAAATTAAAATTGAAAAAAAAAAGAGTGTGTACCAAGAAAAACAATCTATACTCAGGAACTACTGTTCATTTCTGCTCTCTGACAATACTTAGAATGTACTTCACTTTTGGCTTTTGCAAAGGGACAGATGTAATAACTATGTTGGGCCACAAGGTGTGAATATCTACATTTTAACTCTTCCCCAGTCTTTAACTTTCTAAGTCACATTTTCTCTTTTGCTGATTATATTTATATTTGTCCTTTTTACACGACCTATCCTTAAAAGCTACATCAAAAACCTTTGTGAGAGAGGTAAGGTAACAATCCTTCAAAGTTCAAACCAAATATCCCCTCTTCAAAGCTTTCCCTAAGCCCCTGGCATGAACTGGTCCCCGCTCTGCATGCCAGAGGGAACTCCATGTAAAGTTTACAAACTTTATAAATCAACACAACAGACTTTACAAGCCTACACGAGAGCTCTTTGAGGTGAGGGGCCAGTGTATCTACCTACTCCCTCTATTAGACCCTCCTCTCTTTGGGGGGAGGCTGGGACAAGTGTTGTGTCCCACTCTTTTCTGTCCTTGGGACAGTTTCTGGTAGAGTAGGGTCCACAAATGTATCTTGACCCACACAGCACTTGTTCAACTACAGGTTAAGAACCAGAACTAACAGGGCAGGGAACCATCTGGTGCTTGATGTTTGAGAATCTAGATTGTTGTCCTAATTATACATCTATTACCAAGGCAGCCAAGCCCAAAAACACTCTCTTTCCTAGGCTCTAAATATGCCCCCCCTTTTTTAAAGATATTATTTAATTATCAGAGAGAGAGGGCACAAGCAGGGGGAGCAGAGTCAGAGGGAGAAGCAGGCTCCCCACTGAGCAGGGAGCTGGATGTGGACTCGATCCCAGGCCCCTGGGACCATGACCTGAGCCAAAAGCAGAGGCTTAACTGAGCCATCCAGGCGCCCCTAAATATGCCTTTTTGTGTTCAGGTATAGCAACTGATTTGTGATCTAGAGACACAGCCCCCACCCTCAACTTCAAAATGAGCTTCCTCTGGGTTCTAGGCCTATAATTTGAGACTTTGTGGCAGTCAACAGCCTAACCTAATGAAAACACTGCATTTTCTCATCTAAACCTCACATAGCCACATGAAACAGGCTCTTCACCAAATACCATTTGTTCCTTGAGAGAATAACTCTAAAATTCAGTCTGATGTGGATCATGAAATCACCAGAAAAGCCTTGAGTGGTCACTCAGTCCAGGATTCTGTCACTGAGAGTACCAAGGCCGAAAGCTAAGGTAACAAAGCCAAAGTCAGATTCCACCACCTTGAAGGGTCCGGATCTACCTCAAACCAGAACCCTGAAGAGTTCTGGCAGATCAAGGCTGGAGGCATCTTAAGAATTATGTTTCATGAAATCTTGCCATTTGCAACAATGTGGATGGAACTAGAGGGTATCATGCTTAGTGAAATAAGTCAATCGGAGAAAGACAACTATCATATGATCTCTCTGCTATGAAGAAGTGGAGATGCAACATGGGGGGTTTGGGGGGTAGGAAAAGAATAAATGAAAAAAGATGGGAGCGGGAGGAAGACAAACCATAAGTGACTCTTAATCTCACAAAACAAACTGAGGGTTGCTGGGTGGAGGGGTGTTGGGAAAGGGGGGGTGGGGTGGTGGACATTGTGGAGGGTATGTGCTATGGTGAGTGCTATGAAATGTGTAAACCTGGCGATTCACAGACCTGTACCCCTGGGGATAAAAATACATTATATATTTATAAAAAAATTTAAAATTTAAAATTAAAAAAAAAAATTATGTCTCAGGGGTGCCTGCTTGGCTCAGATGATACAGCACATGACTCCTGATCTCAGAGTTGTGAGTTCAAGCCCCACATAAAGCTTTAAAAAGTAAAATAAAACAGGGCGCCTAGGTGGCTCCAACAGTTAAGTGTCTGCCTTTGGCTCAGGTTATGATCCCAGTGTCCTGGGATAAAATCCCACATCGGGTTCCCTGCTCAGCAGGGAGTCTGCTTCTCCCTCTCTCCCTCAGCCACTCCCGCTGCTTTTGCTCCTTCCCTCTTTCCCTCTGTCAAATAAATAAATAGGTCTTTTCTAAAAAATAAAACAAAAGAGAAGAAAAACAAATAAAAAGGTAGAAAAAAAACATTTTAAAGGATTATATTTCAGCCCCAGGGCTGTGTATGAGGGAAAATGAAGGACAGAGGAATTGAGGCTTTCTCAGGACACTCCTGGATGGGCAAAAAAAAAAGCCATCCTTAAGAGAATGTCAAAAATTCCAGGTAAAGGCCCTAGTTAAAAAGGTAAATGTCGGGGTGCCTGGTGGCTCCGGTGAGTTAAAGCCTCTGCCTTTGGCTTGGGTCATGATCTCAGGGTCCTGGGATCGAGCCCCATATCGGGCTCTCTGTTTGGCAGGGACCCTGCTTCCTCCTCTCTCTCTCTGCCTGCCTCTTTGCCTACTTGTGATCTCTGTCTGTCAAATAAATATATAAAATATATATTTAAAAACAAAAAAAGGTAAATGTCCATAAAAGGCGAAGCTGTGGAGACAAAAGCGGCTGCCTGGAGCCAGGGTTTAGAAAGAACATTAAGGGCATCTGGGTGGTTCGGTCATTAAGAGTCTGCCTTTGGCTCAGGTTATGATCCTAGGGTTCTGGAATCAAGACCCACATCGGGCTCCCTGCTTAGTAGGAATCCTGCTTCTCCCTCTCCCCCTGCTCTGTTCCCTCTCTTGCTGTCTCTCTCTCTCTCTCTGTCAAATAAATAAAATCTTAAAAATAAAAAATAAATAAAAAGGTAAATGTCCACAAAAGGCTAAGCTGTAGAGACAAAAGTGGTTGCCTGGAGCCAGGGTTTAGAAAGGAGATTAAGGTGGCTCAGGTAGGTTGACTGGATCAGGCCATGATCTCAGGGTCCTGGGATCAAGTCCCACCTCTGGTTCCCTGCTCAGCAAAGAGACTGCTTTTCCCCCTCCCTCTGCCTGCCGCTCCCCCTGCTTGTGCTCTCTCTCTAACTGACAAATACAATCTTAAAAAAAAAAGTCATACTTATCTTCTCCTCATTAACTTGTTAGGGTTCTGCTGTTCATGGATGTATCTACACGGTGGACAGCAAGTCACAGCACACACGTCCCTCTGCTCTCTCTCTGCTGTGCCCACCGACACTGTCTCAGAACCCTTCTTAATCTTGGGTTCCAGGGAACCACCGATTCAAGGTGACATAAAAGTGAATCTTACTGGACTTGATTGATCTAAACCCTTCTCAAGCACATTTCTATACCATACATGGCCATGGCTGTGGAATTCAGTGGGGCAAGCAAAGAGCACTAGGAAACCTCGAAGAGGCCCCAGAACTGGGGTGTGATGGTACACTTCTGTCCTGGCGTGACCCAAGGAGAAAGTTTCTATCCACAGTGAAACCACAGAGATTGAAGGCCCTGAGGTCAAGAAACTGTGCTGGGGACCACAGACTTTTAAAGCCCAGTAAACAGACTTCCCAGTGTTGTCCTCCAGGGAAAATTCATCCCAGGAGGAATTTCTGTTTCGTTTGGTCCTGGCCCAAAGGCAGATTTTCTCCTCACTCAGCTCTTCTCCCTTTGGCTTCCCTCCCTGTCTTCCTCCCTCCCTCTGCTGGAATTTGTGCAAATTCTGGAAACTGTTCCTGTCCACAGTTATCACTACCAGGAAAGGCTTGGGAAGCCAACTTGCCTGGGAATTCTGTTAGCTCCAGGAAGATCTTGGGGCATCGCTCTCATTTTAGAAATAGAGCACTTCTGCAAGAGAAGATAAGAGCTTCTCAGAAAGAATTAGAATGATTTAGGCCCAGTGTTTTATTTCACAACCTCATCCTCCAGACAGAGGCTGTCTTCCTGCCTCATTTGGGACCTCGACTCTCAACCTGGAGCCAGTCACCAGTCACCAGCAGGTAGCCCAGAGCCTGTAGCCCAGAGCCTGCCACCCGAAGACTCCAGGCCTATGATGGTAGGAGCCACACCTGCTTCCGTTCCTCTCCTGGTTACTTTCCCCTCCTCAGGATGCAGGGGAAGAACACTTTGCTCTGCACCTTCCTAGGTCATTTATTAGATAAGATATGAAAATCTGACACACAGGTGTACAGGAGCCAAATTCAGTTTCTGAGGGAAGCAGCTCACCAAGAAGAGGCTCAAATCCCTGCTCTACCTCTGAAAAGCCACAAGCAGGTTTCATGACCTCTGCACATTTTCAGTGATAGCACTGTGCCTAACACAGACTAGGCCTACAACCTACGTTTGCTGAATATATATACTAATACTTACACGCAGGCCTCACACTCTAAGAGATAAAGTCATTCTTTTTTTTTTTTAAAGATTTTTATTTATTTATTTGAGAGACAGTGAGAGAGAGCATGAGAGGCGAGAAGGTCAGAGGGAGAAGCGGACTCCCCATGGAGCTGGGAGCCTGATGCGGGACTCGATCCCAGGACTCCGGGACCGTGACTTGAGCCAAAGGCGGTTGCTTAACCAACTGAGCCACTCAGGTGCCCGAGATAAAGTCATTCTTAATACAACTCAGTAAGAGGCTAAGTCATCATAAAGACAGACCATTTGTTGAAGAGAATCAGCTGAGTTCAGTTAAACTAGCACAACCAAAATGCGGAGGTATTGATATAGTTATAGAGAAAGAAGTGCTGGTGAGAGACTTTACAAAGAGGAAACAAAGGATCTGTATTCCAAAAAAAGGTAGCACAGGCAAATGAACAGATAGATGACAGATTCAGATCCAGAATCTGCAATGTTTGGGACAGGCAAGGGATTAATATCTAGGATATATAAGGAACTCCTGCATATCATCAAGAAAAATGTAAGAACCCCACTGAAGAAAAGAGGCAAATGATGATAATGAATAAGCAATTTACCAAAGAAGAACCCCAAAAGCCATTGAGCATATGAGCATCTAGCACAGAGAAAGGCAAGTTAAAACAAGACCTATGCCAGCATATAGAGTCACTTGGCCAAAAATTAGAAAGCTAGTTAATGCCACTTATTTGTCAGAAGTACAGAGATCCCCATGCTCCGCCAGTGGAAATGTAAATGATGGGTGGTCATTCTGTTCTGGAGTAGTTATCTGGCACTCCCGCATCAATACAAATATACAGCCACAGGTCCATCAAGGGACATGTAGAAGGCTATTCCTTACAGAAGTATTTGTGAAGACAGTGTTGGGACGCAGTGTGGGAATCTATCCTTATGGGAGAAAGAAAAATTGGGATGAACACCGTAGACACCCAATGTATACAAAGCAACATGGATGGACCTTAAAAACAAGGGTGAGGGGGGCGCCTGGGTGGCTCAGTTGTTAAGCATCTGCCTTCGGCTTGGGTCATGATCCCAGGGTCCTGGAATCAAGCCCCACATCAGGCTCCCTGCTCGGTGGAGAGCCTGCTTCTCCCTCTCCCACTCCCCCTGCTTGTGTTTCCTCTTTCGCTATGTCTCTGTCAAATAAATACATTAAAAACTCTTAAAAAAAAAAAAAGGGTGAGGGGCATCTGGGTGGCTCAGTCAGTTAAGCATCCAACTCTTGGTTTGGGCTCAGGTCATGATCTTGGGGTCCTGGGATCAAGCCCCGTGTGGGGCTCCCCACTCAGTGGGGAGTCTGCTTGAGATTCTCTTCTCCCTTTGCCCCTCTCCCCACTCTTGTGCAAAGATTTCAAAGCACTCACTCTCTAATGAATAAATACACTTTTAACAAAACAAAACAAAAACAAAAGCAAGGGTGAGTGCCTAGGGCCTAGTTCTTGGTTTCTAAATACCATTCTCTATTAAAAAGAACTAGAGCTTGTTGGAGAAGTTGCTGAGAACAGGGCTGAGTCAGGGAATGAACAAGAGGGCCCTATATCATCTCGCTGTGCCTAAAAGAGTGCTCAAAGAACGAAAGGATATGTCAAAAAGACACAGGAGCCACCCTGAAGGGGACCTCACCAGCCAAATCTGGGACGATCTAAGCATGAAAATAATGATAGTAAAGGATTATGAGCTATTGAATAAAGTTAAGAATCCACAAGTCTGCACTGATATATGAATTAATAGGGGAGAAGGGAAAACTCTTTCTTATAGGAAAACACCAACTAATAAATAAACACAGAAGGAATGACAGAATGGGATCACCAACCACCATACCAAGAACTAATTCAGGGAAGAATCATCAATAGATGATAAAACCAAGTGGCTGAATGTTTGAAGAATAACTGGATGTTTACATAATCTCAAGCAAATTCCTATAAGGTACTTCTTAATTAAAGGGGGTAAAATAGTAAACTTCATAATAGAGAACTAGCAAACACCATCATAATGAAATGAACAAAGTTCACATTGCCAATAAGAAACAAATTGATAGCAGGTGTCTCCAGACATGGTGCATTAAAAAGAACTCAGAATCACTTGAATGGTATTCTTGTCAGAAACATATAGCCTGAACCTCATCACAAGGAAACACCAGACAGACCCAAATTGAGGATCCTTCTACGAAATGACTGGCCTATACCCTTCAACAATGTCAGTATCATATAACAGAAAGACTCAGGCATTGTTCCAGATTAAGAGACTAAAGAGACATGACAACTGAATACAATGCATGGTATTCAATAAGGACATTCTTGGGAGACAATTAACAAAAATCTTCATAAGGTATGCAATGAGACAACAGGAATTTTTCTAGGTTGGTTTCCTGATTTTGATCAGTATACTATGGTTTTACAAAAAATTATTGTTTTTAGGATATACATGTTGAATATTTAGTGATAAAGGGGCATAGCTCATCATCTATCACACACATATGTACATGAATAGAGAGAAAGAAGAGGGGGAAAAAGGCAACTATAGTGAAAGGTTAACATTCAGGGAACTTAGGGGATCCCAGAAGATATTTAGAAATTCTCTGTAAAATTCTAGCAACTTTTCTACAAGTTTGAAGTTATGTCAGGCTTTTTAAAAATTAAAACAAAAACAGAAGAGGGAAAAAAAATTAGAATCAGAATAAACTGTAAAATAATACCACTTACATAAGTTAAAAATACAGGTACAGCCAACAGGCACATTGAAAGATGTTAAATATCACTCATCATCATGGAAATACAAATCAAAATGACAATAAAATACCACCCCACACCTGTTAGAATGACAAAATCAGTAACACAAGAAAACAACAGGTGTTGGTTGAGGATGTGGAGAAAGGAAAACCCTCTTGTCCTGTTTGTGGGAATGCAAACTGGTGTGGCAACTCTGGAAAACAGCATGGAGGTTCCTCAGAAAGTAAAAAATAGACTACCTCTGAACCCAGCAATTGCAATACTGGTTATTTACCCAAAGAATACCAAAGTACTAATTTAAAGGAATACGTGCACCCAATGTTCATAGCTGCATCAATGATTTACAACAGCCAAATTATGGAAACAGCCAAAATGTCCACCAATTGATGAATGAATAAATTAGACATGATATATATACATAATGGAATATTACTCGGGCATCAAAAAGAATGAAATCTTGCCATTTGCAATGGCATGGATGGAGCTAGAGAGGAAGTAAAATAAGTCAGTCAGAGAAAGACAAATACCCTATCATTTCAGTCAGATGTGGAATTTAAGAAACAAAAGAAATAAGCAAAGAGGGAAAAAAAGAGAGAGAGGCAAACCAAGAAACAGACTCTTAACTATAGAGAACAAACTGATGGTTACCAGAGGGAGGTGGGTGGGGGATGGGTTAAATCATGAATTTGTCAAGATGGGCACAGAACGATATATGGCAGGGTTTAATAACTATATTGTATACCTGAAGTTAATATAGCACTATACACTAACTAACTGAAATTTAAATAAACTTAAGAAAAATAAAATTAAAATCTAGGTACTTATGCTATAGGATACATATTTAGAGCCTTCTGAAAGAGATACAACACTGGTAATAAAGAACATATCAATGGTTGCCAGGGGTTAAGCGTGGGAGGAGACTGTGATTTCAAGGGGGATTTTTGGGGGTGATGAAACTATTCTGAAGCCTTATTGTGGTGGTGGTTATACAAATATACACTGTGTTATAATTAGTAGAACTATATACCAAAAAAAAAAAAAAACCTTTACTGTATGTTAATCTAAAAAAATCATTTTTATACACTTTATTTATCTCACAGCGAGAGAGAGAGAGAGAGAGAGCGCGAGCGCGCACACGCAGTGGAAGTGGCAGACGGAGGGAGAGAGAGGCGGGCTCTCCGCTGAGCAGGTAAGGCGGCCCAATGTGGGACTAGACTCAGGACCTTGGGATCATGTCCAGAGCCAAAGGCAGAGGCTTAACCAACTGAACCACCCAGGCACCCCTTAAAAATTTTAATTTTTAATTAAAAATAGATATATAAATATAAAGCAGCAGCTCCAACCGAGCAAGAGAAAAACAGATACACAGTAAACACATTAGAATGATTGCTCTGGGTGGGGTTGGGAAATGGAAGTGGAAATGAGAATTATATACAACAAAGAAAAAAAGGCAAGCGAGTCTGTGATGATAATGGGCCATGAAATAAAGTTTGACGGCTGCATGGGAAGAAAGTACAGAAGGAAACAAATAAGGGAGTGGTGGAGGTGGAGCTGAACATGTCCTGCCAGAGCTGTACAGGGGAGAAAAAGCCCTGATGACTAAACTGAACCCTGGTCCCTAAAAAAGGTTTGCTACGCTGTGGGGATGGGTTCATGAGCCCTGACGGCCAGACATCACCCAGCACTACAGTCCAGCTCCCTTCCCTGATCTGCCTTCTGCCTTACCAGCTGTCTGATTTGATTACACTGCAGCTTCTCTCACAGTACTGCGAACAGCCAGAAAACTCTTAAGCCACTTCACAGCAGTGCTCATCTTCCCGGCAAAGCAGCAATTTGGTATCCCAGCATGTAAGTAAGTCTCTTGGGAGTTTTATTAGTGAGTCAGCTGCCCCTCCGATCAGTTCTGGAGTCCTAATTCAATTTCTGGAACTTCAATGCTGGTTACAAATACATTCTCTCTCCGTCTAAAACCAGACCTTGAACTATGGAGAGCCTGCTGCCCTCAGGGCCACGTGGGCAGCCAGCCAGTCACACATTCCTGGCAATACCTTTCAGGTATCAGGATCACTTTAAATGCAGTCAGTTCCAATTTCCTCCTCTAAGGAGGGAGGATAATAACGTGTTCTTTTCAGGTGGTAAATGAAGTAATGCATATACAGTTGATCCTTGAACATAGGTTTGAACTGCAGGGGTCCACGGGTTTTTTTACAGTACCATATTGTAAATGTATTTTCCTTATGATTTTCTTCACAAACAATCGTTTTCTCTAGCTTACTTTTTGGTAAGAATACAGTATATACTACATAGGAGCTTACAAAATACGTTGTTAACCAACTGTCTCTGTTACTGGTATGGTCTCCAGTCAACAGTAGGCTAGTAGGAGTTTTGAAGAGTCTGAAATTATACGTGGATTTTGAACAGCACAAGGGGTAAGGTGGGGGGTCAGTGCCCCTAACCTCCATGTTGTTCAATGGTCACCTGTATATACTTACCACAGTTCTTAGCACTAACAGATATTCAATAAGTATTACTTTGCCTTTTCCCCTGAATCTCTACACCTTCAAAGCCTACAGATTATTATAGCTCTATAATTACAAGTGGCTAAAATTTCACATTTCTTTTCTCACCTACCACCATCAGTGACAGGTTTGGAAGAAGAGGCTGAGACTTCAAAGGGCCTTTGGGGTATAATATAAGGTTTCTCGCAACATGTGAGGGTTGAACAGTGATTCTGTTCATTTTTTACCATCAGAACTAAAATGTTAAAGAGCCGCTTAGAAGAGAATACAGAAGAAAAATTTTATAATCTTGGGATGAAGACCTTCCTGAGTGTAAAAGCAACTCGAAGCCATAAAGGAAAAGACAGATTTAAATACATAAAAATTTGAAATTTCTGTATGGCCAAAGATACCAGAGATAAAGTCAAAAGATAGGTGACAGACCATATCTGCAAACAATATACAATAAAGGAGTAATATCCATAATGTTAAAAGCTCCTCCAAGTCTATTTTAAAAACGAATAGAAAAATGGGTGGTTCAGTAGGTTAAATGTCCAATTCTTGATTTCGGCTCAGGTCTTAATCTCGAGGTCGCGAGATTGAACCCCACGTCAGGCTCTGCTCTCAGTGCAGAGTCTGCTGGAGATTCTCTCTTTCCCTCTCCCTCTGCCCCTTCCCCTGCTCACACACATGCAAGCACTCTCTCTCTCAAAGATATAAATCTTAAAAAAAAAAAAAGAAAGGAAAGGAAAGAAAAATGGGTAAAAATATTAACAAGTAATTCACAGAAGAAATACAAATAAATGGCCAATGTAATGAACACATGAAACTTTGTTCAACATCATCAGTAATCAAAGAAACTAGTTAAAACAAGATACCACATTTGATCATCACATTGACAGATGTAAAAAGATTGCTAACTGACATAAATGTGGGAAACAGGCACTTCTCAGTGTTGATGAACACAAATTGAAGGGCAATTAGATAGCATCTATGAAAATGTTAAAAGTATATGGCCTTTAGGGGCACCTGGGTGGCTCTGTCAGTTAAGCTGAACCCTACCTTTGGCTCAGGTCATGATGCCAGCATCCTGGGATCGGGTCCTGCATCACACCCCCTACTCAGTAGAGTGTCTGCTTCTCCCCCCCTTTCTCTCCCCCCCCCCAACTCATGCTTTCTCTCTCTAATAAATAAATAAAAATCTTAAAAAAAAAAAAAGAGTATATGACCTTTAGATCTCAAATCAATAACCTAACTTTCCACCTCAAGATACTGGAAAAAGAGGAGCAAACTAAGCCTAAAACAAGCAGAAGGAACAAAATAATAAAGATTAGAGCAGAAATTAATGAAATAGAGAACAGAAAAACAACTGAGAAGATCCGTGAACCAAAAGTCAGTTCCTTGAAAAGATCAACAAAAATGACATATTTCTAGCTAGGAAAAAAGGAGAGAAGACTCAATTTACCAAAATCAGGAATCAAAGAGGGAACATCCCTACCAACCTTAGAGAAAAAAAGAGGATCCCAGGGTAATATTGTGAACTGTATGCCAATGAAGTGGGTGGCTTAGGTGAGGTAGACAGATCCCTAGGAAGACACAAACTACCAAAACTGAAGAATAAACCAAAAATCTGAATAGACATGAAACAAGAATCTGAATTGGTAATCAAATAGCTTCCCAAAAAGGAATGCCCAGGCTCAGACAGCCTCACTGGTGAATTCTAACAGATATCTGAAGAATACAAATCCTTCACAAGCTCTCCCTCAGCCTGGAGGCAGTAGAGCCTCGATACCAACATTGACAAAGACATCACAATAAAGAAAACTACAATTCATGTATGTGTCAACTGGACCTTAATAAAGCTGTGAGGTGCTTGGGTGCCTCAACTGGTTAAGCCTCTGACCCTTGGTTTTGGGTCAGGTCGTGACCTCAGGGTCCTGGGATCAAGCCCCAGATCAGGCTCCATGCTCAGCTGGGAGTCTGCTTTGGGATTCTCTCTCTCTCTCCCTCCCTTTGCCCCTCTCCAGCTTGTGCTTGTACACTCTCACTCACTCCCTACCTCTCTCAAATATATAAATAAATTTTTTAAAATGATTTTATTTGTTTGACACACAGAGTCAAGTAGAGAGAGAGAGAGAGGAAGGAGCAGGCCCCAGCCTAGCAGAGAGCCCGATGCGGGACTCGATCCCAGGACCCTGGGATCATGACCCAAGCTGAAGGCAGAGGCCCAACCCACTGAGCCACCCAGGCAGCCCAATAAATAAATGTTTAATATATTTTAATAAAGCTAAAAAAAAAAAAGAAGAAGAAGTACAGATCAATATTTCTTACTCTCTTTTATCAGACAGGCTATCTACAGACTCTGCCTAAGTTTTTCTAATAACACACCAAGCTGAGATCACTGGACATCCCAGGCTGCCCCCTCTGCCTATCACCCCTCTTTTCTTTTTAACCCAATTTATTTTTTTATTAATTATTTTTATTAACATATAATGTATTATTTGCCCCAGAGGTATAGGTCTATGAATTGTTAGGCTTACACACTTCACAGCACTTCACATACCCTCCCCAATGTCCATAACCCAACCCATCACCCCTCTTAACACATCTCTTCTCACCTGGAAACTCCATGAAACATCCAGTGCTCCCTCCATTCAATTATCTGTACTCTATGATGGCCTCTCTCCAGGACACAGACAAAAAATATCCATCTGGAGAAGGGAAGACTGTGGAGCACCAGAGAATCCTGGCATGCCTGACACATGGCAACACTCACTTCCAGCTCCCAGTGGTGTGGATTCAACAAGACGAAGGCCTCCATGAGGGTAGGTCTCTTCATGGGATCAGGCCACAGACTCCAATAAACATTGGCTCCAGGCTAAACCCTGCCCCTAAGTTGTGGTTACAGCATCACCCCTCTCCCTTATCTTCTTAGCTCTGCCCCAGGGCAGATGGAAAACAAAACAAAACAAAAAAGAAACAAACAAAGAAAACCTGCATTTGGAGGAAATTTTACTCTACAGCCTACAATGTTGACTGTGTGTCTTCCACACCCAAGGGAATAGGTTAGACATTGAACAAAAGACAGAGCACTGACATCACCACATACTCATCTCAATCAATCATATCAACCCCTTGAGGTAAGAATTATCTCCCCATTTTACACGGGAAGTAAGTATTGCCCTGGGCACCCCAGGAACAACATGCTAGAAAGCAGCTCTGGCCTGACTGCAAGTGGATCCAGGGAGCACCTTGTTAAGTTGCAGCTGGTTGCTGTGGAACGCAGCAGAGAGGACAAGAGGGGCTATGAGATGAAAGGAGCGGCCGTCACAAGTTGAATGCACTCCATCTGCTTAATTTGTAAACCTCTGGTAGCTGAAAGTCATGCTACTACTTGTGCTGACAGCAGGCTGCTGTGTACCTATATAAGAGGCATGTGATGTGGGTGGCCACAGATTCATAGCTATGGATCAACTTGTTTTCACCCAACATGACTTAAGTCTTTCCTCCTTTGGGCCTCATTTCTGGATCCCCTCAAGCAGGGCTATCAGACTGGACTTGATCCACATGGGTTAGATGGTCAGGTGCCCAGGCTAGCCCATCGGAACTGAACACGGTTTCCGGAGATGCCTGCATGGGGTGCTTCCAGACATCAATGCACCAAGTTTAAGACCAACACCATTTTGAAGCCAGGCTTGTAAAGCCAGGATCTACCCCGATTCTACAGGTTTGGCTCCACAGATAAAGGAAGGAGGAAAGTTTCTTACCTTTTGTAGGTCAGCTCTTTGGCAAAGGTACATAAGGTATTGAAAAGAGCCACCAGTAAGGCTCCTTGGTAGACACACCTCAGCAGAACAGCCCAGACACAATGGTGCAAGGGAAGAGCCTCACAGTCAAGGTGGCCTCGGTACCTACAGAAGGAACTTAACGCACACACATACAGGCAAGCTGGGGTTGTCAATGTGAGGCTCCGGACAGATCAGACTCTCCCTAGGTATCCATATTGCTTAAAAGCCAATGTCCCCAGCCTAGGAATTTACAGTTTCCATGGCTTATTCCAACCCTCCTGGAAAGCAAAGTGGCAATGTGAACCAATGTCATAAAGGTAACTATCTCCTCTAGCCTAATTCCTTTCTAGAAATTTATCCCAAGGAAGTAATTCAACGGAAATGAAGAGCTAAACACAAGAGGAAATGTTCAAGATTATCTACAATTAAAAAACAAAAAATACAAAAACAACTATGATAGAGAAACCTGGAACACTGAATGCTAAGGGAATATAGATAAGGATTTAATTTTTTTAAAGATTTATTTATCTATTTATTTATTTGAGGGAAGAGGGACAGAAGAAGGAGAGAAAGAATCTCAAGCAGACACCCTGGTAAGCGGAGAGCCCCATATGGGGCTTGATCTCATCACCCTGAGATCATGACCTGAGCCAAAATCAAGAGTCAGATGCTTACCTGACTGAGTCACCCAGGCACTCCTCCATAAAAAAGTTAGATAGCAGCTTGAAAAGATAATTAGGATAATTATGAATAACCTAACAGTTTAAGATAGCGTTGAATGAAATGAGCAGAATGCAAAATAGTTTCACACTATTACAACAGAGTAAAGTATGTATCTATTTAGAAAGTACTGTTAAGTTTTGTTAAGTGATAGGCATATGTCTGGTTACAATGCTAACCAGTAGAATTATATTTTTTTAAACATTTAATGTGGTGATATATTTTCTACTAAAGAACAGAAAAAAAGGAAGAAATCCTACAAGCAAAGGCCAAAATCTTCACAAACAAGAACTATCAGTGCCATCAATTATAAGTAACATATATTCAGAGCTTATTCAGTGTTAGGCATGTTTTTGACCCTTTTATGCCTACTATCTAAACCTCACAACATCTATGAGGAAGACACTATTGTTATCCCCATTTTACAGGTGAGAGCACTGAGGCACAGAAAGGAAAACATCTCTCCCGTATCACACTGCTAGCCCGAGTGATGAAAAGAAACATTTCCCATGCCATTTAAAAGGGCATTCATTTACTAAACTGTTTGTGCCTCCTTAGAAGACGAAATCCTCAACAAAAGTCTCACCACGAGAGCCTCGGAAAGGGCAGTGGGTAGCGAGCTTCACAGGGAATTTCAGAGACCTTTCATGCTGCAGATAGGACCAAGATTTCCACTCAAACTTCAGAGATGGAAAGAGGGACCCACAGAGTTGGGACTTGTCCAAAATGATGTAATACCTTAGGAGAAGGACCAGAACATGGAATTCTCATACCAGTGACCTTTGAGGCTTGCCCATATGTCCTGCAGATCATGAACCTCCTCGTTCTATAGCTCCCTTACCCTTCATCTTCTCTTCTTTGGGCCCTCAGTGTAGCTATCTTCAGCTTTCCTCTCTCCCATGGTCCCTACTGCACCAGCTTCTCTCTTTCATTATCTTCCTTTCACTCTGCCTCCCACTTCCTGTCCTCTCTGCCCTGCTGGTGACTGTATGCAGCAGCTGGGACTGCAGCCGTGGCCTTCTTCCCATGTGACAGCAACCGGAGGAAATCATAGTGCGTTCAGCAGGAGACCCCTGCCCTTCCCAACCAGGGAGATTGTTCCAACACACTGAGAGACACAGAGATGCTAAAATCTGTGTTGGAAGAGAGGCCCTTCATTTTGAGTCCGGACCTAGCCCAGATCACCCACCTGGTTCTCTGTACCTTCTCAGTGCCCTGGGGACACCCACACTTCCCCTCTCTGACTACCCCCTATTGCCAGGGTCTGTCCATTGCTAAGTGGGGACCAGCCCTTGTTCATGCCTAACTCCCATTCTTCAGATAGAACGGTTACCAACATAGGCTTGCTGAATGAGCAAATCAGTCATCATTCTCCCTCTTCCTTAGGGCACCTCCTGACTTGGGGTTAAGACTCAGGTATACCCACTCTCAGCCAGGTAGGGGCCCCGCCCAGGATGCCTTTATACTCATCTGAATGGCAGGAGCTACCTAACACCTAAATGCCAAGTCACCAAGCTCCTGTGACGCAAATACCATTTTCCCTAGACCCACCCTTAACTTGGAGTCCTATCCTGTTTTTTCAAGCTGGCTGCAGGGGTGGTGTCCTTAGACACCATTGAGAGCTATGCACTTTCAGGATGTTAAAGGCAAAAGGACATTATGCAAAACAGGAAGAAACTTTTAAGAAACTTCTAAAGGCATTTTTTAAATGCATGCTGTCATGGGGCCAGGCTATTAGTGAACCCTCTGCCAGGGCCCCTCCCCATGACCTCCAGACCCATGACCATAGTGGTCATGCTGGTCCAACATGATCCCGCCCCTTCCCTCAGCGCAGCCTCCCCCTGAATCCCCAGACTCTGTGCCAAATGACCCCTGGCAGAGTCCCAAAGCCCAAGTGGCCCTCAGAAGAGGAGAATGTAGATCCGGTGAGAGCAGTCAAAGTGGAATAACTTCAAAGTGCAATGACACCTTGGGAAGAGCCTGGCCTACTGGCCTGAAGCTGGATTGCTCAAACCACCTAACAAGTCCCGACTAAGTACTGGGCTCTACAGCTCTCTGAGGCTTCTCTCAAAAGCCATTCCTGGAAACCTATAGATTCTCATTTCGTGGCTTCTCCCCAGACCTCAGAATCCCCTGGAGGTGGGCGCACTGCACTGTTTGCTTCACAGTCTAATTTGCTAGCATGTTCCCACGCGGCTCTGTGGAAACAGTCCGTAGTGTCAACCGCACAACATATCAGCTAGCTGGTGTTTCCCCAGCACCACAGATGCAGCACCACAGTCCACACAAGCCTATAGCCCAGGGACTTGGCTGCTAAGGAGACAAATGGAGAAGTTACTGAGAAAGAAGACTCCTGGGGCATCACCCCCACCACTTCTGTTGACAACAGATTTCTGCTCAGTCCGATCCCAAGTATCCATCCTACAGCTTGGCCCTCTGCCGCTGCCCCAGGCACTTCCTGCATCTAGTTTCCTTTTTAATCAGAATTCTAGACACATCTTTCATTCAGCAATAAATGATACTCCTCTGCCAGCATGAAGTAAACCTGTAATTTTGAATGGGTCTATCTTTTTTAAGACTGGGTTCAAAACCTCTTCTCAAAAAGCATTCACCCTTTTTTCCCCTTTTTAAAAAACTCTACTCATGAAACAACCCAGAAAGTGCAATGCTTTATGCATGAATCTTGGAGGGCCACTAAGAAAAAACACAAACTACATGTGCATGTGTGTTCAACAATAACAGAATGATAAAAGAAAGTTATAGTATATTCAGCTGACAGAATGACACAGCTTTTGGGGTTTTTAAAGGTGTAGGACAAAGCTCATGAGAAAGACTCTTAAGTGACAAATGCCAGATACCAGGTTATCTCTATCTAGCTACACCATCTAAAGTCTTAAATATATACAAGAAAAAGACTAGCAGGAGATACAGCAACATGTTTTCTCTAGGTGAAAGGAATACAGACATGCTTTTTTACCTCCTTTACCTTTCTAAGTTATTGTCAATAAGCCTGCATTACTTTTTATAAAAAAGAGGAAGAGAATACCTTCCTTGAAAAAAATACAGAGAAAAGCAAAGACCCACAGCCCTAGCCTGTGGCATTCCAGGGAAGTGACTCCTTCTCTCTCTATAGGCTTTGTGAGGGGCTTTGGAGGGGTGGCAGGGGAAAGGGAAGCAGCTACATAACACACCCAGACCAGACATTAAAATCACTGCCAAAGAATTCAGCAACAGCCAATTATATATCTCCTGGCCTTCATTTGTGTAGGGAAGGGGTGGGCTGAGGCCAGGCTGGAAAGTGGAACCTGAAACACTGAGTGTGTGACTCAGCCCTTCTGCCTTCTAAGGACAAATCCCTTTAGGCCACGTCCCCAGAACCAGCTCCAAAAAGAAACCTATCCCTTGACCTTAAGCCACTATGACCTTCGAACCTGGATATTCTGACCTTTACAACAGGATCTGCAATTTCTCCCCAAGCTGGTGACCTGCCTAGGCCCAGGTAAACACAGAGAAACCCCCCCCACCACCACCACCACACACACAAACAACTGGGGCCTTTACAATCGCAGCCACAGTCCAGCTCCCAGGAATGCTCACAATCCCATGCCTGGTGAACTCCCCCAGGAGTTAGGGTCTGGCTGATTGGCCTTTACAATGACCTCATTGCCTGGACCACCCTGGACATTGCCAGAGCAAAGTATAACACAGCCACAGTGCCAGGACCCAAGGGATTTCCAGGACCCAAGGGATTTAAGCTGCAAGGGCAGACCACTTGTCCTAAAACAAATGGATTGCCACTTAACCAAATAAGAATAACTGGAATTTCCAGGTGGATATGATTACAAGCAGAATTCCAGTCTCTGCTTCTTGTCAGGAGCAGACAGGAACACTGAATAGTGCAGATGGCACTGGAGGCACTGGATATGCAAGCAGGGAAGAAATCACTAGGTTTCACTTGACCACAAGATGACTGGACCAGAGAGCATTCATACACACCCAGAGCCCAGCTAAGCCCAAAGGGGATGAGCCTTCCACACCTGTCCCCAAAGATCCCCAGAGTGAAATCCACAGAAAGGCAGGGACTGAGCATTAATTGTCCCATTGTTCCCAACCCGTGAATTAGTCTAGTCCCAGCCTGGAAATCCCTACCCTGCTGCTACCCAAAGACCATACATATGGCTGCTGATGTCTCAGAACAGTCATTATAAAGCAGCAAGGTACAGATTACTCATATGTGTTCTGGGGAACACATATGAGGCCCCAGAAATTAGAAGAACAACCAAAACCAGGACTTAAGAACTTTGATATCAACTCTGGGTTTCTGAATTAGAGAAAGAAAGAAGGAAGAAAGAAAGAAAAGGTGGGATGGATAGAGGGAGTGACTAAACACACACATATTTTAGTTTCCCTACCTGACATCAAGACAGTTTAATTACGCCTCCTCTACCTGGACTGTGAGTTCTTTTTGTTGTTGTTGTTTAAGGTTTTATTTATTTATTTGACAGACAGAGATCACAAGCAGGCAGAGAGGCAGGCAGAGAGGGGAGGGGGGGAAACAGGCTCCCTGCTGAGCAGAGAGCCCGACTGGGGCTTGATCCCAGGACCCTGAGATCATGACCTGAGCCGAAGGCAGAGCTTAACCTACTGAGCCACCCAGATGCCCCCGGACTGTGAGCTCTTAAAGAAGAGACACTGCCGTCTTCTTCCTTACAGTTCTAGTACCCAGCACATGACAGGCACGTTTTTGGAACTAAATGAATGAAGTTACCAGATGCCTTAGCCATCAAGGATGTCCAGGACAGCTGCCACATGAGACCTTTCTGGGGGACACACAGATATACCTAGCAAGGATCCTCCCAAATTCTAGGTCATATTAACCTGCTCTGAGCCTCTGCATTGGGTGTCTACTGGACAATAACCTCAAGGAAGAGCACTGGACTGGGAAGGAGGATACCCGAATTCTAGCCCCACCACAATAATGGACGGGGCCAGGGAACTAGACAGTCCCATCCTGGGATGCTATGGGTCCAAGATGCTGCAATTTAAATCCAATCCCACATTTGACTCTTGCTCCCCATACCCTAAGGAGTGTTCACCCGGTCCATGAGGTGAAGGCCTCCATGCTTGCTCAGCGTCTAGGGCAGATTTCAACAGGTAGGAATCACTCCTGCCACCATCAGGCTAAATGGAAGGAAGCAAGCCCAATAGTCATAGAGGGTATTTCTCAGTCTCAGACTGTTAGACAAGAAGGTGTATCTTTGTATTTCCCAATAAACTCTTTTCCCGAGGAAAAACAGCAGAACAAACTAGTTTAAAGTCCTAGCTACCTAATCTCCCAAAGCTTAAAGGCCTGGACAAAGGGAAGCTCCTCGTGCCCTCCCCAACTCTGAGGATGAGGCTTTACCCCAAGCCAGAAAGCGATGAGAATCCAAGACTCAAAGGGGAGAGAGAGCCCTTCCCCAAGCTGAGGCCAGGACAGATGTTCTCAAAGTACATTTTGTCCTGGGCAGCCTGCTCATGTCCACATGTGTACATATGCGAGAAGGGGAGAAAGGGGGACAGCATGCTGGTGGAAAAAAACACCTGAGACTGAGAGCCCTCAGAGACCCAGAAAGTGCTCTGTCTTCCCAAGGGCACAAACCATGACAGAGGCTTGGTTGACAGCCCCCACAAAAGCAGGGGAAACTGATTCATGGACAAGTGCTCTCTCAGGACGCTGGCTACCTGTGGTGGCTGTTTGCTGGCCCAGGTGCTCATGATTCTCTGGTGCCCACTTCCAGATCAGAGCCTTCGTTGGAACAAATGAAGAGTATCTCTTCAAAGCACAGATAGGCAAAGGAAGCCTCTGGGTTTCAGCAGTCCTATACTCACCCCCCCGCCCATACCCCATACACCCTTTAGGGGATGTACCAACTGTACCAGGCCCCAGATGAACCCCCAGGTCAGTCCTGCCTCCCCTAACCCGTCCAACCTGGGCTGCTCTTGTGGAGGTCCCACAAAGTGAAGGTGGATGGTTTTTTCTTCATTTTAATTGAGCCCTTAGGTTTGAGTGGTTGGGTCAACCACCTTCCACCTAGCCCCTCTCAAGGCTGGCAGTGCCAGGACCAGCACTAGTCAAGTCACGCTGAGCTGCCACCAAATCTGAGCAGAGACAAACGTTCCAGAAAAAGAAAAGAAAATGCAAGACCGCTGCTCCTCCCAGGTTGACTACAACTAAGGCAAACACTCAGGTAGCCAAAGGGAGCCTCATGTCCATGTTATGTGGACTAGAGGCTACATGGCCTGAAGGCCAAGAGGACACTGCCTGTAGGCCTGAACTTTCTGGAAGAACACCCCTGGGGAACTTGGAGAAATACTCAGGAAAGGCCAACCTCCTTCCTGCAGCCTCCACTCCTGAAGGCCTCCCACTAGCCCATGGGGGATCCTGAGGCAGGGCCAAAAATGGCTTGACACACTACAACCTGCTTATGGCACACAGTAGACAGAGGCAGGATCCAAGCCCAAGTATGTCTGAAGTCTGTCCTAACACTCTGACACGAATGATCCAACAATGACCCATCAGTAGCCCAGTCTGGTGCCTGGCTCCTCCCCGCAAGGGCATGCCCATTACCCTCCACGTACCAAACTGGAGCTTATCACAGTGTCTGGCCCAGACCCCTGGATGCCAGAAAGTAGAGCCAAGTCGTGGAAAGAAACTGCAAGTAGTGAAAAGGCCACAGTTCTAAACCCCACGGATGCTTTCTCCCATCAACCTCAAAACCACCCTGCAAGGGCTTTGGTTGACACCTGCCCAGATGAACAGATGGGCTCAACTCCCCCCATCCACACTCTCCTATAGAGACTTTCGGATTCCTCAAGGCCCCCTCTCAGCCAGGAGCCCCATTCAGAGAGCTGACCCAACCACTCAAACCTAAGAGCTCAATTAAAATGAGGAAAAAACCATCCACCTTCACTTTGTGGGACCTCCACAAGAGCAGCCCAAACATCATGGTCCCATGCATGTCACACTAAGGTGGCCAAGCTAGAGAAGACCCAGGGCCTCTCCCCACCCTCCAAATGTTATCTCTCAGGAAGTCCCTTCACACTGCCAATTGAAAATTCAACTCAGAAATACTAGTAACCAGTCACCAACGGAGAGGAACACCACTACCAAAAAAAAAAAAAAAGGTACCACAGGCTCTCACACTTTGTTAAGATCTTATACTTCCAATACCAATCTAACGAACTTTAGGACACTTTAATTTGCTAAATTCTCTCTCTTTTTATTTTCCTGTATAAATGCTGAGGCCACAGTTAAAAACAAAAAGACGAAAACTGGCTCTCTGGATTCTGGGGCCTTAGCTCTCTCTTCCCCCTTTTCTCTCTGCTGTTCAGAGTCATCTCCACGGGAGTCTGAGAAAATAGAACTTCAACTCCCGAATCCTATTGGCCACTTACTTAAATGTACACAATCTCATTTAGTCCTAAAAATAATCCTGTGAGTTAAGCACCAACAACCCCATTTTAAAATACAAGAAAGAGACTGTGAGAAACTCTCTAAGATGCCTGAGGCCAGACACTTAACAGAAGGGCAAATATTCAAATTAATAAATTAATTATTATAAATAAATTTATAAAATAAAATTTATTTTGTAAGACTAGTCTGCTTCTCAGACTAATCGCCAAGTCCAAAAGAATTCAATTTTCTGCTTTAAAAAAAAGTCCCCTTATTTTCACAATTCACGTCTAACCAATTCCAAGAGCTTCCTCCCAAACTTGACATGAAAATACTGAAGCAATTATTGGAGAAATTGAGCAAGAGCGTGTAGAAGGCCTGCTCTGCCAGAGCTTTTCGGGAAGGTGACAGAGTTCCTATTGGCAGGATGCCCTCCTGCCAGGGCCCCTCACTCAGAACAACAATCTCTAAGCCCTGGCATTAAAAATGAGCAGCCACCTGTATGATAATCTTGGGAACAACCTGTGGCTGCCCTGGGCCTGACTGCCTGTGGATTCTGCCAGCAGGGAACACAAATCCACCCTCTTAAACTCCCAGCAGGCTGGTAGCCACCATTCCGATTAGCTGGGCTGGGCGAAGACACCTGAGACTCTAAGCTTCTCCCGGGAGGGACAACTCAGTGTGAACTGGTCACCTATTAGCCCGCCAGCCCCTATGGTACATATGCTGTACTCCTACAAACACCATCCATCCTTTGGAGGGCTGTGTTCACTTAGGTTTGGGGAACCCACAGGGACAGGAAGCAGGGTAAAAAGGCCCCAGGGCAGGGATCTACACAGAGGAGGAACTTGACACAATGGTAACAATTTATTAAGGGCTTACCTTCATTAATGTAAATATTTGTTTACATTGTTTCATCTAATCTTACAAAACAACCCTGACATAGGTACCATTTATCTTCTCCATTTAACTGATGAAAAACCAGAGGTTAACAAGTCACTAGCACAAAGCTTACGAAAAGTTAAGTCACACTCAGGAGAGAGTGGTTCCAGGGGAAGACTAGATACGTGAACTGGATGTGAACTGGAAGGTCAACTTCCTTCCCCAGTAGAGGCCTCATCATCAGTTTCCCAAACCGGCTTGGGCTACTCTGAACGGCCTCTTGCTCCCGATCAGTGAGCAGGGCGAAGGCAGCTCCAAGCCCTAAGCAAACTCAAACTCCAAAACTTCTTGAGCCATGGGCCAGAGCAAGGAAGTCTCCAAGGCCTTCTCCGGTTCTGGGGTCATAGGGGCCCGTGGCTTCCTAGTACCACCCGCACCCCAGCCTTCAGTCTGAATCCAAAAGGACCACCCTCCCACTCTCAACGCCATCCAGTCCGGAACCTATGTTTGGGATTAGGGACGGTGATCCGGAACTGGGAGGCTGGATATCCTGGAAGAGCGCACGGGCGAACGTCCAGGGGACCCTGCCGAGGAAATTCTCGGGAAAGTCCCCGAGTCCTTACCGAGCAGTGGGGACTCCTCAGGGCATGCGAGCAGCGAGAGCGCTGAGGTGAAGGACACCGGGGCCGAAGTCAAGTTGCTCGCGGAGCCGAGGCCGGGATGAGAGTCCGTGCTTGGGCTGGAGCCGCGACCCGAGCGCAGCTCGGAGGAAGCGTCCGAAGGCGGCAACGGCGGGGCCCCTCCGGGTCGGAGCTCCCCGTTGGGCTGCTCGATCGCCGCGGCACCGTTCGAGCCGCCCTGCAGCGGTGTAGGAACTCCGACCAGCTGAGGCAGGCGGCTCAAGTCGCGGCCGGCCAGGTAGTAGACGAGGGTGCCGCCGAGATGCAGCGCGCAGACGGCCACGAGCAGGCGACAGGCCCGCTGCAGGGACGCGCCCGGCATCGCGGCGCTGCCGCCCAGGAGCGGCTCCCGAAACCTCATCTTCCCGCCGCCGCTTTAAGAGGCGGGTGGGCTACAGCGGGGAGGGGCGGCCCGCCCGCGGGCCGCCGGCCAGGCGCTGCCCGACCGCGGCTCTTGGGGGAAGGGCCTCAGGGGAAGCGAAGAGGGAGCGCAGCCCCGGCTGGCAGACGGCGGAACTCGGAGACTCCAGCCAGCGCGGCCGCCCAGCGACCAGAAGAGCGCCCGAGGCGCGGGCGGGGGCGGAGGCGGGGCCGACGGTTGGAGCGGGGTTTTCGGGACACGGGCGGGAGGGCGGGGCCTCCGGGGCGGGGCTGGGGCGCGCGGGCGGGGCTTGGGAGGGGTCTACAGGGGGCGGAGCCGTCCCGAGGGCGGCGGGCGACGCGGAGCTCGGGTTCCCACACCGCCCTCCTCCTGCGCCCTCGCGGGTTGCCTTGGGTTGCTACCGAGCCGCACCTCCTCCGCTTCCTCCTCCTCCTGCTGGCTGCCCTCGAGAGGCGCCGCCACTTCCTGCGGTGCTGAAGGGCCGGGGTACGGGCCTGGGCCTAAGGCGCGATGGCGCCGAGAACCCGCTGGTCGTTGCCTTGAGGGGTTGGGGGCCGCGACGGCGTTCCAGTCGGGGCGCCTCGGTAGGCCTGATTGGGTCCGGAAGAGGGATGGGAAACGGGCTTCGACACCGGGGTGGGGGGCGGGGTAGGTGGGACGGCCGCGGCGGGATTCTGTGGGACGTTCGGTGTCCCCACCTTGGCGGGCTAGACTCCTCTAGCAACGTGGGGGGGCCCCGCAAGGAGGCGCGGCTCACCCGCGCGCCGCGGGAAAGTGCACGGAGTCTCGGCTTGTCAGCCTCAGCCTATGGCAGCCCAGCCTAGGGCAGCTCAGAGGCCCACCCAGCTGGGTTTTGGGTGTGTAGGGTGCCTCTCTTAGTGCATTAAGATAATACGTGCTTTAGGTGGGAGGGTGGCAAGGAGCGTCAGTAACTCCGTCGCTGGCCTTCGGAAGAGCAGCCGGCTTTGTTTACAGTTTACACGAGCTGAGACACAATTCCAGGAGGTAGCAGTTGTTCCTATTTTACAGATAAAGGGTTCAAGGCTCAGGAAGGCTAAGAAGCTTACCTAAGATCTACAGCTAGTGAGAGACAGAGGCAGAGTTCTGGCTCCAAGACCTTTATTTACCACGAATTTGCCCCTGGGTGATTTGCACGGGCGCTGAAGTTGCTTGGTTCAGATTTGATCCAGAGGCCACTCCTCAGGCACACCTGCGGCCTGAGTGAGCAGGGACACCTCACCCCCCCCCCCCCAGAAGGACTCATGGAAATGCTGTTACTTATGTGGATGGAGAAGCCGAGGGCTCTGGCAGCCAACCCTGAAGTGGAGGAAACGATAGCGATAGCTAGCATAGCTTGGAAGTTTACTACATGCCAGTCAAGCGCAAGCCTAACTGCTTTATTTGCAATACTCAATGCTACAGCACTTTGTAGTAGATGGTTGTTACTATCTCCATTTCACAGATGAGAAAACTGAGGCTCAGGAGTTGACTCTTGGTTGTGATCATATAGAATATTTTCCTCACTTGACTGCCTGGACACCAGGCCTCTTTGATCTTCCTCACTTCACTAGTCATTCTTCTGTCTCCTTTGTGGGCTTCTCCTCCTCTTCTCCAGTTGTTGAAGTCCCCAGGCCATAGTCCATGATGCTCTTTTCTGTCCGTAGGGACTCCCCAGGAGTGATTTATAGTATCTGTATACAATGACATAAAATTTCTGTCTTCCGCAGTTGTCAGAGGCCTTAGAATGTGGAGAGCCATGCAGCAGAAGCTGGGAGTCACGTACTAGGCGAGGCTTGAGGAGAAGGGCAGGTGAATGTTTATGTGGGAGCGCTCCAGGGAACGCACAACCTGTACTGAAGTATCGGGACTAGTATAAGATTAACCAGGGACCATGGGAACGGCACAAAAACAGAGTGAACAATAAGTTTCGGGGGCTCACGTCGGTAGGCACGAGCTCCCCGCCTGATCTGGATTGAAGTCATCTGTATCCCTTCTGATTGGATGTTATAGTAGTTGTGTTATGTGGTGATTGGTTACTTTCTATCCACTGTATCCTATAACTTGGGGCTGTAATCGGTGTACGGGTCCCCGGGCTGAAGATTGTCAATAAAGAAGTTTGCCACTCACCTCGTCTGCGGGTCGTTCTTGCGGGTCGAGAGCGACATTAGAACATAGCACATGATGCTCTTTTCAGTCTACACACTCCCTAGGAGTAATATGTAATCATTTGCTGGTGACTGCAGAACTTCTATCTCTAGACTGGATCTTCAGACTTACTTTCAAGTGCCTATCTTACCAGCATCTCAAACTCAATACCTCCTGTGCCCCCTCCCTGACAACCTACTCCTTAGACCCTACTCTCCTTCTTAATCTACCTCAGAGAATGGCACCACTGTTTAGCCAGTTCTCAAACCCAAAACCTAAAAGGTGTCCTCGATGTGCCTCTCTTATGCTAAAATGCCATTTCCAGTCCCTCGGCAAGTCTTGGCAGTGCAACGTTTAAATCACCAGAATTAACTACTTATTAATTCTGCTATAACTATCTTGGACCAAGCTACCATCATCTTGACTTGGGTTATAATGGTAGCTTCCTAATTGGTCACCCTGCTTTCACCTCCTCCCTTCCCCCTCCCCAGTCTGTTCTCCAAAGAGCATTTAGGAAGATATTTGTAAGCCTAAATCAGTTAATGCCATTTTACTCAGAACAAAATCTAAATGTGTAGGAGCCCTACCTAACTGGTTTCTTGTCTCTCTTCCCCACCCACATCTGTCACTCTCTATCATGTTCTACCTGCTTTAGCCAAGTAACCTAATTGCTGTTCTCTGGAATTTGCTTATTTCTTCCTGTCTCAGGGCCTTTGTACTTGCTGTTCATTTAGTCTGAAATACTCATCTCCCGTATTTAATTCAGCTCTTTCAAATGTCACCTTAAGAAAGAGGTCTTCTCAGACTATCCTACGTAGAATAGTCCCCCATCCAAATCTACTTTACCTGCTTGATTTTTCTCAGAGCATGTATCACTACCCTACATCATATATTTATTTATTGTTGTCTGTCTCCCTCAGCAGAGGGTCAGCTCCATGAGTGCAGAACTTCCTCTCTTCACTCCTGTATCCTCAGCTCCTGGAACTGAACATACATAGTGGACACTGAGTAAATATAGTTAAAATACCTGTTAAATGAATGCTTATGATTATCTTGATTGGGGAAGGGAGAAGGGAAGAACTATTGCTAAATTATTTTATTTTATTTTATTTTGAGAGAGAGAGAAAGAGTGCACACACACAGGAAAGGAGGGGAGAGGGAGAGAGAGACTTTAAGTAGGCTCTACAGTGAGCCCAGATTGTGACATGGGGCTCAATCTCAACCCAGAGATTATGACCTGAGCCAAATCAAGAGTTAGATGCTTAACTGACTGAGCTAGCCAGGCACACCCCGCCCCAAGTTATTTTAACTTTCTTTTTTTCAACTTATTAATTTTTAGAGAGCGTGCATGAGGGAAAGGGGGTGGAGCAGAAGGAGAGTGAGAGAATCTTTTTTTTTTTTTAAAGATTTTATTTATTCACTTGACAGACAGAGACCACAAGTAGGCAGAGAGGCAGATAGTGAGGAAGGGAAGCAGTCTCCCTGCTGAGCAGAGAGCCCAACTTGGGGCTCAATCCCAGGACCCTGAGATCCTGACCTGAGCCAAAGGCAGAGGCTCCAACCCACTGAGCCACCCAGGTGCCCCGAGAGAGAGAATCTTAAGCAGTCTCCATGCCCAACACGGAGCCTGACATGGGGCTCCATCTCACAACCCCAAGATCATGACCTGAGCCAAAGTCAAGAGTTGGATGCTCAATGGACATCCAAGGTAGCTCAATGGTAGCTCAATGGAGCTACCTACACACCCCATCCCGCTAAGTTATTTTAGACACATAAGTTAAGAATTGTCCGTCAGGGAATTGGTCAAGGTGAAGCTGACCCCAACACCCTATGCCTAGAAGAAAATGCCTGTCCAATGAGTGAGGGTCAGTCTAAATAATGCCCCATCTGAAAACTGAGAGGAGGGGGAAATGGAGATATATCTTCCATGTATCCAGATAATAGCCTGGAGACAGGATGGAGGGGAGATTAGGGGTCACAGACTTATTCCAGGACCTTCTCTGAGGCCAGGAAGCAAGGAAAAGAAACACTTGCTCTTTATTTTTTGGGAACATGCAGAGCCAATGAGGTTCCCACCAACATTATCAGCATCCCTACCCCCATTTAGAGATGCCTACAATCTGTAATTTTTTTCCTTCAGAAATGTCCAGGTCAGAAACCTTCAGAACAATATTGTCTGTCCAAACAGGACAGCTGTCCAAACAGGAACTGGTATTAGAAACAGAGAGACAGACCCAAGGCAACCTTCTCCACCTCTTTCCACTTTTCCGCTTTGTCAGGTGGAAACTAATCCCATCAGAGGAGATACCTGGAAGAGGAAGTTGCAGTGCTGATTGGCCAAGAACTGGAATGTGGGTTTTGTAGTTTGCCTGTTCAGTGCTGATCTGCGCAGAGTCAGCCAGCTTTCTGTTTTTCCCTGCAGGCTGCCTTCAACTGGTTAGTGGCATTCCCTCCCCCGTTCCACAGCACCCTTTTCTGTACCTGTCAGTTCACATTTCTCTTTCACATCAGTGGATCAGAAGGACATGGAATAGTGCCAGGCACATCACAGACCATTATTTCAATGATCTACTTCTGCATAAGATAGCACACCAAAACTTAGTGTCTTCAAACTGACAATTTGTTTCTCCTAATTGTGTAGGTTGACTGGCAGTTCTGCTCTACCTGGGCACTGGCACAGCTGGTTGTTCCCAAATGGCTTCACTCACATGGCTGCCATTTTGTGTGGGCTAGAGGCCGGCTTAGACAGCCGTGGGTCAGGACCTTGGTTCTCCTCCACTCGGACCTCTCCATAAAAGCCTTTCACATGGCTGCTTCACATGCCTCACAAACTGAAGGCTGCATTCCAAGAAGGAACATTTCAAGACAAAGTAAGAGGATGCAAATCCCAAGAGGCCCAGTCTTTGGCTTCACTTGTTTGGGTATTTTAGTTAAAGCAACTTATTGGGCAGTCTAGATTCAAAGGGAGTAGATGTGTCCTCCTTGTTGACTGGAGGAGTAAAGAATCTACAGCCCTCTTTTTTATTTATTTTTATTTTTTTAAATTTTATTTCTTTATTTGACCAGACAGAGATTACAAGTAGGCAGAGAGGCAGTCAGAGAGAGGAGGAAGCAGGCTCCCTGCTGGGCTCTATCCCAGGACCCTGGGATCATGACCCGAGCCGAAGGCAGAGGCTTTAACCCACTGAGCCACCCAGGCGCCCCTACAGCCCTCTTTTTTAAACCACTGTAGTTTATCCAGTGGCCACAAATTATTTAGGTTCTTCACACGTGTGGAATACATTAATCTCCTTCCAGATCCCCCAAAGGCTGAGCCTATTAAGGTTCAGGCTCAGGCTCTAGGTCTAGAATTTCATCATCTAATTCAAGTCCAGGTATAATCCTTCAGGTTCAGGGTCCTTTAAACTATAAAACAAGTTCCCTTCATCCTCTTCCTGAGCAATTCAGCCCAAAAGCCATGAGGTAGGGATGAGCAAGATAGGCGCCTAAACATCATAGATAGTATGTCAAAGCCCAACCAGATGAGGAGAGAGGGGGGATAATAATGAGTGGGGAGAGTGGCAGACTAGTGCAGGGCGTCAAAGCCCAAGCAGAATAAAGAGGGCATCCATGGGGGCTTAGGGTATTAGGAGTTTCAGTGAATTAGGGCAGTCCAGTATGGGGGGTTAGAGCCTGGGTGGGATGAGGAGATTGTTAAACACAGAGACACTGATCAGAAGTAAATATATGGCTAATGAGAGTCACCCAGTTTCGGACTGTCAGAGAAGGGAGTTACAAATATAGACAAGGACAAAACTAAAATGAGCTCTTTGATACTTTATTGGAATTAGGGAAGTTGGTGTGAATTTGTGGTTTTCAATATATAGATAGATAATGAAATAAATATAGGGGTGTTTGTGTATAATTTACATGTAAATATGAATAAATACCTTGGAAAAGTGCTGGAAGCAGAAACTTCCCAGTAGCAATGAGTAAAATCTTGATTTCTAAACATAATTTTCCAATAAAAGGAACTAGATATTCTTGGGGGGGAAAAGGCTGATTTCAGGGATGGACCGGAGATATTACAAGTTGAGCCTAGAAAATCATCTACCAAAAAGTAAGAAGGGCTCAAAGAATAATGAGGATATGTCAAAAGAACACAGAAATCAGTTTGAAGGAGCTTCCATTGGCCAAACCTGGAACAATTTGAGCATGAAAATAAATATTGATAGGAACAGTTGACAGCCAATTGAACAAAATAAGAAACCATGAGTTTATGCTGATATAAATAAAGAAATGAACATGTGATGAGTAACAAGATATTTACATAATTTCAGAGTACCTCCTCCACAGAATACTTACAATTTCAATGGGAAACATTAGAAAAATCCAAATTTTGAAACATTCCAGGAAATAATCATTGTGAAGTCTTAACAAATTTCAAGTTCATTAAAGTCAGGAAAGACTGGGGAACTGTTCCCCACTGGAGGGGACGAAAGAGAAATGACAACTAAATGCAACATTGTAATTCGGAAGTGGATCTTTCTGCTGTAAAATATTTTGGGGATGACCAATGAAACGTATCCTAAAATAAGATGATACTATTGTATCAATGTTAATTTCTTGATTTTAGTGGTTGTATTGTGGTTATCTTAGAAATATACGTATGAGATTTGGGGGGGTAATATGACATCATGTCAGAAGCTTACTCTCAATCCAAAAAAGGATCTGTACTAAACTTACAAGTTTTTTGGAAGTTATCTCCCCCTCCCCATATATCCAGTATACAATAGGAAGACCAGGACAGTAAAATCACAAGAGACACTCCCACTGAGAAAGGAGGTAATAATAGGCACTGGTCCTTAGGAAATATGAAATCCAAGCATGCATGTCACCAAGTCCCCCTTCTCCAGAGGCAGGGAATGTGGTATCTCCCATTTCTAATGTTTTTCATGTTTTATGGTTGATTTCCTGCCATGTCCTGATCATCCTTCTCTGACCAGGTTCCAATTTGCCTATTTCCTTCATAAAAGGCTAGTGTCCAGGAGCGCCTGAGTGGCTCAGTTGGTTAAGCATATGCCTTCAGCCCAGGTCATGATCTCCTAGATCTTGGGATCCATTCCCACATCGGGCTCCCTGCTTAGCAGGGAGTTTGCTTCTCTCTCTCTCTCTTTCTCCCTCTGCCCCTTCCCACTGCTTGTTCTCTCTCTCTCTCAGATAAATAAATAAAATATTAAAAAAAAAAAAAAGACAAAGACTCATGGCCAGGACTAGATGCAGCATTCCAGTGGGGTCCACATGATAGAAGAGAGCAGGATCATCAGTTGCCTTCATAATTCCAAATATACTTCCGTTGATCCCTTCTAACACACTTTTTTTTTTAATATTCTAACTAAAAGGCAGGGCTGAATACAGAGCCCTGGAACAGTGAAAACACCCTATAAGTTGACTTGGATCCTTTTAAATACTGTAATTGTGCCAAGCAGGGTTTTTGACTACAAACCGGTCAATAACACCATAGCTCTGCCATGGCCACCGCTGCCGGTGAACACTCACCACCACCACTTCAAGACTGTTCAAGCTGCTGCTTCTGTCACTATGAATACTTTCCACACTACCCTTGCTTCTTAGCATCCTTCCTTAAAAATTGAAAGTCCTTGGTGAGAGTGGCTGGGCTCAATTCACGCACTTGAGTCCTAGCTGCTAGGAAGTAAAAAGGAGAATCTTCTTTCTGCTTCCATGGTAGATCCAGTGCACTACAGCCCTCCAATATTATATTATTTTCAGAAAATTATTCTGGAATAAGGGATTGCATGTTGAGTGGACAAATATGATGACAAAGGTCCACTCCAGTCATTTGGTAGGTTACTTTTCCTCTTAATTGTACTGCCATCCAACCTATTTCCCCCATTTTATCCAGAAGAATATGATGGCAGAGATTGTTAAAGGCCTTGCTGAAGACCCAGTTTGCCAACAGACAGACTATCAAGTACATCTCTGTGATCTGTCAGTTCAGGGACCTGCCATAAAAGGAAATTTGATTGCCCTGGCCCTGACTTATTCTGAGAAATCTATGCTTCCTTTACATCTTTAAAAATCTATTCTTGGTGTTAGAATCTAACTCTCTATGGTTGGAAAAAGCCCAGAGGTACATTTTATAAAATAACTGGTTTGTAATCTTCAGTATGTCAAGGTCACTGAAGACTAGAAAAGATGTTATTGCTGCTCCCAAGTGAAAGAGAGTAAAAAGGTATTATGACTATATGCAACAGGTGACTCTTAACTATATCCTTCTGTTTTAAAGGACAGGATTGAGATAAGTGGCAAACTTAATTGGGATTTGAGGACCAGATGGAAGGTAAGGTACAACATCAATGACTTGATTTTTACTGTTGTATTATAGTTACTTGGGCAAATGTCCCTATTGGTAGGACATACATAGTAAAGTGTTTGGGAGTGGTGGAACATCATACTGGCAAGTTACTTTAAAATGGTTTGGGGATGGGGCGCCTGGGTGGCTCAGTGGGTTAAGCCGCTGCCTTCGGCTCAGGTCATGATCTCGGGGTCCTGGGATCGAGTCCCGCATCAGGCTCTCTGCTCGGAAGGGAGCCTGCTTCCTCCTCTCTCTCTCTGTCTGCCTCTCTGCCTACTTGTGATCTCTGTCAAATAAATAAATAAAATCTTAAAAAAAAAAAATAAAAAAATAAAATGGTTTGGGGAAAAAAATTGGTTGTGTACTGTGCCTGCAAATTTTCTATACATTTTTTATTGTTTCAAAATTTTAAAAATCAATAAAATTGAAAATGAACAAATAGGAAAAAATCTATTCCTGAGTAAAAGTATAGTTTGCAGAATCAACTTTTTCTCTTTGTAATGGACTGGTGTTAATTTTCTCCACTCTTAATTCATTCGTCCTTGTGGTAAGAGGAGATCCATTCTTCCACGGTGTGGTTAGGATAGGCCAAAATCTAAAACTCAGCTACCATATAATTACTAGGGATAGTGCTCCTCAGTGGACTTATATTTGGTCAATCAGAACATTGTTTCCCTCTAGCCACAGTGATTGGTTCAGGGATTGACACATGATCTATGGAGGCCAAGGAGCAAAGATGCCATCTTCTCTCAGGAATTCTGATTGAGAAATATTGAGAAATACTGAGAAAAAGCCTCCTCCTTTCCTCTGGGGTGGCCATCCTGGAGTTGCCAAAGGTATTATATTAGTTTTCTAGGACTCTGTAACAAATTGCCAAGTGCCTGGTGGCTGAAAACAACAGAACTTTATTCTCTCATAGTTCTGAAAACTAGAAATCCCAAAATCAAGAGGGCAGCAGAGACCGGTTCCTTCCGAAAGCTCTAAGAAGGAACCTTTCCTTGCTTCCTCTTGTTCCTGGTGGCTCCCAACAACTCAGCATTCGTTGGTTTTTAGCTGCATCACTCTCATTCTACCTTTATCTTCACATGGCCTTCTCTGTGTGTATGTTGCTCTTCTGTCACTGTGCCCTCTCTTCTTCTTGCTGGGATACCAATCACTGGAAATAGGCCCCACTCTAATCCAGTACAACTTCATCTTGACTTAACCAATTACATCTGCAAAGACCCTATTTCCAAACAAGATCTATTCTGAGGTTGCGGGTAAATGTGAATTTGGGGGGTACACTATTTAACCCCCTACAGCTATCATGTGGAAAGAGCCTTCCTGAAAGTTAAGCCAACACAGAGGCAGGGGTATGTGCCCTAGTATGGCCATATTTGATTGCCCCTGGACTGATGAGTTACATGAATTTGTAAATTTCTTTTTTTTTCCTCAAGTCAGCTTAAAGTGACAGAAAGAAACTACCACCCCAACTTTTACAAAATTAGAAAATCATTTGCACATGACCAACGTTCCAAATTTCTTCCTATTGCACACATCCTCCAAAAGTCTCTGACAAGGGATTGTGCAATCCCACTTGGAAGTGGAATGGATTTACTTCATTTGTCCAGAAAACAAATTTATTTTGAGCAGCTAGATGATTTCTTTCAATATATTCCACCATTATTCCTTTCTTTTAATTTTTATTATGGAAAATCTCAAAAGTAGGAAAAATACACAAAAGTAGGAAGAATAGTGTAATGAACCTCAATGTTTCCATCGCCCTGTGTTTGCTTCATCTATACCTCCAACCTCCCTCCACCTCCTGTAGGATTATTTCAAAGCAAAACTCAGATACCATATAATTAATTTGTCCTCTTCAACCACTATTCTCTCATTACCTCTTCTTTCACAATCTCATTCTCTCATTCCCTCATTACTGCAGTTGAGGGCTTTTAGCCCTTTTAAAACAAAGCAAGGCACTTTGAACATGGAAAGTGTATACTGGACGTCTGCTGAATGGAGACCCTACCATGAGAATTTCTAGTCTGTTAGAATAGATAAGACAAGAAACCCCTCCAGTGCTTACCAGACTTTAATGAAAATCAACTGGGGAGATGTTAAAATGCAGAAGTTGGGACGCCTGGGTGGCTCAGTGGGTTAAAGCTTCTGCCTTCTGCTCAGGTCATGATCCCAGGGTACTGGGATCGAACCCCGCATTGGGCTCTCTGCTCAGCAGGGAGCCTGCTTCCTCCTCTCTCTCTGCCTGCCTCTCAGTCTACTTGTGATCTCTGTCTGTCAAATAAATAAATAAAATCTTAAAATAAATAAAATGCAGAAGTTACTCAAATATGTGGGAGGGGGTGGGGAATTCTGCAGTTCTACTAAGAACTGCAAAGCTGTTGGTCTGTCAGGTCTCACTCTGAGCAGCCAGATCCTAAACCATAAAGCAAAAGAGAAAAAGACAGGGTGCTGTATAAGGTAGAGATGATGGGTCACCAGGCTTAAGAACTGGATTTTGAATAGCTTACCACAGTTACCTAGATTAATTTTTACAATATTCTAGTGTGAAAATAACACTGAACAAAGCATTGAGGGACCCACAAAAGAAATTTTATAAATTCAGGGAGGGGAAGGCACAGTTACTGTCAGTACCAGGAAAGCTATATGATAGAGAGTGAAAGTGTGTAGCCAGCTCCTGGTGACTCTTTTTCCAAAAACCTTGGCCCTCCTGGGACTGGCCGTCCATATCCATTTTTGTACTGCTTGAACCCACCCACCAGCCACAGCTGATTGGACCAAAGGTGAGCATCTCACCTAAGCTGGACCAATCAGAGAGTCTCTCCTGAGATTTTGGTTTTGAGATTCAGGATGGTCAGTCAGACCCTAGGCATGGCTGGAATTAAAATTATATAAATATTCCACCTTCTGCCAATACATAAAAAGCACAGAAAACTGATTAAAAGAAACAGGCCACAAAGAGTACCTAGAAATGAAGAGAGCACTACCTGAATTCCTTCAGCTTCTTGCCCCAGTCTCCTTATTTTGGAATCCTCTAGGTGTTGCATTAGTAAGTGTCAGTTCTTTGCAACCAAAGAGACTGACAGACATGCTCACACAACAAGTGGGGACAAAGCCAGAGAGGGAGAAGGGTAAGAGCTGCTAAGCCTAGGAATGCAGGTTCAGTGTGGATTTACCAGACAGGTGGGTAGATGAGAGGGTATCCCTTGCAGGAATGAAGTCTCAAGAACCAGAAACTTCCTGCAGGCAGTGGGCTGGGCCCCCTGCCTCTGGCTTCCTTTGAGACCACCAGGTTCATTCTGCCTGCCTGGCTGCCACTTCTCACCTGAGAATTCATCTCAGCCTTCCTGATTGTGTCAGGACTGGCCACACCAGAAAGCACCTTATTTCCACTAACCTCTGAGGGCTGTGGTGTCCCTACTGTAGAGCCCCCTGATGGTATAGTCACTTCCTTCCAAGTGTCTGGGAAGAGCTGCTGGTAGCTGGTTGTTATTCTGCCCATCTTCCTCATCAGCATGCTACTCTGAATCTCTAGCTTGGGAGTGTGAGAAGGAGTTTAGCCCACAGGTGGGTCCTGAAGTCTGTAGCAATGATTCAAGCCCAGCCCTTTTGTTACAGGTAGGTTGGTAAACTTACTTCTGTTTGCCCAGGACTATCCCACATCACAGGACCCAGTTCTGGAAAAACTTGGAGGGTTAGTCAACCTAATTTTAAAGCCCTCAGGTCCTTAATGGAAACAGGCTCTAACAGTGTGCCTTGAAAACTTCATCCCAGGTCTGGTAACTCCAGACCTCCAAACCCCACCATCCTGAGGATTCCCATACAACTGGAGTTTCTGAACTGTTTTCTGGAACCACTGCATCGCTACTTATACCTGTAGACCATATGGCACATATTCTGAAGCATCCCATTCACTAACTGGGTGACTGTAGGGAAGTTATCTAAACTCTCAGTGCCTCACTGGTAAGTAGCACCAATAATACTAGTCCTACTTCATCGTGTTGTTATGAGAAAAGTGAGAATAGTGTCTGATTATATCAAAGTTGACAATTTTTATCATGCCCTTAGCCTGATCTAGTCATTGTCTCCTCCCACTAAGGAGACCCTCAGCCCTGGGCACTCTTTCTAGTCTCAGTGGCATTTCCCAGACCCAGACATAGGGCAGCAGGGGACCCAGGCTGTCTACTGAGGCTTCACCTGGTCCTCCTCTCCCTGGGCTTCTGATGTTGGTCCTCAGAGCAGGGTCTAGTTTCTCTCATTTCTGGGCACAGTTCCTTAAGGGGAACGCTTCTGGGGGCCCCTTAGAAGGATTGAGCAGAAAGGGACCAGGAAATGACTTCAGTGGTTTGGCTGGCCCTCTGGTGCTGACAGAGGATCCCCGTGCCTCTAGTCCCCTGCCACTGTGGTCAGCTTAGTCTTTTCAGCAGCCATGCTCTCACACCTGTCAGAAATGAGAGATTTCAGGCCAGGAGGGACATCTGAGAACTCTGCACACAACTACAGAATGCCTTGAGGACATTTTGTGTGTACATGTTGGGGGAAGTATAGGAAGTCCCTGTAGGCAGCTATCACACATGACTACTGGCAATTGGAGGTAAGGTCTTTCTGCCCACAAAGGCACCTGACCCATGTTGATTTCTTCCCTCTGTTTACCATGGGAAGTGTAAGCACCAACGCAGGCTTTGGATGTCACGATGAAAGCAAATCCCAAAGCCCTGGTGCTGGGTTTCAGGTCCTCTAAGGAGAAAACCCCAGGGGTGCATGGAGCTCTCACCACCTCCCCTTGGGCCAGCCACACCAGGCCAGCTCTCAAAGGCCTCTTTTGACTGTCCTTTCTCTCATCTTTCCCCACTGTGATAAATGTCCTGGGATTAGCCCTTCTGTGTTTATTGGATGAGCAATTTGTGTCTGTTTGAAAAGCTACGTCTGAATAATGTTTGGCACGAGCTAAAGAAATGTGAGCCTCTGCATTCCCCTCCAGCCAGCTCTCTGGAGCCAGCTCGTCTCCTGCCAACAGGGTTAGACAGCTCTGCAGCTGGATTTGCAGCCTAAACATGTTGGTAGGTGGAGAGAGGGGGAGTTGGGAGGAGGGGGAGGGAGGTGCCTGTGGTGGGACCAGAAACCCAGAAGGATAGAAGAGCAGAGCAGCTTTAGCAAATCTGCCAAATGTTGTAATAATCTGGGACATCACAGATGCCCACAGTAGTCACCCAGGCCTGAGGACTGGAAAACCAGGGCCCCCTGTGTCACTCAGGAGCCCGGGTGATTGTTGGGCCCAGAGTCCCAGATGTGAAGTACAGCAAAAGATACTCAAGGGAATTCAGTGGGTAGCATGAGGATCCCAGATCTAGATGGGTAATTAGTGCTGTGCTCTTGAGGTTTGTGTGGGTGGGGCCAGGTAGGGGGTGTTAGGATAGTTTGAGGCTGTTTAAATATTTCCTGACTCCATCCATTTGGGTCCTGGAACAGGGGAAGAAGCTTGCAACAATCAGGCAACACAGTTATAAGGTGCTGAACAGTGTAGACAAAGCAGGAATTTGGTGGGTATGGGTGGGTATGTCAACAACCTCCACACCCACCCCACATTCCTCCAGCAGCCTTCTACTGTTCTTCTTCAGCATTCTCCTGATCTTCTCTTAGGGTGCACATCACTGCTCTCTTGTACCCAGTGACTCAGCTCTCAGTCTTTCTCCACCTCTACCTCACACTCCCTAAGTCAGTGATCGGACTGAAGGCATGACATCATCCATGTGTCCCTAACAATGCGCACAGAACTGGTCACCAAGGAGGCATCAAAAATGGTTCATTGAGTCTTGATTTTGGCTCAGGTTATGATCTCTTGGGTTGCAAGATCAAGCCCCATGTCAGGCTCCACACTGGGCATGGTGTCTGCTCAAGATTCTCTCTCTTGTCTGCTCAAGATTCTCTCTCTCTCCCTCAGCCCCTCACCCTGCCAAAAAAGTGGTTTACTAAGTAAAGGAATGAAAGCGAGGCTGGGAGCTCAGACTTTAGTGGTCACAGACTCACAAGAAGAGAGCAAAAAACGAGTCAGACAGGAGTAACAATACAGGAAATCGGTTCAGGAGTGAGAACATGACCACAATAACATTGTCCTCAGAGTCTGCTCTGGGTCAAGGGTTCTAGATCAAGTCAGCTTATCAGGAAAGGCCGCTCAAGGCTCTTCTGTGGTTGTATACTCATCTTGGTGCTCCACATGATTTCATGCATTCAGTTCATGTGTTTTGAATCCCTACCTGTATCATCCTCCGTAGGATACCATCTGTCTCATCATATGGAAAACAAACAGGGCAACAAAACAGGTGTACCATACAAGATAGGAGCAATCTGTATTCTCACAGAGGTATAGAGAGAATGTTATAAATATTCAGGGGGGAAAAACAGAGGTTAATTTTACTTGGAAGAACAAGGAAATCTTCATGGGGTTTAGAGAGATGCATTAGACCTGGACCTGGGATGAAGTCTGCAAATGCACCCCTAGTGTGCACTTCATCCTCACCCTTCCCTGCTGTCCACACTCATTCAGTGTGGTGCCTATGGCAGATTTTGCTAACAGATTCTTTTACTCTTTCCCTAATCCCAGGTATATCCACAGAATCCTTCTTGACAGAGCACACAGCCAGATGATCAGAGCAGGCCCATGAGCAAAGAAAGGCATTTGCTCATCACACCTGGGAGGGTGTATACAATTGAGACATGCAGAGCTCACTGACAGAAGGAACAAGAGTGAGGAAAGGCACAGTGCTGGGGCGACACTGAATGTGTATGACAAAGGTGAGTGGACCGCTTAGGCTTGTGGGCAAGGCTTTGTGGATAAGGAGCAGTGGACAATGTAGCTGAAAAAGTAGGTTGAGGAATATCCGGAGGATGGATCTTGCCAGGCTAAGGAATGTGGGTTTCAGCTGCAGAAGGCAGAGGCAGAGGCTAGCACAACTGAGCTATGTTCAGAAAGACAGTCTGGCAGCAGTGGACAGGCTGGACTGGGATGGGGAAAAGCTGGAGGCGGATAGACCAGCCAGACAACTGTCCCAGGCAACCAGTAATGGAGCCTCCTGTGAGCTCTTGCAGCACTTGGCGAAAGCATCTGTTTAACACTCACCCTACTGTCTCTCTCAGAGCTGTCTTTTGACAGCCTGATAGCCCTAAAAGCTGCAGGATCCTTGACATCAGAAACTGTTTGCTGCCTGTCTGGGGCCCCAGGCCTGACATGGTTCTTGGCAGTGCTCATTATGTATTTGTGAATTACTCAATAGGGCAGTAAGAAAGGACAAGGGGTATACAGAAAAGGGCACACATTTCCGCAATCACATCCTGTTTAGCAAGAACAGTTCCTTAGGCCTGGACATTGGTACAGCTGTCTTCTGGACGTGTGTGGAGAAATAGAAGCATGTGCAGGCAGCACGGGCAAGGAAGGAATCACAGCTGACTCCAAGCTCTGTGTGTGTGTGTGTGTGTGTGTGTGTGTGTGTGTGTCTTAGGCTTGCAAGAGCTCTTAGCTTTTTAGAGAGGTGGACAGACAAATGGGAGACCTCACAATCTGTACTGTCCTAAAATGCCTTAGGAAGTGTATTAAACCCTTTTTTGGTAGCAAGTGGCAGAAGTTCAATGCAGGCAAGCCTAGGGGGAGTAGGAAACTTATAAGCTTCATTTGGGGACCACCAGAATAAAGGATTCCGCAACACCAGGCTCTTTCCATCTCTAATGTCTCCTTCTCTCCACAAGTCTGTCAGCCTCATTCTCGAAACCTAGCTTCCCCCACAGGCTGGAAACATGGATGCCGGGAGCCTGGGTTTCCCATCTGAGAGCTCCCCAACCTGAGAATTACTAAAAGCTTCCTTTCTCGTGCCCCAATTTCAGAGATCCCGGAAAATGACTGATTGGCTTGTGTTAGGACCCTGGTCTAAGACCTAATGCAGCAGCTAAGGAAGCAGGGTCATCTAAAAAGGAAAGAGCTTCCTCTAAAACCTCATAGTTGAGGTGAAAAAGGAGTATATCACAGTGGTGGAGCTAGTAATAGTAATAATCCTGTGGTGACTGGCTGGCTCAGTTGGTGGAATGTGTGGCTCTTAATATCAGGGTTGTGAGTTTGAGCCCCACTTGGGGTGTGGAGATTACTTTAAAAAAAAAAAACAAAAACCTGAGTGTGCACAAGTCAACTCTTCTACCCAACAACCCCAGTAGGTATTACTGTTGTAGTCATTATCACCCTTGAGAATTATTACCTCAGGGAGAAAAGGCACAGAGAGGGTAAGTAACTGTCATAGATCACACAGCTAGTAAATAGAGATGGAGCTGGGATTTAAACCCATTTAATCTAGCTCCAGGCCCTATAACTTCCTATTTTGTTATGTTGCCTATTCACTACAGAAGGAAAGAAAGCAAGGTGTTGGGCTGTGAGGAAGGAACCTTGACCATTTCTCCTGGGAAAATTCAAGGCCCACGCTGAGGAGCCTGTGAGAAATGATTGGTCCAATGTCATGGGAATCTAGAATAAAAAACACCACCACCCATCTTAAAGTCGCTGGAGATATCTGAAAAGGACTGTTTCATTTTGACTTTTTTTTTTTTTTTAAGATTTTATTATTTTTCAGTAATCTCTACACCCACTGTGGAACTTGAACTCACAATCCTGAGATCAAGAGCCACACATTCCACCAACTGAGCCAGCCAGGCACCCCCTCATTTTGACTTCTTTTTTCTTCCATCTTTATTTACTTAAAGTAGAATTAGATAGAGCCAAGAAAAGCAAATGTGAGAACAATGAGGTCCCATTTTCACCTATTAAAAATTTAAGGAGCGGTAAATAGCCATGCTGGCAATGGTGGGGAGATGGCTTGCTTCTAAATGACTGGTGACAGGATAAAGTGGTCCAGCCAGTAAAAAAAAGCAGTTTATTCAGCCATGGGGGTCAAGAGCTATAGAAGCTTTCTTTAACTTTGACCTGCTAACCTCAGTCTTCAGAAACAGCTCATGGAGTCACAAAATAAAACCCACCTAGTGCTGCGTGCAAGAGATGCTTCTAAAATAATGTTCCTCGGAAATACTGAAAGTAAAAGAGTAGGAAAAAAATAGAAAACAAGAACAAATGCCATACATGCAAATACAAGCAACAAGAAAACAAAGGTTTTGGTATTAATATTAGGCATGGCTGAATTCACAGAAAATCAGAAAACAAGATACAGGAGAAAATATTATCATGATAAAGACAGACAGCAACAATGAAGATGTCATAAATATTTATGCACAAGGTAATATAACATCAGAATTCATAAAACAAAAACAATAAGAAATACACGGAGAAATGGACATAAATACGGTAATAGGACATTTTAATTCACCTCTCTTAGCCCATGACTGATCAATAAACCATACAAAAAGTGAAGCTATAGAGGACTTGATTTGTTAAATTAAATTAGCAAGGTAGGGGCACCTGGGTGGCTCAGTGGGTTAAAGCCTCTGCCTTCGGCTCAGGTCATGATCCCAGCGTCCTGGGATCGAGCCCCGCTCGGCGGGGAGCCTGCTTCCTCCTCTCTCTCTCTCTGCTTGCCTCTCTGCCTACTTGTGATCTGTCTATCAAATAAATAAATAAAATCTTCAAAAAAAATAAAAATAAAAAAATAAATTAGCAAGGTAGATTGAATTAAAGCTATCAAACTCCATATCTTGAAAACCTAGAATTTGCACTTTGTTAGGCATCCATGGATCATTACCAAATGACTACACGTAAGGCCGTAAAAAAAATGAACTAAAAAACCCTCAATACATTCCAAAAAGTAGTGTGAATACAGTTAACAGTTTCTTATCACAATGCACTAAAACTAGGAAGTAATAGCAAAGACTGAAACTGTAAACAATAGAAAAGCTAAAAATTAAACAAAAATTTAAAAAATTAAACAAAAAACTGGTATCTGGATGGACTATTATTCCATGTTTTTTAAAAAAGGAAATTCTGACACATGCCACAAAGGACATTACACTAAGTGAAATAAGCCAATCACAAAAAGACTAATACTGTAGGATTTGCTTATGTGAGGTGTCTAGAGTAGTCAAATAATAGAAGATAGAAGTGGAATCATCATTTCCAGGGGAAGCAGGAAGAGTGAGGAATGGGGAGTTGTTTAATGGGCATACAGCCTCAGTTTTTGCAAGAAGAAAAAGTTCATTTTGTATATTGCACAACGATGTGGAAGCAGGAAGAGTGAGGAATGGGGAGTTGTTTAATGGGCATACAGCCTCAGTTTTTGCAAGAAGAAAAAGTTCATTTTGTATATTGCACAACGATGTGGATATATGAAACACTACTGAACTAAATGCTTGAAAATGGTTGAGATGATAAATTTTGTGTTATATGTATTTTAAGAGATTATCTTAAGTAATGCTCAGAGTGTAAACTATCTTTTGGAAAAAAGTGATCATTCCCAAGGAAACAGTGCAAAAGACAGGTCCAAGGAATGAGCATTTTCATGGTTCCTGGCTACATCCCACATAATTTTCCGGTGAGAATTCGGAGGGATAAATTATCAGAGATCTCTTCCTTTTTTGTTTTTAAGATTTTATTCTTATTTATTTGACAGACAGAGATCACAAGTAGGCAGAGAGAAAGGAAAAAGCAGGCTCCCTGCTGAGCAGAGAGCCCGATGTGGGCCTTGATCCCAGGACCCTGGAACCATGACCTGAGCCGAAGGCAGCCACCCAGGTGCCCCTAAATCTCTTCCTTTTTGGTTGCTCTTTTAAGAACTGGATATGTGGGGTGCCTGGATAGCTCAGTGGGTTAAGCCTTTGCTTTCGGCTCATGGTCTCAGGATACTGGGATGGAGCCCTGCATTGGGCTCCCTGCTTAGCACGGAGCCTGCTTCCCCACCCCACCACCAACCCCGCCCCGGCTCTCTCTGCCCGCCTCTCTGCCTACTTGCGATCTCTCCCTCTGTCACATAAATAAATAAAATCTTTAAAAAAAAAAAAAAAAAAAAAACTAGATACGTGTTTTGGATCTTCTTCCTGGAAAAATGCACTCACAAATGTAACAAAATGGAACAGAATTGCTTGGCATTTCCTTTATACCTGGTGTTCTGATATTTCATCATAATTCATCTAGGCATAGGTCTTTTGTGGGGAGGGGAACAGTTATTTTTCTTGGTACTCAGTGGGCCATTTCGATGTGAAAGCTTATGACTTTCTTCACCCCTAGCAAATAGACCATGACTTATTTAGTTTTTCCGCTCTATTCCCTCTGCTCTTTTATTCTGGAATGCCTGTTAAATAGGATGACAGAACTTCTGGATTCACTTTCTGTAATTCCTAACTTCTTTTTTCCCTATGCCAGTATGAGGTTTTTTGTTGTTGTTGTTTTTTAAGCTGGATTTTTAAAATTAACATATAATGTATTATTTGCCCCAGGGGTACAGGTCTGTGAATCATCAGGCTTACACATTTCACACCACTCACTGTAGTACAGATCCTCCCCAATGTCCATAGCCCAGCCACCCTATCCTTATGCCCCATCCCCCAGCAACCCTCTGTTTGTTTCATGAGATTAAGAGTCTCTTATTGTTTGTCTCTCTCCTGATCCCATCTTGTTTCATTTTTTCCTTCCCTACCTCCCATGACCCCCCACCCTGCCTCTCAAATTCCTCATATCAGAGAAATCACATGGTAATTATCTTTCCCTGATTGACTTATTTTGCTTAGCATAAACCCTCTAGTTCCATCCACGTCATTGCAAAAGATTTCAGGTTTTTTGATGGCTGCATAATATTCCTGTGTGTGTGTGGGTGTGCCTGTGTGTGTGTACCACATCTTCTTTATCCATTCATCTGCTAATGGACATCTAGGTTATTTCCATAGTTTGGCTATTGTGGATATTGCTGCTATGAACGTTCGGGTGCACGTACCCCTTCGCATCACTACATTTGTATCTTTAGGATAAATACCCAGTAGTGCAATTGCTGAGTTCAACTTTTTAAGGAACCTTCATACTCTTTTCCAGAATGGCTGCACCAGCTTGCATTCCCACCAACAGTGTAGGAGAGTTTTCCTTTCTACATGAGGTATTTCTATTACGTGACTAATAAAAATAATAAAATGAAGTCCTTTAAGTCCCTTTAAGACTTGGGCCTGCTGTGTGCACAGTGACCTCCTTCTTCATTCTTAGCCCCTACCCGAACAACTGCAATCAATAATAGCTAGCATTTATTGGCTGCTTATTGTATACAAGGCAACGGGAAAAGTACTTGACGCATTGCCCCATTTAATTCCTGCAACAACCCTCTGAAGTTGGCACAATTATTGCCCTCATTTTACAAATGAGGGAAGTGAGAGCCATAGAGCAGAGGTTGGCAAATCTAGTTAATGGGCCAAGCCTGCCACTGCTTCTAATTTCTCTTTTATACCTCCTACCTCTGTTTCTTTGAATTGCATTTTAAGAGAATTTCTCCACTTGACCTTTTAACTCTGTTGTTGACTCTTCATTGATATCTATTTAGTGATTCAACCCATTGAATTTTTATTTGGAAAAACAAGTTCTTAAAGTTCCAAATTCACCTGTTGATTCTTTTTAACACATGAAATATCCTTTCACATTTCTTGTGAAAACATTATTTAAGCTTAATCTGAAGTCTTGTTCTTGGTGGTTATTAACTCTGTTTCTTGGATGTTGAGAGTTTCTGATGATAGATTTTGATGACCCTCGTTTATTGTTCTGACTTTTCTAAAATGTTTAGTAATTCTAGACATTTGTTCATTTTAAAATCAGGCATTCTTGTTCTTGTCTGTCCTGTTTACTGAGCCTGCATGTAGTAACTTCGTGGAGGAGTGGAATGTGCTGATTGGTTGGAGATGTGGGGGTGTATAAAAGGAAGAAGAGGACCTGTCTTGTCTTTCGAGTACAGCAGTTTTCTTTCCCTCTTCGGCATTAGTTGTTGTTTGGGGCAAGGCTTTGTCTCTGGCCCAAGAGCCCATACTGACTGGTTTGGTCTGGGGAGAATCCCTCTTGCAGCTGTCTAATTAGCACAAATGTGGGAGAAGGAAGGGATCAACCGCATCAGATACTCCAAATGCATTTTCCCAATTAACCACTCCAAGGAATAGTCCAGGGTGTCTCTTTTCCTTATACTCATTAACTCTGAAATTTCCATTCTTTGTTAACATTTCTACTTTCATACCACTCTTCTTGTGCAATGAAAAAATATATATATGCATATGTATATGTATATATATAAGTTTTTTAACCAATCTTTTATTATCTGCCTTTGGTGTTAAACTTGGTCTTCTGTACTCCCTCTCCCTTCCAAAATTATAAATATTCATCTATTTTCTTCTTTTACTATTTTTGTGGTTTCATGTTTTACATCCAAATCTTTCAGCCATCTGGAATTTATTCTAATGTCAGCCATGACTTGGAACTCTAAACTTAAATTTTTTCCTAATGGTGAGCCAGTTGTACCCACCATGCTTTCCATGTGTGGGCTTTTTAAAAGGCAGTTCAGCCCCCAGAGCTCCATAAAAACCCAAGACTTAAGAATAGAAAAGCTAGGACTGTAACTCTGTCAGATCCTAATCTCTGCTCCATTACTGCTCCTGATGGGACTCCGCAGAACTTGGTTCTCCCTAGGGGAAAGCCCTGACCAATGATGTAAAGCCAGGGGGGCTGAGGCCGTGAGAGGATGTGTAGAGAGCCCTCTAGAGTTTCATGGCTGCTGTGTTCCTGCCACTGGGCATGATGGCCTCATGGGAAACAGCCACTCAGCCTTGCAAGAAACTCCAAGGGCCTCACGCTCTACTCTTTAACTGTATATTCTTTCATTACCCCCCTGTCCTTTTCCTATAGATCACTCAAAGTCCAGCTCATGCGACTTCTCTGTGAAGCCTGCCTTGATAGGCCCAGTGAGGCTTGGCTGCTGCTCCTAGTTCCCACTGCATTTTACACAGATCTCTAGTGCGATTTTTGTTCATTGTTGTTGTTTCTGTGATGGATAAATGAATTAGTTAACAAATAAACTAAGTTACTAAGCATGAAGGATCCTATCTTCCAGGTGCAGGGAGAGAAGGAGAGCCTCCAAAGGATACAAACTTGCTACTGACCATTAGATGTGTTCATCTGCAGTGCCTGTTGAGGCCCAGGTGTTCTTGGCACAGCAGTTGTCACCCCAGAGCAGCTGTGACTTTGATGAGGTGCCTGAAGCTATAGAGTCTTCTTTTTTTTTTTTTTTTTTTTTAAAAAGCTACCAGGGAGCATCAGCTTCGTCTCTTTTCTCAGGGAGCTGACAACCTGGTGTAGAAGTGTGGAGTCAGAATCTTGGAAGAACTTTGGGAAGGAAAGAACCAGGCATATCAAAAACCCTCAAAGAGAGCAAGTAATGTAGCTGAGTTGGAGGACTGTCTATAAAATATATGCCTCCGCAGCAAACCAGCATTTCCTGTATGCTCAAACAATGTCAGGCTCTAAACTCTTCATACACTCATCTCATCTGTTCCTTCTGAAAACCAGGTGGCACTATCAGTTCCATTTTGTAGATGAGAAAAGGGGCTTGCAGAGAGGTAAAATGATTTACCTACAGTCACAATAAGGAAGTCACAATCTGAAGCCCAGGTGAGGAAGGGCTCAGCTTCAGAGAAGAACTTAATCTTTGGCCATCTGAACTCCCTTGCCTCTCCTTTTACTTAGAACTACCTGGTGGAGTTTAACAGAATTTTGTTTTGATCTCTAGGCCTTTGCTTCTGTGGTAGAGATAAACTCCACCCTTTCTGGTCTCTCTAGGTCCTAATACAGGGCCTGGCATACCAGCTGGCTAAATAATGCAGGAAGAAAACCAACATTTTCAAACACACTATATCCATCTCTGAGCTTGCACTGTTCAAAATTTATCCCTCCGAATTCTCACCTGAAGATTATGTGGGATGTAACCAGGAACCATGAAAATGCTCATTCCTTGGACCTGTCTTTTGCACTGTTTCCTTGGGAATGATCACTTTTTTCCAAAAGATAGTTTACACTCTGAGCATTACTTAAGATAATCTCTTAAAATACATATAACACAAAATTTATCATCTCAACCATTTTCAAGCATTTAGTTCAGTAATGTTTCATATATCCACATCGTTGTGCAATATACAAAATGAACTTTTTCTTCTTGCAAAAACTGAGGCTGTATGCCCATTAAACAACTCCCCATTCCTCACTCTTCCTGCTTCCACATCATTGTGCAATATACAAAATAAACTTTTTCTTCTTGCAAAAACTGAGGCTGTATGCCCATTAAACAACTCCCCATTCCTCACTCTTCCTGCTTCCCCTGGAAATGATGATTCCACTTCTATCTTCTATTATTTGACTACTCTAGACACCTCACATAAGCAAATCCTACAGTATTAGTCTTTTTGTGATTGGCTTATTTCACTTAGTGTAATGTCCTTTGTGGCATGTGTCAGAATTTCCTTTTTTAAAAAACATGGAATAATAGTCCATCCAGATACCGGTTTTTTGTTTAATTTTTTAAATTTTTGTTTAATTTTTAGCTTTTCTATTGTTTACAGTTTCAGTCTTTGCTATTACTTCCTAGTTTTAGTGCATTATGATAAGAAACTGTTATCTGTATTCACTCTACTTTTTAGAATGTATTGAGGGTTTTTTAGTTCATTTTTTTTATGGCCTTATGTGTAGTCATTTGGTAATGATCCACGGACGCCTAACAAAGTGCAAATTCTAGGTTTTCAAGATACGGAGTTTGATAGCTTTAATTCAATCTACCTTGCTAATTTAATTTAACAAATCAAGTCCTCTATAGCTTCACTTTTTGTATGGTTTATTGATCAGTCATGGGCTAAGAGAGGTGAATTAAAATGTCCTATTACCTGGGTGCCTGGGTGGCTCAGTGGGTTAAGCCTCTGCCTTCAGCTCAGGTCATGATCCCAGGGTCCTGGGATCGAGCCCCGAGTCGGGCTCTCTGCCCAGCGGGAAGCCTGCTTCCTCCTCTCTCTCTCTCTCTGCCTCTCTGCCTACTTGTGATCTGTCTGTCAAATAAATAAAATCTTTTAAAAAAATAAAGTAAAATGTCCTATTACTGTATTTATGTCCATTTCTCCGTGTATTTCCTATTGTTTTTGTTTTATGAATTCTGATGTTATATTACCTTGTGCATAAATATTTATGACATCTTCATTGTTGCTGTCTGTCTTTATCATGATAATATTTTCTCCTGTATCTTGTTTTCTGATTTTCTGTGAATTCAGCCATGCCTAATATTAATACCAAAACCTTTGTTTTCTTGTTGCTTGTATTTGCATGTATGGCATTTGTTCTTGTTTTCTATTTTTTTCCTACTCTTTTACTTTCAGTATTTCCGAGGAACATTATTTTAGAAGCATCTCTTGCACGCAGCACTAGGTGGGTTTTATTTTGTGACTCCAGGAGCTGTTTCTGAAGACTGAGGTTAGCAGGTCAAAGTTAAAGAAAGCTTCTATAGCTCTTGACCCCCATGGCTGAATAAACTGCTTTTTTTTACTGGCTGGACCACTTTATCCTGTCACCAGTCATTTAGAAGCAAGCCATCTCCCCACCATTGCCAGCATGGCTATTTACCGCTCCTTAAATTTTTAATAGGTGAAAATGGGACCTCATTGTTCTCACATTTGCTTTTCTTGGCTCTATCTAATTCTACTTTAAGTAAATAAAGATGGAAGAAAAAAGAAGTCAAAATGAGGGGTGCCTGGCTGGCTCAGTTGGTGGAATGTGTGGCTCTTGATCTCAGGGTTGTGAGTTCAAGTCCCACAGTGGGTGTAGAGATTACTGAAAAATAATAAAATCTTAAAAAAAAAAAAAAAGTCAAAATGAAACAGTCCTTTTCAGATATCTCCAGCGACTTTAAGATGGGTGGTGGTGTTTTTTATTCTAGATTCCCATGACATTGGACCAATCATTTCTCACAGGCTCCTCAGCGTGGGCCTTGAATTTTCCCAGGAGAAATGGTCAAGGTTCCTTCCTCACAGCCCAACACCTTGCTTTCTTTCCTTCTGTAGTGAATAGGCAACATAACAAAATAGGAAGTTATAGGGCCTGGAGCTAGATTAAATGGGTTTAAATCCCAGCTCCATCTCTATTTACTAGCTGTGTGATCTATGACAGTTACTTACCCTCTCTGTGCCTTTTCTCCCTGAGGTAATAATTCTCAAGGGTGATAATGACTACAACAGTAATACCTACTGGTGTTGTTGTGTAGAAGAGTTGACTTGTGCACACTCAGACAGGAATTTCTTCCTTCTTTCTTTCTTTCTTTTTTTTTTTTTTTTAATTTCAGGAGGCAGTTCCTCTTTGGTTTCTTCAAGTGCTGATCTTCAGAGAGAGTGCCTCCTTGAGAGCCAGGAGCCTGTCTATGGCCCTGCTGAAGTGTGCGGCAGTAGTCCTGCTTGACCACGTTATCTAGTATCTCTGAGTGGTGCTTTGGAGCTGATTATAAAATGTAGTTTCCGGCCACTTTAACATAGGGCAGAGCATACATGTATTTCTCCCAATCTCAGAGCACTTTCTCTTTACTTAAGGCAGAGGCTGAAGGGTAGCAGAAGGTGCCATCCCAAAATAGGACTGCAGAAGTTCAGGACATGCCACCCCAAATTCTGCAGCCTTGGTATGTTGATTATTTTAAGCTGTAGGCACTTGAAAAACAGCAAATGCAGGGAGCGGCTTTTTCTGAATATAACTTACCTGTTAAATCCTCCAAAAGGAACTCAGTTGTCATAAAACCCATCCCAGGGAGTTTAATCAAGCAGGGAAGGTTGACTCTCATCACAAGAGAGCAGCCTGGAAATCCACAGCACATCTAGAGAAACTTTGCTGCACACTATTGTATCTCCTATCCTTCTAGAGGCCAATTCGACTTCCCCCCAAATCATTTATTCTTTAAGCCCTACATCCTCCCCCATTTCCCTATTAAGATGGTATTTAATCCTAAATTCTTTTTTTTTTTAAGATTTTACTTATTTGAGTGAGTGAGAGAGAGAGAGAGAGAGAGAATGCATTGGAACCAGGGGAGGGGCAGAGAAGCAGACTCCCTGCTGAGCCAGGACCCTGACAAGGACTCAGTCCCAGGACTGTGGGATCATGGCCTGAGCAGAAGGCAGCTGCTTAACCAACTAAGCCACCCAAGGTACCGTTAATCCTGAATTCTAAGCCACCTTGGGGAATCATTAATTTTTCCAGGGTATCTCCCTGTATATATGAGGTATATATATTAATAAACTTCTGTTTGTTTTCCTCTTGTTATTCTGTGCTTTATTGCAGGAGTCTCAGCCAACTCAGAAGGATAGAGAGAAAATTTTGAGGATGGGATCGCTGAAACCCTGCCCTGATGAAATACTGGGAAAACTGGCAGAAGGGTAAGAGTTCTTATTAAAATCATCTCTCCTGGATCTCTGTCTGTGGTGCCCAACTGAGAGAGGAGGGTAAAATTTTATCTTGTCCCTTTGTCTTCAAATTCAGATTCGCTGAGAAAAACATTTGTAAGAATGAATTCTTTGAAGTGTGACTCTCATGAATTTGGTTTTGGGGATACCCTTGGGCTATTTATCCTTTACAATCCAGGAACAGCTATTGCTTTCCTGTGTGTCTCGTTTTACGTCCTGAGAGTTTGACTTGGCACACAGGTTTTTGGTTCGTGTGCATGCACATGACTAGTTCCGGTCTTGGCAGGGTTGTCTCTTTTGCACCATCATTAAGGGGTATCACTTGTATCCATGTTAAGTCACAAAAGGTTTGTTAGTTTTTGTTTTGAGCCACTTGATGAATATACCTTTGGTTTAAAAGAAAAAGGAAAAAACTAATTTATTTATTTTTTAAAGATTTATTCATTTATTTTAGAGAGAAAGGTGGGAGGAGCTGGAGAGAGAGAGAGAGAGACATACCCAAGTAGACTCCCTGCTGAGCGGAGAGCCCAACACACCAGGCTGGATTCCATGACCCTGAGATCAGGACCCAAACTGAAATCGAGTCTGATGATCAACTGACTGAGCCACCCAGGTGCCCCAGGAAAAAAATAATTTAAAAAAGAAGTTTAATACTGTCAGAAATAGTTAGTGTTTGTTCCAGCTGATAATAAGGTGTGGAAAGGATTTTTTAAAATATTTTATTTGTTTATCTGACAGAAAGAGAGAGAGCACAAGCAGGGGAAGGGCCAAGGGAAAGGAAGAAACAGGCTCCTGGCTGAATAAGGATTCTGACACCAGGATGCTGAGATCATGACCTGAGCCAAAGGTAGATGCTTAGCCAACTAAGCCATCGAGGTGCCCCTAGGTAGTCTTTGGTAAACAAGAGTATTGTTGGTTTAGTTAAAAACAAAACAAAACAAAACCAAAAAAAACAGCATGTCTTCAAGAACTGTCAGCATTAAAAATAATGCAAACCATACAATTTTATTCTAGCTGGGTATACTAGTCAAACATCTGTCAGGAAAAACAGTAACTTAAAATGATGCCTAACTTTTTCTAATGTCTCATGAAATTTTCATGACTGATCTAAACATAATTGTTAAGAAAAGGTGAATCAACTAAACATAGGTGGGATAAAAATTTGTAAGTTATCTTTTCAACAATGGTTATGTTTTATAAAATATGTCTACTTAAAAACATTTCTGGGCACCTGGGTGGCTCAGTTAGTTAAGCCACTGCCTTCAGCTCGGGTCATGGTCCCAGAGTCCTGGGATCGAGTCCCACATCGGGCTCCTTGCTGAGCGGGGAGTCTGCTTCTCTCTCTGCCTCTGCCTGCCACTCTGTCTGCTTGTATTCACTCTCTCTGACAAATATATAAATAAATAAAATCTTTAAAAAAAAAATTTTCCAAGGGGTGTTTGGGTGGCTCGGTGGTTTAAGCATCAGCCTTTGGCTCTGGTCATTGTCCTGGGAACTGAGCCCCACGTCAGACTCCCCACTCAGTGGGCAGCCTGCTTCTCCCTCTCCCTCTGCTGCTCCCCCTGCCTTGCTCTGTTGCTCACTTTCTGTCAAATAAATACATAAAATCTTTTTTAAAAATTTCTAAAATCTTTTTGGTAACTTGAAACCTTAAATTTTTACTAAGTTAAATGACAGATATTCACTGAATACCTAGATCATTTCCAAATAAGATAATGTACTGAAACATTAATTGCTAAATATAAGTCTCAGTTTACCTACTTTTGTCCTCTTCTTTTTAAAAAAGATTTATTTATTTATTTATTTATTTGAGAGAGAGAGACATCGGGAGAGGGAGCACAAGCAGGGGAAGTGAGAGAGGGAGAAGCAGGCTCCCCACTGAACAGGGAGCCCGATGCGGGTCTCCATCCAAGAATCCTGGGATCATGACCTGAACTAAAAGCAGAGGCTTACCCACTGAGTGACCCAGGCTCCCCCTTTTGTCTTCTTATTACAGAGGAATAATAGCTATTTAGACACCCACAGAATATTGGTGTGACAGTTCACTGTTGCTTACTTTTTAGTGTTCACTAGAAGTTAAGGTTTCTGGGGCACTTGGGTGGCTCAGTGGGTTAAGCCTCTGCCTTAGGCTCAGGTCATGGTCTCAGGGTCCTGGGATTGAGCCCCACATCAGGATCTCTGCTCAGCAGTGAGCCTGCTTCCCCCTCTCTCTCTGCCTACCTCTCTGCCTACTTGTGATCTCTCTGTCAAATCAATAAATTAAAAAAGTATTAAAAAAGAAAGAAATTAAGGTTTCTAAGAGTTCAGAGTTCTAATTAATGTATTTAATTAAAACTAGTAGAAAAAAGCTGTATATGCAAAATATGTAAGGAAAGTAGGGTTTGTTTTTGGTAAGAAAAGCCATGTGTTATGGAGATATATTTTTGTTAAGGGAAAAGGAGTAATTTTGTTCTAAAGTAGAATAACTGGTCATTCCAGAATGAAAAAGAGAAGAATTAAAAAAAAAAAAAAAGAAAGAAAGAAAGAAAGAAAAGAAAGGGGCACCTGGGTGGCTCAGTGGGTTAGAGCCACTGCCTTCGGCTCGGGTCATGATCTCAGGGTCCTGGGATCAAGCCCCACGTGGATCTCTCTGCTCGGCAGGGAGCCTGCTTCCTCCTTTCTCTCGGCCTCCTTCTCTGCCTACTTGCGTTGTCTGTCGAATAAATAAATAAAATCTTTTTTTTTAATTTTATTTATTTATCAGAGAGAGAGAGAGGGGGAGAGAGTGAGCACAGGCAGACAGAATGGCAGGCAGAGGGAGAAGCAGGCTCCCCACTGAGCAAGGAGCCCGATGTGGGACTCGATCCCAGGACGCTGGGATCATGACCCGAGCCGAAGGCAGCTGCTTAACCAACTGAGCCACCCAGGCGTCCCAATAAATAAAATCTTAAAAAAAAAAAAAGAAAAGAAAAAGAGAAGACAAAGGACAAAAACTAGGTAGATACAGAAAGTTGGAGAGAGAGAGTATGAGTGAGAATGAGACAGAGACTCTCATCTCATTTAGTCAAACTGGCCAAAACAGAATGAATTTGTTAAGAGGATTTTAGAAATAAGCCTTAGTATCAAGAGTGTGCCTATGCAAAACTAAAATTTAATTTTCTTTCATCTGTTAAAAGGAAAAGTTTCTTTTGGTTTATTGGTGTACTCTTTCTAAAAAACTGAGATATACCTGACATATAACATGATGCTAATTTCAGATGTGCAACACAGTGATTTGGTATATGTCTATATGATCACTGCAGTTAAGTCTGGTTAACATCCATAAGCACACAGTTATATTTTTTCCTCTTGTAATGAGAATTTTTAAGATTTATTTCATTCACCTTCCATCCCCTCTGGCAACTCTGTTCTCTGTATGTATGAGCTTGGGTGGGGGTGGGATTCATGTTTTAGATTCCACATGTAAGTGAGATTGTAGGGCGTTTGTCTTTCTCTGTCTGACTTGTTTAATGCCCTCAAGGTCTGTCCATGTTGTTGCAAATAGCAAGCTCTCATTTTTATGGCCAAGTAATATTCCATTGAATATGTATAAACCACATTTCTTTATCCATTCATCCATCTGTGGACACTTAGGTTGCTTTCTGTTTCCTTTGGGTAAATACCCAAAAGTGGAATAGCTAGATCATAGAGTAGGTCTATTTTTAATTTTCTAAGGAATCTCCAGGCTCTTTTCCATAGTGGCTGCATCAACATACATTCCCACAAGTAGTGCCTGAGGGCTCCCTTTTCTCACAGCCTCACCAACACTTATTGCTTCTTCACTTTTTGGTAATAGCTGTTCTAACAGATGTGAGGTGATTTCTTGTTGTAGGTTTTTTTTTTTAAGATTTTATTTTATTTATTTATCTGACACAGAGAGAGAAAGAGAACACAAGCGGGGGAGGGGCAGGCAGAGGGAGAGGGAGAAGCAGGCTCCCCGTTGAGCAGGGAGACTAACACAGGGCAGGGTGACACAGGGCAGGGCAATCCCAGTACCCTGGGATTATGACCTGAGCTGAAGGCAGAAGCTCAGTGGACTAAGCCACCCAGGCACCCTTCGTTGTGGTTTTGATTTAAATTTCCCTGATTAGTGATGTTGAATTAAGTGATGTTGCAATACATGTTTTCATGTTCCTGTTGGCCATCTGTATTTCTTCTTTGGAAAAATGTTTATTTAGATTCTCTGCCTATTTTTTATCAGATTGTTTGGGTATTTTTGGTGTTGAGTTGTATGAGTTATTTGTATATTTTGTTTTTTGTTTTGTTTTTTAAGATTTTATTTATTCATTTGACAGACAGATCACAAGTAGGCAGAGAGGCAGGCAGAGAGAGAAAGAGAGAAGGAAGCAGTCTCCCCACTGAACAGAGAGCCCGACCTAGGAGCTGGATCCCAGGACCCTGGGATCATGACCTGAGCTGAAGGCAGAGGCTTTAATCCACTGAGCCACCCAGGCGCCTCATATATTTTGGATATTTACCCCTTATCAGATGTGACTTGCAAATATTTTCTCCCATTGGTGAGTTGCCTTTTCATTTTGTTGATGGTTTCCTTTGCAGTGCAGAGGCTTTTTTATTTAATTCCATTTGTTTATTCATGCTTTTATTGCCTTTGCTTTTAGGGTCAAATGCAAAAAAAAAAAAAAAAAAAAAGATCTATACCAGGGATCTTACTGCCTATGTTTTCTTTTTTTTTTTTAATAAACATATATTTTTATCCCCAGGGGTACAAGTCTGTGAATCGCCAGGTTTACACACTTCACAGCACTCACCAAAGCACATACCCTCCCCAATGTCCATAACCCCACCCCCCTTCTCCCAACCCCCTTCCCCCCTCCCCCCTACCTATGTTTTCTTATAAGAGTTTTATGGTTTCAGGTCTTACATTCAAATCTTTAATTCATTTTTTTTAAGATTTTATTTATTTATTTGTCAGAGAGAGAGCGAGTGAGAGCGAGCACAGGCAGACAGAGTGGAAGGCAAAGTTAGAGGGAGAAGCAGGCTCCCTGCGGAGCAAGGAGCCCGATGTGGGACTCGATCCCAGAACGCTGGGATCATGACCTGAGCCGAAGGCAGCTGCTTAACCAACTGAGCCACCCAGGCGTCCCCTTTAATTCATTTTTATTTCATTTTTGTACATGGTGTAAGAGAGTGGTCTTTTTTTTTTTTTTATTTAAAGATTTTTTTGTTTATTTATTTGACAGAGAGAGATCACAAGTAGGCAGAGAGGCAGGCAGAGAGAGAGAGGGAAGCAGGCTCCCCGCGGAGCAGAGAGCCCAATGCGGGGCTTGATTCCAGGACTCCGGGATCATGACATGAGCGGAAGGCGGAGGCTTAACCCACTGAGCCACCCAGGCGCCCCAGGGTGGTCCGGTTTTATTGGCCTACTCTTGATAAGAGATTGTGAAAGGTTTTTCTTTACCTTTTAAATAATCTGTCTAGAAAACAAAGATTCTGTGTTTAATCAAAATAATTTCCCATGCTTGAACAGGAAGCCGGCTATCGCTACCCTTATGCCCCTCCCCTAAGTCGTGCTCCAGCCTCTCTCTCTCTCAAATGAAAAAATAAAATCTTAAAAAAAAAGAAAAAGAAAAAAGGCAGCAAGGGAGGACCCAGGGCAAGTGCTTTTCAAGCTGTAATCTGCACAGAGAAGAATTTAGGTAACATTCAAATGCAGATTCTGAACGGGAGAGTCTGGGGTGGGCCTGAGAGTCTACATTTCTAACAAGCTCTTACATGAGGCGTCTATCCTGGATCTTTGAATAATAGGGACCTAGGAGATCTTTCTAGGTGCTGGGGAGAGAAATGAGAAGAGAAGAGAGGTAAACTGAACCCCGAGAGAGAAAGATTTCTGAAAATGGGAAACAAGTTATGGAGAGGCTCCATCTTCAAGCAGATTAGTAACAATTTTTAAAAAGCCAGGAATTATACATACATTATTTCATTTAATTCTTTCAACCTTATATAAGAAGAATTATAATCTTTATTTTACAGTTGAGAAAATAAGTGGAAGCACAGAAAGGTTAAGGGAAAGTCACACAACAGGTAAACGGCAGGGACTGGACTGGGACCCAGGCTTTTCAAAGGCCGGAGCCCGTATTTCTTTCTCAGCACCTTGCTGAAATTCTGGGGAAGCAAATTCCTTTGTCTGAGTTCTTCCTTCTCACCCAGCAAATCCTGGTCAGAGGCGCCTGGGTGGTTCATTTGGCTAAGTGTCTGCCTTCAGCTCAGGTCATGATCCCCAGTGTCCTAGATCAAGCCTCCCGTGGGGCTCCCTGCTCAGCAGGGAGCCTGCTTCACGCTCTCACTCTGCTGCTTCCCCCGCTTGTGCTCGCTCACTCTATAAATAAATAAATAAATAAATAAATAAATAAAATCTTTAAAAAAAAAACAACAAAAAAAGGAAATGCTGCTCTGGGGAGGAGGAAGAGGCTGCAGTAAGGAACCAGCCCCACCTGTTTGGCTCAGCTCTTATCTCCAGTCAAGGTTTTCAGCCTCTGCTAAGCTTTGTTTTCAAACACTGGGGCCCCAAGCGGGGAGAAGTGGGAGGGGTACAGGTGGGATGTTTACAAGTTTTGTTGGACAATTTCCATTTTGTAAGCCTACTCTTCTCTCCGGAGTTACCCTGGGGTGGGAGCAGCAGGGACATGGCACGGGAAGTGGGAGCCACAGAGGTGAGAGCAAATGCCACATGGGCTCTGACCTGGGACCCTCACTTTCTCCCGGGAGCCTTTGAGGGACTACTAAAACCCAACAATTTGGTTCCGCAGTTGGCTAACTGGCACATGCAGGGCCCAGTGAGGACCCTCATTTCCTCCCAAAATAGGAGATAAATGAGCACTTTGTGTCTTCGTAAAAGCTGGGCCACTTGGAGCGGAGCCTCTTTGATAGGCCCCCTCTGCCAGTGCTGTTCCCTGGGGCTCTCATGTAAATCTGAGCCATTTCTGTCTCCAGTTTCCCACAAGGGATTAGACATTTTCTAATTTCACCACCAGGGGAAACTGGGGAGGGTGCTTGTACAGTAATCTTTTGATTACTTTTTTGATAATCTGTTGATAATCATTTGAAAGAATGTGTGACTCGTGTGTTCAGGGGATGATGCAGAGGAACAGCTTAGGGTGTAGGAACAGGATAAGCCTGGGATCCCAGAGCAGGGCTGATGAGGTACTCGGGGAGAAAAATCATGGAGGCACATCAGGAATGCCAGTCTGATTGCAGGGAAGCATGAAAGAGCTTCCTGGTAAGAAGAGAAACCAGGACACGTGATGTGGTTCCCTTTTCTCTCCAGAGGACAAGCTGTGTTTGCTTTGACTTTAGCTCCATGGGTATGCCAAGGCTATGCCAAGGCTATTGGACGCACTGGTTTCAGGGCTGGGATCCAGCTACAGCAGCAACACCAGAGGTGTGGAGAGTGGGCAGAGGAGATAACCTTCTCATTGAAGGATGCCCATAGGCATCCTAGTATGGAGTGTCTGAAGAGGCAGGACTTTATAGCATGTACTCTGGCTGAGCCCAAATCATCTTCTAGCCTTCATTTGCTCAGGAACATTTTCTATTCCCAGGACCCCACTTTCCCCTCCTTTCTGAGAGGGGACCAGAATTTCCAAGGCAGTGAACCAAAAATAGGCTACCAGATGGGGTGCAACATGGAACGGTATTGGGTATCCCAAATCACCCTCACTCTGAGTAGTCTGGTCCTAAAACAGAGGGAAACCCTCTATGAAGCCCATGTCCTCCATGTCCAAGCCACCACCATCTTCGGGGCTAGGCTACTCCAAATGGTTGACAATACTTGCTGCCTCCACTTTCTTGATTATCATTCTCCCAGAACTCTTTAGTCTAGTTTCTGCCCCACACTACTCTACCCCACTGAAACTGCTCGTACCAATGCCATCAACAGACTGGACATGGGACCAGGAACCAGGGACCACATCTCAGTTCTTACTTTTACTCTGAACCATTTGCCTTTGGATTATAATCCTTTCTTGAAAATCTCCACTCTGGGGGTTCTTAACCAGGGTTCCATGAGTCCTTAGACTCTCTCCAGGAAAAAAAAAAAACCCAACATGCAGTCCTTGAAAATGTCATACAAAGAGTTGTACAGATGTGCACCTTTTTAGGGGGATGGCCCAGGATAGTCATTACATTCTCAAAGGAATCAATGAATTGCCAGTGTTAAGAACCAGTGCCTTTGACATCTGTGCCGTCTAGGATTAGGTTCCTCCAGGATGATCCAAAAAAACGAAGGCTGATTGATTAGTCTTTCAAGGATACAGATGTAAGGTGCCAGAGCAGGGAGGGTATCTCTCACCTAGGAAATCCTCAGGGACTCAAGCTCTTTCAGGCTTGGCTCTGCCAACCCCAGGATATAGCCCTCAAACTCATAGTCCAAGGTGATGTCATCTCATGCTCCAAGCAGCATGGGAGAGTAACGGAAAAAGAAGAGTGTAAAGCGTATACTCTTCCTGTCTCTCAAAGATTCCTGGGAGTTGGTTTGTGACATTTCCATTACCTTATTGGCCCAAACTTAGTCGCATGATACTATCTGTCTGCAGAGAGGCTGGGAGATGTCTTTATTCTGGACATGTGCCAAGCTGAAGATCCTATAACCATGAGTGAAGGGTAGAATGGATGTTGGGGATTAGCTGTCAGCACCTGTCATACCTTCCAGGATGCGACCAAGAATGGATCCTGTTGACTGGTTCACCCTTTCTACTTCCTTCTAGGACATTGTGGCTGGGAAGCTACACTTCCTAGACTTTCTTGCAGCTGGCATTCTACGTGTGATTTATGAACTGCCAATTAAATGAAATTACGTGAGACTTGATCCTGGAATGAAGAGGGGAGTAGCAGCAGGCGAGGCATCAATTTTGCTGATGTGGATAGAGGCCGACTGGCTTCATGATCACCAGCTTCCTAGGTCCGCAGCTTCCTGCAGCACTAATATTTTTGTGGCCTCTTTCTTTTTTTTTTTTTTTTAAGAATTTATTTATTTATTTGACAGACAGAGATCACAAGTAGGCAGAGAGGCAGGCAGAGAGAGAGAGGAGGAAGCAGGCTCCCCGCTGAGCAGAGAGCCCAATGCGGGACTCGATTCCAGGTCTCTGGGATCATGACCTGAGCCGAAGGCAGTGGCTTAACCCACTGAGCCACCTAGGCGCCCCTGTGGCCTCTTTCTTAATCATGATGAATCATGGTGATTCTGAGGGTTTACAGGTATCTCTGGAAGCTCCGTTTTCTACTACTCCTCTATTCCTTGCAGTAATGCTATAAGCCAGAGCTTCTCAAACTTTAATGTTCATGTGAATGGCCTGAGGGTACAGGTAAAGGGTAGATACGGACTGAGATCTCAGATTTGGCATTTCTAACAAGCTCCTGGGTAGTGTATGTTGGTTAGGATTGATTTTTGAGTCACTCAGTCCTAGGGTATCCTCTGCTCACCTATACCTGTTCATAAATTCCTTTTCTGCTTTACCTGGTGATGGTTTCTCATTATCCAAATTCTGTCACTGTTTCTTCCTTCTCTCTTAAGGGATCTTCTTCCTGTGTTTCTTCCTTAATATTGGTGTAACCCATGACTCTGGCTTGGGATCATTCTACAGACTTTTCCTGGATGATCTCCTCTATCCTCTGGCCTTCAAACACTACCTATATGCTTCTCAAATCCCTACATCCAATCCATACTATCTCCTTTGCTCCAGACTGCAGTGTCCACAGCAGACCAGAACTGAATTCTACAGATAAGCAGGGCAGGAAAGAAAGCTTCTGTGATCATATAAGTTTGGTAAATACTGTGTTAAATAAAATGAAATTTATTTCCTTGCTGAGTTACTTCTAGAACTGTTAATGTGCTAAAATGCATAACAGATTTCCAAGAGGGGGCATATAATTCCCAATATCTCTTAAACTTATTTGACATCTGTATTGGATACAATGTGTTTTCTCAGTTTCTGCTACCACTGTCTGAGGCCTGGACCCCTAGCCTTTAGCTTTTCTTAAACTGTAGCCAACAGTGTAGTTCTGTGGTTCATCAGCTGCTCCTCCCTGCATCTTGCATTGTTTCCCACCCCTCCTGGCCTCACTTCTTTTACATCTTCTTGAGGCTTAGGTTTTGCACCTTCATAAAAGGCAGCAGCATATAATTCTTGCCACCAGGTGTTTCCCAGGGAATCTGGGCTAAAACAGCTTTCCACAGTCTTCCTCCTCCCCTTTTCCCTGGAATAGTAATACCTCCTGGAATTCAGGTTCCTAGAACACACTTTGGAAGTGCTGTTGGTCATCTACTAGCCTCCGAGACTCAGCATGTCCGAGACCTAATCAATCCCTTTTCTTTTATATCTGTCCCTTTCCTGGTCTTCTCTGTCTTCACAACTGGCACCGTATTTGTCCATCATCCAAGCTACCCAATTGTCATTCTTTGTTTTGTTTTGAAGATCTAATTGGCTTTATAAAGCAATCTCTTGCATTCTTTCATCCATCCTTCTCTTTCCTCTTTTTTTCTCATCTAACTAATTAACAATTATTCTTTTCTTTTTAATTTAAAGATGTATTTATTTTAGAGGTGGGGGCGAGAAAGCAGCAGACTTCCCACTGAGTGGAGTCCATCTCCAGGCTTCATCCCAGGACCCCAACATCAGACCCCAAGATCGGACCCGAGATCACAACCTAAATCAAGACAGACACTTAACTGCCTGTGCCACCCAGGTGTCCCAATAATTATTCATTCTTAAAGAGGCAGTTTAGGTACCATCTTTTTATCCTATCTTCTTGGTCATCTGAGTGATGGACCACTCTGCTGAGCTCTCACAGGCCCCTAAACCTCTCTTTTTTTTTTTTTAAAGATTTTTTTTATTTATTTACTTGACAGAGAGAAATCACAAGTAGACGGAGAGGCAGGCAGAGAGAGAGAGAGAGAGAGAGAAGCAGGCTCCCCGCTGAGCAGAGAGCCCGATATGGGACTCGATCCCAGGACCCTGAGATCATGACCTGAGCCGAAGGCAGCGGCTTAACCCACTGAGCCACCCAGGCGCCCTAAACCTGTCTCTCTTAATAGCATTTATCATACCGGATGGTAATTTCTTTCTTCCTTCCTTCCTTCCGTACTTCTTTTTTTTTTTAAGTATTTTTAAATATTTCTATCTACCTCTGCCCCCATCTTTGGTGTCTTACTCAATTTTTCAATCCCTGGCACCCAGGATAGAGAACTAACTGACTAATTGATAGGTAGGAATGAATGAGGGAAGGGTGAGAGCAAATTAAAATTTTTTAACCTTCCAGGAAGGAAAAGCAACTTCCCGTCTACCTTTCTGCATTCTTTTTTTTTTTTTTTTTTAAGATTTTATTTATTTATTTGACAGAGAGAAATCACAAGTAGATGGAGAGGCAGGAGAGAGAGAGAGAGGGAAGCAGGCTCTCTGCCGAGCAGAGAGCCTGATGCGGGACCCGATCCCAGGACCCTGAGATCATGACCTGAGCCGAAGGCAGCGGCTTAAACCACTGAGCCACCCAGGCGCCCCCTTTCTGCATTCTTAACTGAGACCACTGTAATAAAAGACAGGTTAGGTTTGCTTGGCTGGCTCAATCCATAGAGCATGTGACTCTTGATCTCAGGGTCATAAATTTGAGCCCCATGTTGGATATAGAGTCTACTTTTAAAAAAAGAGAAAAGACAGATTAACAAAAGAAAAACAAACAGAACTTTATTCACATGTATGCCTCATGTATACATGGGAGATACCCAAGGGAAAATGAGTAAGCTGAGGTGGCTGAGGATTCAGGATTAAATGCCATCTGAATTGGGACAAGGAAGGGGGGATGTAGGCCTCCTAGAGGAGAGGATATGATTTTTAGGAAAGATGAATGGGTCTTTAGAAGAATAGATAGGAGATGGGATGTTTTGTGACAGTCTGCCTGAGTGTGGTGTTAACTTCTAGTTTCCTCTCCTATGACAAGAATCAATCTTCCCTGGTTTATGAAATTCCTGAGGTGGGGGTTTATGACAGTTGAGTTCCTTTTGGGGAATCTATCTTTAGGCAGGTAAGGGAAATTTAGAGAATACTCTCGGGTCATTTGCTATTTTTCAAGTGTCTACAGCTCAAAACAATCATCACCCCAAAGCAGCATATTTTGGGGTAGATGTCCTGAACTCCTGTTATCATATTTTGGCATGGCACTTTCTGCTACCCTTCATTCCCCAGCTTTGAAAATTCTTCGAGAAGTTTCACAATCTGTGGGGCACCTGGGTGGCTCTGTTGTTAAGAGTCTGCCTTCAGCCCAGGTCATCATCCCAGCATCCTGGGATTGAGTCCTGCCTCAGGCTCCCTGCTCAGCAGAGAGTCTTCTCCCTCTGCCCCTCAGCCACTGCTTGTGTGCACTCTCTTTCAAAAATAAGTGAATAAAAATCTTTTACAAAAATTGCTTTGCTGGAACTTTCATAAGGAATCTCAGAATGAACTTTTTCAAAAGCCTCTCAAGGCTAGAAAGCCACACCAGAACTTAGCATCAGACTTCACATGAATATCTCTACCCTTGGATGAATTCTGTTTGAGGTCCCAAAAATATCCTGAAGGGACTGAGTCTGCCAGGACTCACCTGGTAAGACAGGAAACCCTGAAAGGTACCAGGTGGTTTCTCAAAAAGGGGTTTAATAAGTATTGGCCCCTTAGTAGCAACCTTACTTCCTTAAAGCTGTCTAGTTATATCTTAATCTGTGCTCATCACTCTCAAATATGACATTCCAGTCAAAGCCTTGGTAAAACCACCAATATTTCCAGTTGTGTCCTATTGCAAGATTCTTACTGAACTTAGGCAGATAGGTATATTGCCATGAAATAAGAATACTCAAGAGTTTCTGAATTCTAGCAGGATCAGATAGGGAGAAAAAATAAATGCCTCAATTCTTTTCATGAAGGTATATTTTACCAACTTGCAGCCAGTCACAGATTACTTAAGAAAAAAGAGGAAAAGTCTCCTTAAATCTGGAAAACAAGACATTAAAGAACCAGTGATGTTTCATACAAAAAGTCATAAAAATTATAATCATCTTCATCAATTTATTCAGCCCCATGTAATTAATTCTTGTTTTGCTTGCTTCTGAGTTAGAAGTTTTGTGAATCATTTTGTTTTTTCACTAGAGTTCTGGAAATTCTTACCCTGGTCAATGGTCAACCTTAATGTTGTGAGAAACCTGAAATCTAGAGAACTTGTCAGAGTCCCTTCCTTGAATCATTCTGAAGATAAAGCATTTTTGGGTCATTGCTGCTTGCAAAGCTTTTAGAAAAATATCAGAATAAAAGAATGACCGACTGACCAAAGACTTAAAAATTGTCATGATTAAAGATCTGATTATAGTTCCTTTAAATGCAACTGGTAAGGAAATTTGATGATCTCTATAGCATACAACATTTTAAGATGATAACTGAACTTGTGACTGATGACTTTATACCAGGATGTATCAGATTCTAGGAATTTCAATACAATTTCTCGAACACATATTAAAAACATATAGCCATACAAATATAACCTAGGAGGGTTGCACATAACTTATTTGACAATCCTTCCCATGTAATTTAACATGTCAGAAAAACCTAGTCCCTCTTTTTATAAAGGAGAAAGAACAAATATTTTGAGATGTTCCAGAAATCCTATAGAATAATTAAGTGATAGAGTGATAATTAAAGATTTAGACAAAACGACACTAAAGGTTTCAGCAAATACAGGAAATTACATGGTTTTTAAAAACCCTTAGCTATTTTTTTAGAGAACTATTAAAAACTTTTAAAAGAGTTTTCTTAAATAATCAAAGACCTGATAAAGATAACCTGAAGCATGGGAGATCATTTTTTTAATTTTAATTTTTTTAAAGATTTATTTATTTATTTATTTGACAGACAGAGATCACAAGTAGGCAGAGAGGCAGGCAGAGAGAGAGGAGAAAGCAGGCTCCCTGCTGAGCAGAGAGCCTGATGCAGGGTACAATCTCAGGACCCTGGGATCATGACCCGAGCTCAAGGCAGAGGCTTTAACCCACTGAGCCACCCAGGCACCCCTAATTTTAATTTTTGGTTTTTGAGAGAGAGAAAGAGAGCACAAGCCAGAGGGAGAAAGAGAAAGAATCTTTTTTTTTTTTTAAGATTATTTATTTATTCATTTTTAGGGAGAGAGAGAGAGACCACAATCGGGGAGCATCAGGCAGAGGGGGGAGAAGGAAGCTCCCCGCCAAGAAAGAAGCCTGGTGTGGGACTCGATTCCAGGACCCCAGGATCGTGACCTGACCGAAGTGAGATGCCTAATCAACTAAGCCAACCAGGCACCCCACATCTTTTCTTTACCAAAATAGCATAGCACTGGACTTCAGTAATTCACACCACTTAACAGAAATTTCCCTCCAACAAATTGCATATTATATACTAAAACTTCGTCTTTTTTTTTTTTTAAGATTCTGTTTATTTATTTGACAGAAACACAGCGAGAAAGGGAACACAGGCAGGGGGAGTGGGAGAGAGAGAACCAGGTCTCCTGCCAAGCAGGGAGCCCAACATAGGGCTCCATCCCAGGATCCCGGGATCATGACCTGAGCCAAAGGCAGGCACTTAACGACTGAGCCACCCAGGCACCCCTACATACTAAAACTTTTTAAATTCTTGAATAACAATGAATGATAATATTAATAAAATAATAGTAACACAACTTAATATGTGCTTAAAGCTTTGGTATTTACAATACCCTTTTATGCCCATGTAATCTCATCTCATTTCAGAATATGGGATAGTTATCTTCAATCAGAGAGTGTTTGAATGAGTATGAATGAGTAAATGATTGAATGAATGACTTGGGGACGATTTAGTGAAGAGAAACTGACTTCTGAGAGGGCTTTTAGGGTTACACCAATGAGGACTTTAGTTCAGCCATTAGTAAGAGAGATCCAAAATAACAGTGGCTTAAATAAGATAGAGGCCTATTTTCCTCTCACATGATAAACCGTCTTCAGGTGGACCAGGGTGGTATGAGGACTCTTTAAGTCTAAGAAGCTGGAGTCCTATCTTCTGCTCTGCCATCCTGAGCACATGACTTCAACCCCCAGGTGAAAATGACTGCTGCAGCTCTATCCCTCAAGTTTAAGTCCCAGGGACAAAGAAGCAAGAACAAGGGAAAGGACAAAGGGCTGTTTGCTAGCTAAGTGAACCCTTTTAAACAGCTTTCTAAAAACCCTACCCAGTCACTTCCACTGACTTCCCATTAGCCATCCCCTTGTGTTTCTCCCCTTGTGTTTCTCCCCTTGCAGTATCTCAACAAGGAATAGAAGAGTCTGGACAAGAGAGGGTTGTCCCTGCTGGGCCGTTTCCAGGCCAAAGGAAAGAGTCTTCTAACCAGCCTATTAGCTGGGGACCCAAAGTAGGGGTAGGTGAGAAACCAGGACACTTAACTGAAATGCTGCTTTCTTTCCAGAGGATGCTGACCTCATGAGAGAGCTATCATTCATGCTCTTCTTCCTGACTGGGATGTTCTCCTTCCTTTACATCCTAATTACGAACTCCTTCCACTCAACTCCTGCTCAGTCTGTCAGTTCTCAGCTTGTATGTTCTCATTATCTTCTTATAAGTTCTCATAAACCTGGATTTTACCTGTATAGTACTTGCTCCAGGTCTCACCTGCCCTAGCCTTTTATCCCCTCTCCAAGTATTAGGTCCCTTAGGGTAGGTACTATGTCGATCCTATTCATCATTGGATTTCCAGGACCTTGCATGGTACCTGAACCTAGTAGTTGCGCCAGAAGAATGCACTTGAATGAATAAATGTATCTGATTTAAAAAGTTCATATTAGGGCGCCTGGGTGGCTCAGTGGGTTAAGCCGCTGCCTTCGGCTCAGGTCATGATCTCAGGGTCCTGGGATCGAGTCCCGCATCGGGCTCTCTGCTTAGCGGGGAGCCTGCTTCCTCCTCTCTCTCTCTCTGCCTGCCTCTCTGCCTACTTGTGATCTCTGTCTGTCAAATAAAATAAATAAAATCTTTAAAAAAAAAAAAAAGAAAAGAAAGAAAATATTAAAAAAAAAAAAAGTTCATATTATTCCTTTTGGATTGTGAATAACAAACATCCACTTGCACTATCAAGGAGAAGGTTAATTATAATGATACAGGGGGACGTCACAGAGACAAGGAGTCCTCAGGAATGGAGCAGAACCAGAAATTCAGATGCCCCTGCGAGTCTCCTCATCTTTTGTTCTCTCTCATCAGACCAGTTCTCCTGCTTGTTCTACACAGTGAGGAAAGTATAGCTGTCAAGATGAGTTATATGTTATTGGACCAATCAGCTGGAGAGAAGTTAAAATAGCTCTTCCTCTCTCATCTCTATCTCTTCAAAATTCCAAGCAGAAAAATTATCGTTGGGAAGCCTGGGAGGCTCAGTCGGTTAAGCATCTGCCTTCAGCTCAGGTTATGATCCCAGAGTCTTGAGATCGAGTCCCACACTGGGCTCCCTAGGGGCTCAGTGGGGAGCCTGCTTTTCCCTCTGCCTGCTGCTCCCCCTGCTTGTGCTCTCCTTCTCACACAAAAATCAATAAATAAAATCTTAAAAAAGAAAAATTATTGTTCCAGTATGGGTCAGGTGCCTGACCTGGACCAATCAAGTGACCAAGGGACCAAGGTCATATTGTAGAAACATAGCAGTTCCCACTGGAACCTTGAAGTTTGGGCATGGGGAAGTTGATTTCTGGAAGAGAGGTTTGGGGCAGACCCAACAGTGGATGTCCATTGGGGTGAGCATTGGCTTCCTAAAACACAGTCCCACCCCCTCAGCCACAACTCCATCATCTCCCTGGATTTATGCCTAGATCTCTGGGGTCTCTACTGGGTCTTCAGGGCCATTGCCAGAGTTCTCTGGTAGATTCTTGTATCTAGCTTCCAACACTATTCATTCCCCCAAAACCCCTTCCTCCCCAACAATACCAGCGTTCAGAGATACCACAGGCACTTGAGCTTCACAGGGAGGCCCTTCTCAACAGCCAGGAGAATCTGCCGAGCTTTCCTGGCTGCAGAATGTGGAAAGTGGATTTGGGAGAGCTGTTGAGCAACGTCAGAACTCTGGTGGGAGCAGCTCTCTCCAGGATTTCTTCCAACCAGTACTCTACTTCTCCTCTTACATCTGGCCATCACATATCTCTGAGAGATGAGCTTCCAAATGAGGAAGCTGAGGTTCTATAAAGGAACAGGATATGATGAAGGTGGTGATTTAGCAGATCAATAGCAAAGACAACACTTGGACTTATGTCTCTCTTCCTTATACTTTTGATATAGGGACTAGAAGAGCTTGACAACTCTTCTGCAGAGACAGTACTGTGTTCACTAGACATAGAATACGTTTCCCAGGCCCCCTGGCACCTAAATATGGACCATATGACTGAGTTCAGCCAATAGAAGGAAAGTAGAAGAAATTCCACATTTGCCCATAAAATGTCCTAGATTATCTTTCACACCCTTTCTCCTCTATCTGTGAGGCTAGAAACAAAAGGCTCTGAGATGGTAAAGCTTCCTAATGGAGGAAGACCAAATCTCTGATTTCACTGCTTGGAGGAAAGCTGCTCAGGAATCACCAAGATCTATACAGGACTTTCCTGGAGCAAGAAAGAAATCTTTACTGTGTCTGAAGCTACTGAGATTTTGAAGTTATATATTATTATATGTAGCACAGCATTCCCAGACTGGCTTATCTTTGATGGAGCCCCTCAATGATGAGTTAGACTTTTTTTAAGTCTTTTTAGGAAGTTTTTTATTTTTTTATTTGAAAGAGAGAGAGAGCACATGTATGAGGGGGCGCAGAGATAGAAGGAGGGAGGGTCTTAAGGAGACTTCACTCAGGGACTGATCTCATTATCCTGAGAGTAGGGCCTGAGCTGAAACCAAGGGCCAGATGCTCAACAGACTGCACCACCCAGGTGCCCCCATGATGAGTTAGACTTGATCTCCTCCAGCACCGTCTCTGCCCTTTCACCCTGACAAAGACCCAAACTACAAAAGGGCAGTATAGCTTTGTGATTAGGAACACAGGCCTTAAATCTAGTCATATCTAGTCTGAACCCCAGATCCCACCGCCCCCCACCAGATGGACCCAAGCAGGTGTCTTTGTCTCTTTGAGCCTGTTTCCACATGTGTAAAATAGAGATGGTACCCAGTCAAAATGCCATTGTAGGGTTTAAAAATATTACATAATCAGTGCTTCTCAACAGAATGATGTCCCAGAAATTGTACGGTAATGTTTGGTTGTGGAGCCCTTCTAACTAGAGATGCTAGGGGCCTGTGATTCTTGGGACACTCCACGGTGACAAGCTTTTGCTCCTGCCCCACGGCTTTCATATGGTCCACAGGACATTCATCTATCTGATGTTGCGGTTTGTGAGCCTAGACACTAAACTTTGTTTCACAAAGAGTCACAACATATTTTTGCATGGCTTTAGTATCTGTTGAATGTTCCAGGAATGTATTTGCCCTGTGTAACGGTCAGGGGCCTGACAGGAAATCAGCGCACTCAAGTTAGGGTAATTCAGGGAGGGGCTGATTTGCAAAATGACTAATTACAAAGGTGTGGACAGGTGTGAGGAAGCCAGACAGGACAGGGCGGAGACCCAGGTCCAGCTGCAGCACAGCTGTCACCACCACTATATCCAAGGTGAGAGTGGAGGTGGGATTACCAGAACCTGGGAGGGGAGAAGTATTGCTGAGAGTATTAGACCCCCTGGCTGCCACAAGGAATTACCACAACTTTGGTGGCTTAAAACAACAGAAATCTCTTCTCACAATTCTCAAGGCCATAAGTCTGAAATCAAGGCAGCAGCAGGGTCACAGGGTCTCCATAGACTCTAGGGGAAAATCCTTCCCGGCCTCTACCCGCTTCGGGCAGCTCCCAGCCTTCCTTGGGTGGCTGCATCACTCCAGTCTCTGATTCTGTATTTTTAAAAAATATTTTATTTATTTATTTGACAGAGAGAGACACAGCGAGAGAGAGAACACAAGCAGGGGAGTGGGAGAGGGAGAAGCACATTCCTCGCTATGACCTGAGCCGAAGGCAACCACTTAACGACTGAGCCACCCAGGTGCTCCTGAATTTTTTTTTAATATTTTATTTATTTATTAGACAGAGAAAGAGCACAAGCAGGGGGAGTGGCAGAGGGAGAAGGAGAAGCAGGCTACCCGCTGAGCAGGGACCAGGGACCACTCCCCCCAACACCCTGCCCTAAGTGGGACTCCATCCCAGGACCCCAGGATTATGACCTGAGCCAAAGGCAGAAGTTTCACCAACTGAGCCACCCAGGCACCTCTCTTCTTCTGTCTTCACATGGCCATCTCCTCTTCTCTGTGTCTTCTCTTCTGTCTCTTATGAAGACACTTATTCTTAAAAAAATAAAAAAAATTTTAAAAAAAGACATTTATTCTTCACTTATTGAATTTAGGGTCCACCCAGATCATCTAGGGCAATCACATCTCGAGAGCCTTAATTGTATCTGCAAAGATCCTCTCTCCAAATAAGGCTACATCCACAGGTTCCAGAAGTTAGAATGTGAACATTGTAGAGGCCACTTTTAGGCAATACTCGAACAACGGAAGCCTGAGTAAGGTAAAAAGGTGCACAGTGACCACTGGCCCGAATGCAAACAGGCCCATCAGGTGACCCACCTAAAAATATCCACAAGCCCTAGCTGACCAATGGGCTGCTTACACCTGGGCACAGATACCAAAAAAGGAAAATTCCACATATTCCGTTACCTCCTCACCTTCTCCCCTCAACAATAGCTCCCTGCCATTGCCTTCTGGCAGACAGTCTCTCCTCTGCTGTCCTGCCCGCTGCTCCCTGGCAGTATATTCAGTAAGCTTCTATCTCCTTTGTTGGACCTGGGGTGAATTCTTTCACTGCTTGTGCCAGCCTCCACCATATCAGGTCACTCCACAGCCCTAGCTTTGGGGGGCTCTCATTCAACCCACTATAGCTACCTTGAGAACAGCAGTGACCTTAGGATGAGGGATATAGGCAGGAAGGGAGGCAGAAATAAAAACCCCAGTCTCCCTTCCGTCCCTCACCCCGTCTCCTGTCAGGGCTTTCATTGGCCAAACCCAGCAGGAAATCAGAGGACATGAGTGTGGTTGACGTGTCAGGCTCCCAAGGCCAAGAGCAGGGAAGAGAAGAGCAGGGGGAAAATGGATCTGGAGGGGCAAACGAAAGACAGCAGGGTACCATGTCAATTAAGGGAAGGTTGAACGCTGTTTTATTTGGAACTTGAGCAGGAGAGTTCACCATTGCTGAAATCATAATTGAATGGCAACAGTGCTGGTAGTGTTGGAACCAGTAATGGAACGAACACATCTGTATCAGTATGTGTTCGTAGTTGTTGGCAGTTCACGGAGAAAGACTGTTTCATTAAACCTGCCAGTTGTGGTCTATCCAAGCATTTCTGTATTGAACGCCTCACAGATCTGCATGCTGTCCTTGCACAGGGGCTGTGCTAATCTTCTCTGTATCATTCTAATTTTTTTTTTAAACTTTTTTTTTTTTTAAAGATTTTATTTATTTATTTGACAGAGAGAAATCACAAGTAGGCAGAGAGGCAGGCAGAGAGAGAGAGAGAGACGAGGAAGCAGGCTGAGCAGAGAGCCCGATGCGGGACTCGATCCCAGGACCCTGAGATCATGACCTGAGCCGAAGGCAGCAGCTTAACCACTGAGCCACCCAGGCGCCCCTGTATCATTCTAATTTTAGTATATGTGCTGCCCAAGTAAGCACAGACTATATATTCTTATATTTTAAAAATACCTTTTATTTCCTCCTTTAAATTACTTGTGGCTTTTTTGTTGTTGTTGTTGTTGTTTCATATTATGAAAGCGTGATGCAGGTTGGTTCTGTTATCTAAGAATGCTAAAAATGGCATTGAAGGGGCGCTAAGGTGCTCAGTCAGTTAAGCATCTGCCTTCAGTTCAGGTTGTGGTCCTGAGGTCTTGGGATCTAGTCCTGCATCAGGCTCCCTGCTCAGCCAGGAGCCTGCTTCTCCCTCTGCCTCTGCCTCTGCCCCTCCTTCTGCATGTATGCTCTCGCTTGCCTTCTCTCTTGCTCTCTCTCTCTCTCTCAAACAAATAAAATCTTAAAATAATAAAATAAAATAAAAACAGCATTGAAAAATATTATCGGGCTGCATAAAGTAGAGAGCTACAAGGTGTAGGTAACTCACGGCGCCAACACGCTAGGTGCTGGGTACATAGCACCTGTTGGCATCAAGGCTATTACCAGCTTCATCACCTCGAAGCATAGTTGGATTGAGGACCCTAGAGACAAGGCCTGCTGTGAGTCACTCGGCAAGGAGAGGGCCTGGAGCCAGTCCCCTGGAGCTGGAATGACGTAAGCCTGGGTCCTGAGAAACCCTTGGTCTGACACCACTGTTCCTCCCCCAGAGTATGATGTCTCCAGAGGAAGAGATTCTTTTCTCTTGCGCACTGGAAGCCCTCAGTGAGCAGCTAGTGCGTATCCACAGCCTGGGCTTTCCCACAAAGCCGGGAGCTGTGAGGCAAGTGGCTAGGCCTGGCTCCAAAGCTCCAGCCAGACTCACCCCACCAAACTGACATCAGTGGGTTGGCAAGGGGACAGCGGGGTGGGGCTGGCCTGGGAGCCAAGCTGTCTTACCCCCAGGGGAAGGGAGGAGATGAGAGAAGAGGGAGGAGGGGAAGGAGGGAGGAGAAGGGCAGGAAGGGGTGAGTCCAGGGAAATCTGACTCAGGCCTGTCTGGACAGCTGGAGGGAGGGGAAATGGAGTACATGTTGCCTCCTCTCTTGAACCTGGCATTCAAGACCCTGGCTTACATCTCCATCCTCCTCTGGTGCCATTCCCTGCCATGCAGACTACTTCAAAAGCCAGGCTAATTCATACATTGGTTATACAGTTCTCTGCCTGAGAGTTCTCTGCCCTTAATTGCCTTTCTCTGACTCATCTAGCTCAAGGCTTCCTTGAAAATATCACTTTCTTCATGAAGTATTTATTCCCCAGTCCAGACACAATTACTTTTTTTTTTTTTTTTTTTTAGTATTCTACCTATTTATTTGACAGAGAGATACAGTGAGAGAAGGAAATAAGCAGGGGGAGTGGGAGAAGGAGAAGCAGGCTTCCCACCAAACAGGGCACCTGTTGCAGGGCTCCATCCCAGGACCCTGAGATCATGACCTGAGCAGAAGGCAGACCATTAATGACTGAGCCACCCAGGCACCCCAGACACAATTACTCTTGTCTCTGCACTGAAATCTATAGATGTCGAAGGTAGACTAGGATTGCCATTTATTAATTTAGTACAGTGTTCCCAAACTTTAGCATGCATCAGGATCACCCATGAGGCTTTTAAAATGTGAATTGTTGATTTCTAAGTTTCTGATTCTAATTCTGGTGGGTGGTGTGGGAGGAAGTAACTGAGAGGACAGGACTGCTTGTCGACCCTCAAGCAGGACCTGGGCAATGGGAGGCTCCTCATTCCCTCGCCTGTCCTTGGAATGTACATTCTGCCTCCTGATCCCCCAGTGGGAGCCATTCCAAAAATGTAGCTTTGAGAGAAGAAGGTATTGTTGAGACCACCTGGACTGAAGACACAGCTGAACCCAGTTAAGGCTTCTATATATACGTTTAAGATTAGGTGGGTGGGTGCAGAGATAACACTTCTCTTGTGGCCACAAAAGCCAAGTCTTTTAACTAAGTTCCCCTGCTTATTAAACCTGCCACCTACCAATCTGGAGTGGCCTGCCTCTTTCTTTGGTCTCTTTCTCTGCCTTCTGTGTACAAGGCCAGTTTGTAAACCAACAGGTGGGTTTAGGAATTTTCATTTCTAGTTAAGTGATGCTGCTGGTCCCAAGATCACACTTTGAGAACCACTGGTTAAGTGCCAGAAATGATCATTCCTGGGTAAGATCAGGGCTTATTTATTAATTCACTTGGTGAACGTTTCCTAAAGGCCTGCCGTATGCTGCACATAGGCCATGTGTTGAGTATTCAGGAATAAGCAAAGCAGGCATAGAACTCACTTACCCCCATGAGCTTCCAGTCAATGGGGGAAGATAGATATGAAGCAAATAAATATACTTTTAAGGATATAATAACACATTGTGATAAATGCTCTAAAGGAAAATAAGAAGAATATTATGAAAAAGAATAATGACTAGAACCTATTTCAGACTGGGTGATCAGGTAAGGCCTTTTGGGTAAAAGAGACATTTATCCAGGCATACTTTAAACACATTTGTATTGTGTTGTTATCTATGTGTTGTTTTTTTTTTTAAAGATTTTATTTATTTATTTATTTATTTATTTGACAGAGAGATCACAAGTAGGCAGAGAGAGAGAGGGAAGCAGGCTCCCCGCCGAGCAGAGAGCCCAACATGGGGCTCGATCCCAGGACCCTGAAATCATGACCTAAGCCAAAGGCAGAGGCCCAACCCACTGAGCCACCCAGGCTCCCCTTGTCCAGCTAACCACTAGACTATGTTCGCCCTGAAAGCTAGAATCTTGTGTTATTAATATTTGTGCTGCAGAGAGTAAGCCTTCACAGATAGTGTAAAATAGATGTGAAGATGGAAAGACCATTGGAAAAGGAATAAATGACTGAACAAACTGTCAGATTTATGTATATATGTATGTATGCATGGATGAATGACTGTCTCTGGCAGCAACATGGAGAACCAGGATTCCTGGTGGTACCAGTGAGACAGGAGTGAAGACCAACAGAAACTTAGCTGACTCCTTTGCTATATTTCCAAACCTTGTCTATCATTTAAGGTGACCACCTTAAATGGCCCGTCTTCCCCAAAGCTCCCTTGATTGCCATTGCTGAGCCCCACCCCTCACAGGAATGAGTTACTGTCACCTCTTGCATTCCCACACACACATCCCACACTTACTTCAAAACACACAACTGCCTCATACCTGCCATCTGCTCACCACCTGCAAGTTTCTCAGGGCAAGCCATGTTCTCTGTGTCAGTTTTAGAAGGCAAAGGGAATGGGAGAGGGAAGAAAAGAAAGTTTTTCTCTAACCCCCAGAGCCAAAGAAGGCACAGAGCTCAGAGGGGGTGAGGAGATTCCTGCTCTGGTAATTTACCACATGACTTCAAAATAGCACTTTCAATGACACATTTCCTCTAAATATGTGTCTTAGGCTCCTACAAGAAGTATGTTTTATTTAAAGACTCAATTTGAGTCAACTAAGGAGAAGAAAAACACCCAGGGTCCCTCTGTGGATTTAAAAATGAAGAGTGAAGAGAAAGCTATATACAGACCAGTTCCTTCCCTCTGAGGACTCTCCACTCAGGGATGAAACTCGACCTGCTTTGCAGGGTTCAGACTTCCATATACTTGCATCCATTCTCATCAAAGCTCGTGACCACCCAAGCCCAGCTCTCCTACAGCAAAGACACTTGAATTCAGAAAGGAATTTCCAAAAGAGTTAGAGGTGGGAGAAGAGCTCCCTTCCATCTAAAAGAGGACAGAATGAAGAATCTGGGACATGAAACTCCCCAGAGATTGAAATAAAATTCATCTCAATTGTGAAGGATCTGAACAGATGACTCTCAGAAGAAGGCAAGAAGATTGACCATCTCTTGTAAGCAAGAATATATAACATTAATATTAACTAAAGAAACATAAAGAAAGCAAGATTTCATATGTCTATGGGCATGTGCATTCGCACACACACACACACACACATTAAAATGCAATACTCTGTGTGAATCAGGATGTCCTGAAATTGTCTCAAGTGGAACTGTAATTGGTACCTTTCTGAAATCATTGGGCAATAGGTCTTCAAAACCTAATAAAACATTCATGCTTCCCCTCCACACACACACCCCCAAAGGAAGCTGTGATTTGACATCAATTTATTTCCAATTCTGATCATCAATCCTAAAGGAATCATTTGAAATACAAAAACAAACAAAAGAACAGCAAAAAGAACACTGATCACAAATACTAATCACAAAGATATTCATCCTTATGTTATATGTAATAGTGAAAGACTGAAAAATACCTGTAAGTTTAGCAACTACAGAATGGTTTTTGGTCAAACAGTTATAGAATACTATTTATACATGCCCAATTATGTGTTTGGCAGAGTTCTTCCTTGGGGGACGTGCTGGCAGCAATAATTGTCTGGGGTGCAGGCTACAGGTCCTTTAGGAGAGCACCTGGTTCTCAGCTTCTCAGGATCAGAACCTGACTTTTCTTAGTGTACCAGCTAAGAGCAGAGTCTTGGTAACAGATTTTCACAAATACCATCCAAGGCTTATATAACCATCAAAGGCCAATCTATTAGATCACAGTGGATGACATCCCTTTCCAAACAGCAAAATACATGTGTCCACTGCCCAAGATCCGTCCCTTAGCTGATACTGGGGTAGATTGTAAGAAAAATCGGGATTTCTTGGTGCATGTCTGAATAAAAGGAAATGGGAATTCTTGAGGACTATTTTTCAAGCCATGGTGAGTTTCTCTTCCTCGGTGAGTGGTCTGCTTTCTTGCACCTGCCTTTCCACCTTGCTGCTTCTCTTTTTAATGAATGTAGCTCCATTCTCAACACAAGTAACTGACCGATCCAGCATGGCACCGGCTCTACCAATCATCGTCCCTTCTCTGGGCATACAGACTTGGGATTGTGCTAGTTATTAATCCATTTCCCCTGGCTCCAAATTTAGCCTTCATCATCTACTCTACTCTACAAAAATATAGTAGAGGATCTCTTTTGGTTTTTTTTTTTTTTTTTTTTGGTAAACTGACAAATGTAAAGCTTTGTCAGTAGAGGGCACTGGAGAGACAGTGTAAGAGGAATTTTCGTTTCCTGATTCAGGTGTGCTCTGCTCAGCAAGCCCTGACTCCCACAGCATGGACGGCTTCTCCAGTATCCAGCTCCTGCAATGCAAGTGACTTCTCTAGCATCAAGTTCCTGCAGGACAGATGGTGTCTTCAGCATCAGCTCCTGCGGTGCATGGTGGCCAGCATCATCCAAAGGCCTCCAGATTTCCCTGGCACTCTCCTCTACTCCCTTTTGTAGAGCAATGATACCAGTGAATACATCCCAAGCACATTCTGCCAGTGCAGCACCATTGTGATGTCTCTACTGTCCAATGAACATCCCCTCTGACAAGGTCTAGATCACAGCTCTGGGAGTGGGGGTGGGAAGCCCTGCCCTGGACAATCTGTCTCCATTCAAAGAGAATTTAACTAAGACAATCTGACTCTGAAGGACATTGCACCTCCTCTCATGATATATTAATTTCATTAGAACATTTCAAGAGATATCCCCTTTTGAAACATTATTTATAAAAGTGAAAATGAGACTTATAAGTCCAATAATAGATACATTTCGAAAATTACTAAGGTGCATGTTTCATCTTTTCCCTTTTCTGCGCAAATCACTGGGGTGGTTATCTCCATCTGTCCTTTCTTTTTTTCTTTTCTTTTTTTTTTTTTTTTAAGATTTTATTTAGGGGCACCTGGGTGGCTCAGTGGGTTAAGCCTCTGCCTTTGGCTCAGGTCATGATCTCAGGGTCCTGGGATTGAGTCCCGCGTCGGGCTCTCTGCTTGGTGGGGAGCCTGCTTCCTCCTCTCTCTCTCTCTCTCTCTCTCTCTGCCTGTCTCTCTGCCTACATGTAATCTCTCTCTGTCAAATAAATAAATAAATAATGTTTTTTTAAAAAAAGATTTTATTTATTTATTTGCCAGACAGAGATCACACGTAGGCAGAGAAGCAGGCAGAGAGGCAGGCAGAGAGGCAGGCAGAGAGAGAGAGGAGGGGAAGCAGGCTCCCTACTGAACAGAGAACCCAATGCGGGGCTCAATCCCATGACCCAAGCCAAAGGCAAAGGCCTTAACCCGCTGAGCCACCCCGGTACCCCTCCATCTATCCTTTCGAATCCACTGTCCATCGCTTCCTACCTGCTCTATGTGCTGGGAGACTGACCTTGTGGAATATTTATTCCTCTACCTTCCAGTTCAGTTCAGCTAATGGAAGGCACTGGGAATAGATCTGAGGGCAGGTGGAGAGATGTCAGAGTGACCACTCCCCTGGCTCTCTTTCAGCCAGAACATGGGGAGCCAATAGCTGTGCTCCTCCACCAAAATTCCTGTTGGACTGTCTCTCTCCCACGGGTAAAGCTTTTGCCGTTTCTCCTTTAGGATTAGGGGTGATAATGCCCTCCTACATCTCTAGTCCTGAGTGCTTCATCATTTCTTATCTGTTACCTGAGCCTTGCTGGAATCTTTGTAAATAGTCCCTCCATTAAATCCTTCAGTGACACATCGCGTAAACCATCTGTTTTCTGCTGAGCCTTGGAGGATTCAGCATCCATGAGAAGGAGGGGAGACCAGGAGTTAGAATTTATTACAGAAGGCTTGCAAAGAGGAAGACTAAGGTTTCTACCCTGCAAAATAGGATCATGTTTTAAGATAAAAGCCTTAAAGGCAGGCTATTTAAATTGGTTCTTAGGGGTACCGGGGTAGCTCAGTAGGTTAAGCATCCAACTCTTGATTTGGGCTCAGATTTCAGCTTAAGATTCTCTCTCTCTCTCCCTCTGCCCCTCACCCCTTTATTTCTCTCTCTCAAAAAAAAGTGATTTCTTAAAATATTCTTTAGTTAGACTCATGGTTAATTTTCCCTACTAAGTGGGCAGGAAGTTGTACAGGAGGCTACATCAGGTAAAGAACATAGAAATCACAGTTTTTCTGCACATTCCCAACTGAAATGTGATATGAAACTGTCACCACTACAGGGTCGTGGATAACTAAATGATAGATGGGGGACGCCTGGGTGGCTCAGTTGGTTGGACGACTGCCTTTGGCTCAGGTCATGGTCCCGGAGTCCCGGGATCAAGTCCCACATCGGGCTCCCAGCTCCATGGGGAGTCTGCTTCGCTCTCTAACCTTCTCCTCGCTCATGCTCTCTCTCACTGTCTCTCTCTCAAATAAATAAATAAAATATTAAAAAAAAAAACTAAATGATAGATGGTTAGGATGGAATATTAATGCTGATTATAGCAAATTTTGATAAGTAAGAGCCTATAATGTATTGCCAAATGAAAAAGTAAGGCATGAAACAGAGTCATTTTGATCTCAACTGTGTTAAATATGTACATATATACCTAAAAACATATACATAAAAGTAAAAAACTTGTAAAGAATTCACCAAAATGTAAAAAGGTTGCCTTTAGGTAGTGGAATTAGGATTAGTATTTCTTTTTTCCTTTACATTTCTCTTTATTTTCTAATTTTCTGCAATGAGCATGAAACACTTTTGTAGCCAGAATTTTATTTGTTTTTTTTAAGAGAACGCATACATCATGCTCTACTCACACTATTAGAAACAAATCAGACTGACCCTGGCAAGTCCCAGCCAAGGAATTTGCCTCCAGATATGCCTTGGCCTGATTAGTGTCAGGAACCTCAGCAAACAACTCTCTGAGTTAACTCTTTCTTCAGAAAAGAGTAAGAGGTGGTAAGGCAGGGACTGTTCTGATGAGGCCTACCTGTAGGAATGGGGTTGCTACAATGGATCCAATTGTCCTGAGCACTTGCTGTGGAGGTCTTAGAAGTTCTTAGTCTTCGGGTCAGGGTTAGGTTGGGTCACCTCTAGTGGACTGCCAGGAAATAAGTTGAACCAGAACTAGGCCCATGCTTAAGGAACAAACATGGGACTCTACCCCTAGGGACATGCACAAGCTACTAATAGTGTCCGTGGAGCTCGGAAAACACGGTAAGGCCAACTTACTCAGGACTGGATAGAGACGTGTAAGTTAATGCCCCTTTTCCCACCCAGGTGAATGTGGTCCTGGCTTTGGGCCCTTGAGTGTGTCTTTTCTTCTTCTAGAAATCCCATCTCTGTCTACCAGATTCCTGCGAATCCTTGAGTATCTAGGTAGAATAGCAGGACGTCTTCATCCTAATGGATCCAAGTGTTGGCTGCTCTGTGCTGACCCTCTGAAGAGTCCAGACAGGCACCCCTGCTGTAGGGTGAATCAAACATGAGGCCTTCTGGAGTGGGGCAGGAAGTATGCTGAAGGGCTGTGCAGGTATTTCGATATTTTGTTTTGTTTTGCTGTTATACAGGAGAAAAAAATAATGTTCTCTCTACCCTTCTCAGTTCTTAAGCTGAGACCCCTGGAAGAAACAACAGAATAACAAGGGGAAAAGCCGAGTTTATTAACATATATACCTCATGTATACATGGGAGATACCCAGATACAGAGATACCCAGTAGGTCCCTGAGGTGGTTTAGAATTCAAGATTAAATACAATCTTAATAGGAAAAGGGAAGGAGGAATATAGGCCTCTGAGAGGAGGGAAACTGATTTTTAAGAAAGATGGGCCATCAGAATAGATGGGAGGTATAAGAGTTTGAGGCAAAATCTGTCTTCTGGGTGTAGTATTGACTTCTACTCCGGTTTCCTGTTACAAGACAATTTTCCCTGGTGGATGATACCTCAGGGGAGGGGGTCTATGATAAATGAGTTCCTTTTGGAGGATCCATGTTTAGACAGATAAGAATTTAGAGAAAGTCTCTCTCTACATCTGCTGCTTTTCAAATGCCTATGAGTCAACGTAATCAAACCCCAAAGTAGTGTGTTTTGGGGCTGGCCTGTTCTGCCACCCTTTGTTGTGGTCGTTGATGCTGTGGTTTTGTTTCCCTCCCTATAGTTGCCCAACCACCTAGGCTAGTCACCCTCCATCATCAAATGCCAAGTCTATGGGAAGAGTGTTCCCCCAGGTCCTCAACAAGGCCTCTAGCCAAGGCCCAGACTGCCTGCATTCTCCCTGTGGCCAGTAGAGCTCATGCCAGCAGCACTCAGGGGAAGAGAATCTAAAGCTGGACTGGTTCAGCTGCTGGGTGCCCTCGCCCTGAACACCTTTGCTTCCTGATGGGTCAGGCTGCCATCAATCCTCACTGTCCTCCTTCTTCTACCAGTGTTGGGGATCAAGAGGAAGAAGTTACAAGTTCTCCATACAGGACGCTGAATGCTGGGCTGTGTGGCTGGCCCTTTATCTGGTCCAGAGCAGAACTGGTATCTCTGGGAAGAAAACAGCAAATATCCCTTCCCTGACCGACCCCTGCTCATTTCCTTCTTCCCAGTCCTCACCATTACATCTACCCAGTTGTGGCAGACATTGAGGCAGGAAGGACCACAGGTATGGCCTCATTATCTGTTCTTGCTCCCTGATGATATCGGGCAACTTCACCTGGTGAATCAGTCATTGCTAGGTGATGGCAAGGAGAGAAGAGAAGATACTTGTTGCCCATACCAGTCTTCCCTTCCTAGTCTGTCTGTCTGGCTGGGCCTGGAAATCACTAGGTCACCCTTTGGCCAGGGTACCACTCAGAAATACATCTTGGCTCTGTTGACATTCTTATCCAAAAGTGTGTTCATTTTAAGGCAGCACTTCTCAAACAGTAAGGTGTACAAGACAAGTACCTGGGGATCTCGTCAAAGCACAAGGTCTGGCTTGGTAGCTCCAAGGTTGGAGCCCAAGATTCTTTCTAACAAGCTCTTGATACTGCAAGGATGTAAGGGATCCGGTCTTGTGTTTTAGACTCAGCAAGGTATTGCTTGGGGCTGTGAAGATTATTAGAACTCCAGTGTCAGAATTCATCACTGGATTCCATTGTTTCCCCCAATGTTTGGCTCAGTCCTTGACATATCTTCTAACCGACAGTCTGACCTGACTTCTCTGTCCCCCTGCCAGACTGGAAGGTCATTGAGTCAAGTAATCTTTGTAACCCTAACACCTATCATGGTGGGTACACAACTGTTTCTTGAATAAATGAAGGAACACGTTAATGGCTTTTGAAGGCATCTTATAAAAAATGGAGGTCATTAATAACTAGGACAACATTTCCCAAACTGTGCTCCTTGGGATACCAGTTATGCGGTGGCTGGGGGTGGGGGATGGTGGCTAAAAGACGTGGTAGGTGTGGTGGGAAGGTTCTATAGTCCATCTGGGAAGTACTGAACTAAAAATAGACATCTGGGGGTGTCTGGCTGGCTCAGTCAGTAAAGCATGCAATTCTTAATCTCGTGCTGTGAGTTAGAGCCCCACATTTGGTGTAGGGATTAGTTAAAAATAAAATATTCTTTTTAAATATTTCATTTATTTATTTATTTAGAGCAAATGAGCAGGCGGCGGGGCAGAGAGAAAGAGAGAGAGGCAATCAAGCAGACTCCATGCTGGGCACAAGCCCCATGTGGGGCTTGATCTCATGACCCTGAAGTCATGACCTGAGCCAAAATCAAGAGTCAGAAGCTCAACTGACTGAGCCACTCAGGCATCCCTAAAAATAAAATCTTTAGAAAAAAAATAGACATTTGAAGAGCTTCTTAAAGCCTTTAATAAACTGATGCTCATTGCTGGTGTCCAAGAGAGACATTCAGTAGGCAACATTACCATTATTTATTTGACCACAGGAAAGTTTCCTCAGAAGCATCTTATAGGTCTAAGGTGCTGAGGAATATAGGGGACAGTCATCACTCTGGGTGTTAGATTGTAGATATAACGGATTGTAGATAAAATCAAGTCACATGGGGCAGCTAGAGAGAATAGCGCCTCGTGGGAAGAGAGGATATAAAAGCCAAAAAGAGAGACTCCTATGTCTGTGCCCCTTGCAGACTGAGTCATCAAACTTGTAGGGTCTTATCAGCCACTGTGGAACTGTCCCTCCTCTTCTGGATTCCCAGAGAGGGAACTCCCTCTTCCTTCTCTGATGCACCGGAGTGGCTAAGAGGGAGGTGAGGAAACCTAGAGAAAAGAGAACCTGGCGAATTGCTTGGAGGTCAGTCCCCTAAAAGGCTAAGAGCTCCAGTAAGAATCTCCAGGAAGAGATTTACTGTAGCCAGGAAGCAAGGGGTAGGGGAGGCTTTTTGGTTTGTTTGTTTTGTTTTGTTTTTGTTTTTAAAGATTTTATTTATTTGACAGACAGAGATCGTGAGCAGGCAGAGAGGCAGGCAGAGAGAGAGAGGAGGAAGCAGGCTCCCAGCTGAGCAGGGAGCCTGATCCAATCTGGGGCTCAATGCGGGCTCGATGCGGGGCTCAATCCCAGGACTCTGGGATAATGACCTGAGCCAAAGGCAGAGGCTTTAACCCAGTGAGCCACCCAGGCGCCCCAAGGGGGCAGGTTTTTAAATTTTTTTATTTTTAAAGATTTTTATTTATTTATTTGACAGATAGAGATCACAAGTAGGCAGAGAGGCAGGCAGAGAGAGAGAGAGAGAGAGAGAGGAAGGGAAGCAGGCTCCCCGCTGAGCAGAGAGCCCAACTCGGGGCTAGATCCCAGGCCGTGGGATCATGACCTGAGCTGAAGGCAGAGGCTTTAACCCACTGAGCCACCCAGGCGCCCCCAGGTTTTAAAAGGGATCACATACAGCAAGTCTGTAGCTGATATTAGGATTGAAATAAATGGGAAAAAAAGAAAGGGAGATTCTAGAAAAAGTCCTCCAAGTGAATCCCAGAGTTCATTTACCTTAAAATAGTAGTTCTCAACTAAATGCAACTTTGTCCTCATCATTGGAATCTGACAATGTCTGGAGATGTTTTTTGGTTGTCACAACTGGGGAGGAGTGCTCTTGGCATCTTATGAGTAATGACCAGGGATGTGCTAAACATCCTCTAATGCACAGGACAGCTCCTTATAACACAGAATCAGAAGGCCAAAATGTCACAGTGCCCCCAAGAGAAACTATGCTTTAAATATTTCAGAAACCATTTCTGAAATATCACTTTTATTTAAAATTTAGGATGTCGCTTAAATTTAGTCGTTTTACAGCAAAGAATTGGGGAAAGTTTATTTGGTAGAAGAAAATCCATGATCATCAATATGATGGTCCAAATCTGAGGCAACAACACTATTTTGTAAGGTGAAATCACATCACAAACAAGAGAATATGTTTTGCAAGGAACTATAGAAGTAAAACAACTCACAGCAAATGTTTCCCTTTAAAAGTTTAGGCTGTTACTTAGATTACCCTGTTTCAACACAAAAAAATTCGGGGGAATTTACTAAATAGAAGGAGATAAAGAGATACAAGTGAATAAATATTATGAGTTGATATGAGGAGAATCCCACTCCTGGCCATGCAATTAGAAAAATTCTTGCACAAGTGCGTGAAGAGACATATAAGAGGATGCTTTAACACAAAATTGTTTGTGGTGGTTGGAGGGCTGGATGCAGTGAGGCATCCATCACTGGAATCACAGTAAGGACCGATAGACCAGATATACACACAGTGTAGACAAATCTTTAAAACACAGTCCTGGGGCACCTGTGTGGTTCAGTGGGTAAGCATCTACCTTCAGCTCAGGTCATGATCCCAGTGTCCTGGGATTGAACCTCACATCAGGCTCCCTGCTCAGTGGGGAGCCTGCTACTCCCTCCCCCTGTGCCATTCACTCCGCTTGTGCTCTTTGGCTCTCTCTCTCTGTCAGATAAATAAATAAGATCTTTAAAAAATAAAATAAAACACAGTGCTGAATGGGGGGGGGGGCGGTGGGAACTGAGAGTAAGGAAGAGAAAGAGACCTCCAGCAGGATACTCTTGACTGAAATTAAAAATACATGCCCACAAAACAATGTCTCATGCTTTCAAGAACACTCACAAAATGATTCTCAGATCTTACTCATTACACAAGCTTTACAGTTGAACTCTTGGGAATTGGGCACCACTGCCACCTGGTGGGAGCAATTCAAAATTGAGGCATAATTCTGATTGGTTTTTTGGTTTGGGTTTTTGTTTTTGTTTTTTTTAAGGATTCCGCTTGCTCCAAATCTTTGCCAATACTTGATATTGCCTGTCTTTTTTGTTTTAGCTATCTTGGCCAGTGTGTAGTGATATCACAACATAGCTTTATTTTTTTTAATTTTTATTGATGTATAGGGGTGCCCGGGTGGCTCAGTTGATTAAGCGTCTGCCTTTGGCTCAGGTCATGATTCCAGGGTCCTGGGATCAGGATCGAGCCCCGCATCGAGCTCCCTGCTCAGCGGGGAGACTGCTTCCCGCTCCTGCTGCTTGTGCTCTCTCACTCTCTCTGTCAATAAATAGAGTCTTTAAAAAAAAAAAAAGTTTTATTGAAGTATAGTTGACACAGTCTTACATTATATTCAGGTGTGCAACATAGTGATTGAGCAACTCTGTACATCATACTAGCTCACAAGTGTAGCTACCATCTGTCACCATACAACCCTATCAAATTATTAACTACATTCCCTATGCCATAGCTTTTTTAAAAGTTTTTTTTTTTTTTAAGTAAACTCTACACCCAAAGTGAGGCTCACACTCATAACCCCAAGAATCACATGCTCTACCTACTGAACCATCCAGGTGATCCTCTATGGTACATCTTTTGTCCATACGACTTACTCATTCCATGACCAAAAGCCTGTATCTCCCACTCTGCTTCACCCATATTGTCCATCCCCTCACCCCTCTTTCCTCTGGTAACCATCATTTTTGTTCTCTGTATTTACGGGTCTGTTTCAGTTATGTTTTTAAAAAGATGTCATTTATTTGCTATGAAATGCACAGACATTAAATGTTTAACTCCTTAATTTTGGCAATTGTGTACATCAGTGTCATTATCACTCTAAACAGATCAAGAACATTTCCATCCCTCCAGAAAGTTCCCTCTGCCCTTTCTTACACCTTATCCTAAAAGCAACCACTGATCTGTTTCTGTCACTATAAATAAGGTTTGCCTGTTGTAGAACCTCATGTACATGGAATTATACAGTGCCCCCCCGACATCTCGTTGGCGTTCACCATTCCTATGCCGACCCCCATTTCCATCCACAACCCTTGCAATCCGTTGGCTGCTGGCTTTCTCTGGATGTTCAGAGACATGAGAGAGGCAACCCTTTAGTGCCAGGGAGTTAAGGACCTTGCTCTAGCGTTCTCAGTCAGTGACTGATGGGAGTTGGTGGCTATACACTCCAGCTCCCTTGCCCCTCAGTGGGGATAACTGAAAGGGATTTCACACGGTGTCCCACCCATCCCTGGTAGGACTGAGGCCTGGTTTCCCACAGTGATAATCTCAGTGATGCACACTATTGGTTCTCTTCTCTCCCCACCTTATTGATCCTGACTCCTCCGCGGGTGCTTCCCAGTATTGCCTTCTGGAAAACTACTTGAAATTTAGTATATCGCGGTCTGCTCCTGAGTGAGTCCAACATAAGTTAACTACATCCTCTTCTGAGGGTACCTGGGTGGCTCAGTGGGTTAACCCTCTGCCATTGCATTGGGTCATGATCTCAGGGTCCTGGGATCGAGCCCCACATCGGGCTCTCTGTTTAGCAGGGAACCTGCTTCCCCCTCCCACCTTGGCCTGCCTCTCTACCTACTTGTGATCTCTCTTTCTGTGTCAAATAAATAAATAAAATATTTTTTAAAAACTACATCCTCTTCTGGAAAATTCCTACTTTCTGCTTAAATTGGCAAGAATCTGTTTCTATTGCTTGCAAGTCATGGATCCTATCAGGGTTAACAGTGGATTGGAGGGATGTGATACTGCACTTGGGCATAAGAACCTACAGTCTTTTTTTATTTTAAGATTTATTTTTTTATTTGAGAGAGAGAGAGCACAAGTAGTGGGTGGGAAGAGGGAGAAGGAGAGAGAGAATTTCAAGCAGCCTCCACGCTGAGTTGTAGAGCCCGACGCAGGGCTCAATCCCAGGACCCGAGATAATGACCTAAACCGAGACCAGGAGTTGGACATTTAAACAACTGCGCAACTCAGGTGCCCCCTATAGTCTTTGGGGGGGTTATTTATTTATTTACTTACTTTTTATTTATTTTCAGTATAACGGTATTCATTATAAAAGATTTTTTTTTAATTTAAATTCAATTTAGTGGGGCACCTGGTTGGCTCAGTTAGTTAAGCGCCTGCCTTCAGCTCAGGTCATGATCCCAGGGTCCTGGTATCAAGCCTCATGTAGGGCTCCCTGCTCAGCATGGAGTTTGCTTCTCCCTCTCCCTCTTCCTGCCACCCCCCCTACTTGTGCTCTCTCTCTCTCAAATAAATAAATAAAATCTTCTGAAAAAAATATTTAAATTCAATTTAGTTGACATAGAGTGTATTATTAGTTTCAGGGGTAGAATTTAGTGATTCCTCAGTTGCATATAATGCACAGTGCTCATTCCATCAAGTACCCTCCTTAATGTCCATCATCCAGTTACCCCCCACCATCCCTCCAGCAACCCTCAGTTTGTTGCCTGTAGTTGAGAGTCTCTTATGATTTGCCTCTCTCTCTCTGTTTTCCTCTTATTTTATTTTTCTTTCCCTTCCTCTATGGTTATCTGTTTTGTTTCTCAAATTCTACATATGAGTGAAATCATATGGTATTTGCCTTTCTCTGACTGGCTTATTTCGCTTAGCAAAATAGTCTTTTTAGTAAAGACCATCAGAGCTCTAAAATGGGAAAAAGAGGGTCTCATGAGCCTTTGTCTTTCATATGTATGCTCAGAAAACTAGAGTTCTGAGCTATGCTTGTGTGACTGGAACTCCTTGGATGGCACATAACCAGAGAACACCAGGTCTCTTGTGACCCCAGGCCACTTCTAGAGTAAGGACTGACCTAAATATTCTTCCTGGTTGATGATAATCAAGCCAGGATCCCACACACCGAAAGAGAAAGCAGGTACTGGGTCACTACTTTTGAGTCCTACAGATGCGCTTGGGACAGCTTTTGGACTGAAGCACCATATCTAGGTCTTAGAAAAGAAGCTGAGTTCTTGGGGGCCCTGACAGGTGGGCCAAGAACTAGAAAAATGTGGTTCTTGGAATAGAGTGCCACCTCTGTCCCCATATGGATATGGCATAGAGTGGTCAGTGGCTGGACCCACTGGATCAAATGCAGCCCAGCCTGGTCCTCGGAGCTCTCAGAAGTCCGCGAGCCCAGCTGACAGAATCTGGAACTGGGCTCCTTGCTGTCCTGAAGTTGCCTCCAGTTTTGGACGTATTCATATAGTCAACACACACGTGCCAGGCCCTGCACAGAGCACTGGGGACATGGGGTGAACCAGATGTCCTCCCATTCCTATCTGTAAGGAAATATAGGACATAGCCACATAAGCAAGGAAGGACCATGGGACATTATACGTGCTTCTGGGATAGATGTCTGTACAGATGAGGGGCCCAAACCGGCGAGGGCCAAGCTCCCAGGAAGAGAGCCCGGGGGAGGTGGTTGGGGGGCATCCAGGCAGAGGTGCTGCATGAACAAAGGCCTGGAGGAGTAAGAGCCTACTGGGTGGTTCTGTGCAATGGAGTCAGGGTTAAGTGTCCAGAGATGTAGAGAGGCCAGCAAAAGTCTGGTCATGGAAGAACGTATATGCCATGCCAATGAATTTGGTTTTCATCCTTGAGTCAATAGAGATTGAATAATATTAATTGAATGAACTGAACATAATTGAATAGTATTAAGCAGTGGATTATGTGGTCATTTTTGCATCTCAGAAAGATTTCTCTGGAAGAAGTATGGAGGATGAGTTAGAGGAATTGCAGAGGAGGTGACATATATGAGAGAGGGGGAAGAGGTGAAATAAGTAACAATGAAGAAGTAAGGGTGAGGGCAACTGGGTGGCTCAGTGGGTTGGGCCTCTGCCTTCAGCTTGGGTCATGATCCCAGGGTCCTGGGATGGAGCCCTACATTGGGCTCCCTGCTCAGTGGAGAGGCTGCTTCTCCCTCTCCCTCTGCCCCTCCCCCTGATTGTACTCTCTCTCTTTCAAATGAATCAAATCTTTAAAAAAAAAAAAAATGAGGAGGAGCGAGGAGGAAGAGAAGAAGAAGAAGTAGTAATAGTAGTAGTAGTAGTAGCAGTACTAGTAGTAATAGGAAGGGTGAGTTCAGGGGAATTCCCAGGTCTGCCTAGGGCACCTGGATGATAGTGGTTCTGTCCACCCAGATGGAGATATGGGGACATAGATTATCTCTGGGTGGAGAGGACATGGCAAATGGGGTCCATGGGTTATATTCTATCACCATTTCCATCACTGCCCTGACCACAGCATTTTATAAACATCTTTATAAATTTATAAATGCTCAGTGTCCATGTGTCCATTCTACCTCTACTACTTGTGAACTGCAAGCTTCTTAACCCTAGGGGTCCATTTATCCATCATCTCTGTGGTCCCAAGACCTAGCACAATGACTAGTGCCCCAAAATAGGTGCTTAATAAGGTTGAATGGTAGGGCTGGTGCCCCCACAGAGGAATGACATCAGTCTGTTGCCATCACTGAGTCCTCCTTGGAATCAGATCCCGAACAAGTAGATGAAATCTCTTGTTAAAGGAATTAGGGGAGGGGGTCGTCTGGGTGGCTCAGTTGTTAAGTGTCTGCCTTTAGCTCAGATCATGATCCCAGGAGGCTCAGATCATGATCTCAGGGTCCTGGGATAGAGCCCCGCATCGGGCTCCCTGCTCAGCAGGAAGCCTGCTTCTCCCTCTCTCACTCCTTCTGCTTATGTTCCCTATCTCACTGTCTCTCTCTCACTGTCAAATAAATAAATAAAACCTTAAAAAAAAATAAAGTTAGTATTTTAAAAAAAATAAAGGAATAGAAGGGTACCCTTTCCTTTCACTGCCATTTTGTGGGGGCCTTCAGTTTGGACCAGGCAGAATGGGAAGTGGCCAGACCTGGGACATGGAGTCGGGTGGCTCAGGAACCCACGACAGGACAGGCTATGGAGCTGGCTTGGTTTAGACCAGGGCTCCCAGGAGTGGGTGCCCATACTCATCCTGGGCTGCTCATCACAGGTAGATGGGTTGGGGGGAGGCACTTGAGGTTGAAAAAAGGTGGAGCAGGATGTGGTCTGAGGGGCCAGGAAACAGTCCAGGGGCAAGGTGGCCGTGTTGAGCATGCCATCTGGCAGGCCCAAGACCTGCTTGAGGTCAGTTCATCCGACCTTGAACCAAACAAGGCCATTGTTTCCTCCACCCATTGGCAGGCCTGGTGACTCAGAGCTAATGGATCCTGCATTGTCGTCACCAAGGAGGGGCTGTATTCCTTGGGCGTCGGTCAGAGACTTGGCAGGAAGCATGAAGGCTGCTGGAGGAGGCTGGGTAGTGTGGGCTCAGCCAGCACACATAATCCCAGCTCTCACTCTGACCTGGGGCAAGACAGGGAGGAACTACTAGCTCCCCTGCCAGAGCCCCGTTTTAAGGCATCTCTGTCTTTATTGTACTGATCCCAGCACTTGCATAGGTGCTTAGGGCTTTTAGCGCTTGGCCTCTGTTCTGCTTCCAGGAATCCACTCAAGCTGCTTCCTTGGCATCACAGTGTCTGCACACATCTCACCTCACACACTTCTCTTTGGGGTCCTCAAAGTTGCCCTGGAAATCATGCTGCTGATGAAATGTCAGTGGGCCCATTTCCCAGATGGGAGAACATGCACAAGGCCGAAGGGAGGAAGGGATACACTCAAGTTAACCCCAACGAGCTGGTCTGGGCTGGGCCGGGAGTATGAGCTGGCCATCTCCTCCTGTCATTCACTTCCATGTTCATTCTATTCTAACCACAATTAACTACTTGGTATTTACTTCCTGAGCATATCAAGCCTGCTTCTGTCCCAGGGCCTTGGCCCGGTAGTTCCTCCTCTTGGCAGACCCTTCCCCTAGATCTCACTCCTTCTTGCTTATGTGATTCAGGAAGCAGAACCTATATACTCAGTGGGAAGGCAAACAGGGTCACAGAGTCAGCCTCTGGATTCCACTGCTGGAAGGTGGGATGTGGGGTGGGGAGCAGTGATCCGATCTCCCTGACCGTTCCAGACTCACTGCATGCTCCTCTCCACTCACTGACCTCACTGTTTCCTGGATGTGCCAAGCTTCTTCCTGCCTCAGGGCCCTCACACATTCTGTTTCCTCTGTCTGTAACACTATTCCACTCTGCTACTGCCTGGCCCAAATACTACCCCCTTGGCCTTCTCTGACTTCCCAGATGGATAGGTCACTCTCAGATCTTCTCAAAGCACTGAGTGTGTCTCATTTGTGGTACTTATTCCAGTGGCGATGATACAGCTCTGCCCCCGCCAGTTGGTACCAGTCTCCCACATAATGACAAGCTGCTTGAGGCAGCTATTGTGCTGACTTATTCCCAGCTATATCCAAACACATGGAGCTTAACTGCTTATTAAACTCCTGTTGAGTGAATGAGTGGATTCTGGATTAATGAATGAGATTTATTTGGATATATTGACATTCATAGGGTTGCTTCCCAATAACAACTGGATATAGGAGTCAGGCTCATATTTTGATCAAGGACAGATTTGAACTTTGTCACTATAAATGAATCTAGGAGGTGCTTGTCTGGGGAAAGAGACTTTGGATAAGGAGCATAGTAAGTGGGCTCCACACCCCACAGGCTGCACTAGATTTTCCTCTGAACTTCAAAGGATCCAGAATTCAAGCTTCTTGGTCCCTTGAAGCAGCGAGAACCATCAGCAGACATTCCCGCCACACTGATAAAGGTGTAAGGTCCAAAAACAAGGGAGATGATAAACTCCTTTGTTTCCCCTGTTCCCTTCTCACTCTAACCTGGATCACAGGCAGACAGACCTGGGAGCCAGATGAAAAATGCAAAGGTCCAAGAGCTTCCTCAGGCGGAAGGGTGGGGGTCAGCAAAGGGGCTGGACTTGCTTAGCCCGGAGGTGCTCACCTGGGGTTCATGGAAGTGGAGGAGGCTAGAGACAGAGCTGGGAACCAACCCCCACCCCACTCCGACCCCGGCAAGGAGTCTCAGGGAAGCAGACCTCAAGTATGAGGAAGGACTCAGCTCAAAGCCATTCAACAATGAAACTGGTAGGTCATGAGCTCCTCGTCCCCAAAGGTTAAATGACTTCGTGGTGGGGCTGCTGCCAGAAAGTCTGAGAGGAAGATGACAGACAGGACCTAAATGACCTTGAAAGTTACCTCCCCACACTTTATGAGATGTTTTTGCTTCAGGACAGGAAATCATCATTAAATATTTGTTCTGCCTAGCTAAGCAATGGAAGGATAGCTGCCACCTGCCTCAGAGGCGTCCTTGGGCCTGAGTTTCCTGAGGAGGGGCAGGAGGATCTTGAAGCTGAATCATAGGCTTGGCTGTACATCTGGGGCCCCTATCAGCCTGTAGGGGTTACTGTCTGGCTGGCTGCCTAGAGCCCCCAAAGGGGCTAATCATGAATAAGAATCCTTCCCATTGACTCATTTAACTTTCTTACAACTTACCTGTAGCCTTACTTTCAAAATTAAAGCAATTTAAAAATTTTTTGAAACTTGAACTTATGTATTTTGGAAAGAGGCTTCAGGTGTGTACTTTTAAATTCTCCCCAGGAGGGCGCCTGGGTGGTTCAGTGGGTTAAAGCCTCTGCCTTCAGCTCAGGTCATGATCCCAGGGTCCTGGGATCGAGTCCCGCATCGGGCTCTCTGCTCAGCAGGGAGCCTGCTTCTCCATCTCTCTCTGCCTGTCTCTCTGCCTACTTGCGATCTGTCAAATAAATAAGTAAAATCTTTAAAAAAAAAATTCTCCCCAGGAAAACTGAATCTGTAGATGGAACTAAAAATCACTAATCTAAATTAATTTGAGAAATGCATATATAAATAAAATTTTATTATTCTGTTTATAATCAGAAATTCTTTGAGAGCAGATAACCAAATATCTCATTCATATCTAAGTGTATAAGTATGTATATACTATATGTACAAGTATGTATATAAGTGAAGTGTATATGTAAGTGTATATGTATAGTGTATAAAGTGTAAGTGTATATGTATAAGTAAATGTATAAGTATGGGGGAGTTTTATTGTTTATTTTTTTAATCTTAATTTTATTCTTTAAAATTTTTATTTATTTATTTACTTGAGAGAGCCAGAGAGAGCGCGAGCAGGGAGAAGAGGGAGAAGCGGACGCCCACTGAGCAAGAAGCCCAATGTGGGACTTGATCCCAAGACTCCAGGATCATGATCTGAGCCGAAGGCAGACACTTAACTGACTGAGCCACACAGGTGCCCCTGGGGGCTTTTATATACTGATTTTTCTTGAAAAGAATCTTGTCTGTATTTAACCCACTAAAATGCAAATGGCACATAATTCATCCAAAACATGAGGGCATCTTCTTCTTTTTTTTTTTTTTAAATTTTAGAAAGACAAAGTGTGAGGGGTTGGGGGGGGCACTCAGAGGGAGAGAGAGACTTTCAAGCAGGCTCCATGCCCTGCCGCCCCTCACCCCCCGCACCCCTTCCCCAGGGCCTGCCATATCAATCGTGCCCTTTCATGGTGGGAAAAGAAAAACAGAAATGAAAAGAACCATTTTCATTTATATTTACACCTGGCTTCATCCTCTGCACGATGTCTTCCCATCTGCTGTCCCCACTGTCCTCTTCACAGCAGCCCCAGGAGGGAGACAGAGTCAGAACTGCCATCTCCACGTGGTACATGTGGGTAAACAGGCCTCAGGAAGGAAAGTGTCTTTTCTGCTACTGCAGAGGTGCTTGGTGCAGACCCCAGCAAGGGCACCGATGGCTCCAACCTCTCTTCTCTGTCTCCTGCCCCCTTACAGTGACTGCTTTTTTTTTTTTTCTCTCCTTTCTGATCTGTCTCTCCTCTTTCAGTCTCTCTGACTTGGTGTCTCTGTTTTTCTACTTCCATTTTCCTCCCTCACATGCTCCAGCCCTCAGACTGGTGGCCACTTTGGAGGTTGTCCAAACTTCACCTCATTCTGGAAATCGGCCAGCTCTGCAGGCACAGCCCCAGGCTGCCCTGGGTTCGGCATCTCTGATGCTGTGGTGCAGGTACCTAACTGTGGATGCCGCTCCCAGTCTCTCCATCTGGCCCTAGATAAGATAAGGGTGGGGATCGGCCCTATAAACAGGCCCCAGTCATAGCCCTGGCCCAGGACCCCAGCTAGCTCGGACACATCAGCCCAAGATCAGCATGGCTGTCCGCTCGTGGATGGTTGCCCTGGCTGTGGCTGCCCTCCTCATTGTAGACAGGGGTGAGTGGACAGAGCTTGGACTCTGTGACTTGGTGATGGTAGATGAGCTTGTGGTGGGGGCAGAGACAGGCACTGAAGCATCCTGTGAGGCCTCGGTTTTCTGTATGTACCTTCTTTCTGTACCTCTCCACTGTGGTTGGGAAAAGCTCTGGGTTAGGAGAAAAGAAACCTGGGTTCAAATCCTGACTCTGGCCCAGAACTGCAAAAACCCCTCCTCTCTTGGGGCCTCTGTTTCTCCAGCTGTAGCATAGGATGTCTTTCTGGTTCAAAGCTGCTCTAAGCAACTCCTCCGCAAGAGATGTGGGAAGCAGCAGAGAGCAGGCCTACCTCGGGAAAGACAGGTTAATCTGCTGGCTGCAAGGTAGCAGGTGCTGAAGGAAGCCTGGCCCGGGTCCTCTGAGCTCCTGTTTGCTGTAACAGGTGGTGCCTGTGGGACGGATGGCAGCTGTGTGAGCCAAGGGTAGCCCCTTGCCCCGGGCTAGACACATGCTGGAGTGGAGCCTTCTCAGGGCCTGGAGCACATCTGTGGTCTCATACCGACCATGTGTCAGGCATATTCTGGGCCTGATAAGACCTATCAGTGAGCAAACAGAAAGAGAACTACCCCAATGAAGCTTAAATCCAATGGGGGTAGGATGGAAGGGACTAGACAGCAAGATAGATGCAGTGTTAGAAGGTGATAAAGGCTAAAGAAAAAATATTGGCTAGGGTGAAGAGGGGCTGCCATGTTAATCAGGGGGTTCTCTCCTACAGCAAGGCTTCAAGGGGGAAAGGGAGTAAGCCATGTGGATATTTGGGAGAAGTTTTTAGACAGAGCTGAGGCAGTGCAAAGGCCTTGAGATAGGAGCAGCATACCTGGAGTGTTGAAGGTATGGCAAGGAGGCCAGTGTGGCAGGAGGGGAATGAAAGGCAGGGTGCAGAGCAATGGGAGAGGAATGACAGAGGCAACTGGGAACTAGACTGGGTAAGGCTTTAAAGGCCAGTGTGAGAATTTGGCTTTCCCTCTGGGTGAAATGGGAGACACTGAAGAATTTTGAGCCACGTTTTTTTTTTGCTTGTTTTTTTTTTTTTTTTTTAAGATTGTATTTATTTGACAGAGAGATAGATCACAAGTAGGTAGAGAGGCAGGCAGAGAGAGGGGGGAAGCAGGCTCTCCGCTGAGCAGAGAACCTGATGCAGGGCTCGATCCCAGGATCCCGGGATCATGACCCGAGCCGAAGGCAGAGGCTTTAACCACTGAGCCACCCAGGCACCCCAAGCAGAATTGTGTGTTAAAAGGATCACTCTAGTTGCTGTGTTGAGAACAGACTAAAGGGGGAAGCAGGAAGAGTACTTAGGACACTTCTGGAAGACCACTGACCTCCTGGCCAGTCCCACTCCCATTCCCCTAGCTGAGAACGCAGTCCTAGGAGCTGGGACAACAGAGCATGGGTTTGGGGGCTCTGCTTACTCCCAGCACAGCATCCGTTCCCTGAGCAGTTCTCCCACTGGGAACACTAAGGAGGCCTGTCTGGAAAAGAGTCCTTGTGCCCATTTCAGATTCCTGCCTAGGCCAGGTGAGGAAGGGGTTCAAAAGAGTAAATTCAACCTCTTCCCACACCCTCCAGGAAGAAACTCTATACAGAGTTCTGCCCTCCACCCCCCCACGATGCACTTTAGTTGTGGGGCACATTACCACATGAGGGCAGAAGCATAGGAGCCCCAAGGAACTCAGGTCCATGGGAGGCAAGTGACCCACTGAGTGGGACAGCCTGAGGTATGAGAGTGGCCTGAATGTCTGTGGCCCCAAAATTCGTATGCCGAAATCCTAATCCCCAAAGTGATAGTATTGGGAGGTGGGAGTTTTAGGAGGCAACTAGGTCATGAGGGTACAGCCCTCATGAACGTGATTAATGCCCTTACAAAAGAGACCCTGCAAAGCTCCCTTGCCCCTTCTACCACGTGAGGACACAGTAAGCAGGCACCAGCTCTGAAGCAGGAAGAGGGCCCTCACCAGACACCAAATCTGCTGGGGCCATGACCTTATGACTTTCCAGCCTCCAGCATTGGGGGTAGGATGGAAGGGACTAGACAGCAAGATAGATGCAGTGTTAGAAGGTGATAAAGGCTAAAGAAAAAATATTGGCTAGGGTGAAGAGGGGCTGCCATGTTAATCAGGGGGTTCTCTCAAACACCCAGTTTATGGTATTTTGTTCTAGCAGCTAAATGGACAATAGACAAAAACTGCAGGCTAAATCCAGTCTCCTCAGGAAACCCTGGGGGACATCAGGGAAGGATTCCCTGGGAAGTAGCATCTGAGCCTTACAATGAAGACAAAATCAGTAGAAGGGAGATAAGGGCATTTCACCTAGACAGAAACAGTATAAGCTAAAGCAGAGCCTATCCTGGAAAAATGAGCAGACAGGAAGAGCTGAGGCATAGAAACATGGGGAGGTGTCCTAGTAAGTGAGTCTAGGAGGAAGTTTTTTATCAGCTCACATAGGGCCCTTAAAGATGAAGGAGCTCTGAGATCACAGGAGCTCTGAGATCACAGGAGCCATAGAAGGCCTTTATATTTTTTTAATGCTTTTTTGTCCAACAGTTATGTGCCGTGAAATAAACAAATCTTATCACTCAGTGAATCTTATTCAATGAATTTTGACAGTGCACATACATGTGTAACCCAAATCTCTATCAAGATACAAAACATTAGGGGTGTCTGGATGGCTCAGTCATTAAGTGTCTGCCTTCAGCTCAAGTCATGATCCCAGGGTCATGGGATCAAGTCCTGCATCTGGGATCTGGGATTAAGTCCCACATAGGGATCCCTGCTCAGTGGGAGGCCTGCTTCTCCCTCTCCCACTCCCCCTGCTTATGTTTTCTCTCTCAAAATGTGTCTCTGTCAAATAAATAAATAAAATCTTAAAAAAAAAAAAATAAAAGATACAAAACATTAGGATGCCTGGGTGGCTCAGTTGGCCTAGCATCTGCCTTCAACTCAGGTCTTAATCCCAAGGTCCTGGATTGAGTCCCACATCAGGCTCCTTGCTCAGCAGGGAGCCTGCTTTTCCCTCTCCTTCTGCCCTTCTTCGTGCTCTCTCTCTGACAAATAAATAAAATTTTAAAGATATAAAACATTTCTGGAGCAACTGGCTGTGTCAGTCAGTAGAACATGAGACTCTTGATCTCAGAATTATGAGTTGGAGCTGCATGTTGGGTGTGGAGCCTACTTAAAATAAAAATTTAAAAAAAAAAAATTCCAACACCCCAGAAACTTCCCTCATGCTAGTCAGTCCTCTCCCTTATCCAACCCTTGAGTCAACCACTTCCCCCCACCCCCACCATAAATTAGTTTGGCCTGTTCTAGAATGTCACATAGAAAGCTGTATTTATCCCCAGGCTGACCTTGACCTTGGCCTAAGGTACCCCTTCCATGTAGTATGTAGCCTTGTGTCTGGCTTTTTCTGCTCAATGTTTTGAGATTCAGCCATGTTGTTGCATATAACCATTGTTTGCTCATTTTATTTCTGAGTTGTATCCCAGTGTATGTATATATCATAGTTTATCCATTCTGTTGAAGGACACTTGGGTAATTTCTCATTTCTAGTTTCACAATCACAGGAGAGTTTTAAGCAGTGTGGTGCTGGGTCTGCATCTTAATGTGCCATGCTTAAACAGCATTTCAGGGGTCACTTCACTTCAATTCCCTTCTCCCTATCTATCTTGGAAATCTCTTATAATAGCAACCCCAAGAAAAGCTAAAACCACAGTGGTGGGCATACCTCCAGTGATGGGAGAACTCTCTGCTTCTGGAGACAGCCTCCTTCACTGTGGCAGTTTCCACTGAGAGAAAATTCTGGAACTCAAACCTGTCCTCCCTACAGCTTCCTTGCATGAATGGGCTCTGCCCTGTGAGGTTGAAAAGAGATCCTCTCTCCTTTGGCCCTGGGATAGCCCTATAGAGACTTCAGGAAGCAGCCTGCCCTTCTCCAATTTACATAGACACCCTTCCTTCCACCTGTGGCATTAGATGTGGCTCCGTTCCCTCATCTGCCTGTCACATTCTCCACTCACATCAGCTTGTTTATGTCCTGCAAGCAGGGCATGGAGACCTTTAAGAGCCAAGAGGCACAACTGTGTGTATGAAAAGGCTGGGGAGTGACAGACTTGTGTGCGGTCCCAGCTCTGCCCAACGATCCCACAGGGAGCTTTGGAGCTGGGGTGGCCCTTCCGCATTATTTAGTAGAAATGAGGGGTTCTGGCCATTGTACCAACATTGACCTGTCATTGGATATGGCCTGTTCTTGGGTAGGGGATGCGACCATGGGTGAGGTACTCTGTTTTCTGAGAGTCGTTTCTAGGAAGGAACTTGCTGTGAGTGGCCAATACTCACAGCAGCTGAGGAAATGAGCAGCACCTCAGTCTGGCCTGCGGGTGGGATGTGGGTAGCGGACCGCGGCATCCTTCCCTCCCTGTTACACGACAGTGATAGAGATGTGAAGAGGAGTTAAGATCATGTGTTCTCCATGCTTGATTCATGCTAATTCAATTACTTTCAGTATGATATGGGATATAACAATCCCAGTGGGATCTGACTAATAAGATGAGGCTGGACTGTCACCTCCCTAACCCTAGATTTTCTGTCTCTGCTCTAGCAACCCAAGGTTACAGCAGCTTTCTGAGATTCCCCCATGGTCTGGTGACTCAATACCTCTCCTTGAGGAATTCCAGACTAGATAGTAGCTGGAACAGGTCTCCCAAAACAGTCCCCAGATGCCAGACCTGCGCCTAGAGACACCATCACCTAACTCGTCTTTCAGTCCTCAGATGCCAGACCTGCGCCTAGAGACACCATCACCTAACTCGTCCTTTTGCCTTTCAGAGACGCCCGTGTCGGCGACAAGCCTGATTTCCCCAAGAATGGTAAGGCAGCCCCTTCCAGGTTGGGCTCCAGGGCTGCTGTCCTGGTCTTCCTTCTGCATCCATGCTAAGAAACCAGCATTTTTCTTTTTTATACTCCTGCTCAAGTAACTGATGGCTCCGAGGTGGCTAGGGTAGCCTCCTGAGCCTGCAGGCTCCCCGGGCTGCCCTTCTAGGCTGAGTTGGCCCAGCCCCTTTGCCAAGGTCTCAAACTTGGCTTCCAGGACCTCAAGAGATCTCCCCAACCTGTTCTCCAGCAAAATTCCCTGCCTGGGCTCATGAGGACTGAGCGTGTACTCTGTTTTGTGTAGTGAAGATGGACAGGCTATGGGTTCAGGCCATAGATATTCTGGTGCCCCCAGCCTGTGTCACGCCTTGCCCAACCACACCCCATCATTCATCCATCCCTTTACTCTAGAGGACAGACACCAAGTTGTCCCTGAATCCTGGTTCCACCTTGGCCCTGGGCCTGATGTCCGCAGGGATCCTAAGGCAGTGGTGCTGGCGTCCCTGAGACCCTCAACCCAGCCTTCACCAAGGGGGCTCAAAGCTGCCTTCCCATCCAGCAGCCTCGGCATCTCCACTATCAGCCTATCAGACCCAGGCCTATTATTGGGCCAAAGAAGTCAAGTACTTCTACATATATGATTTCAATTAACCCTGCATGAGAAGAATACTATTATTCATTTACAGTGTGTGCAGAGGAGGAAACTGAGGGACCAGGAGTGGAGATGGCTCTCACAGCTTCACCCAACTCATAAGCATGGAAGTCAGACTCTCAGTCTTATGACCACCACCACCAGACTGCCTCTTTCACCCCATCCTGTCCCACGCTCCGATCCCAGTCCTGACCCAGCTTCTACCCTGACCTCAGGCCTGCCCTGAAATTCTTTCAGAATAGCCTCATTTAAGACCTAAGCCTTGTTCCATTTCTTCAGCCTTCCAGCACCAGGGGCCTGATGGGTCATGTCAGCCAGGGTGAGTAGAGAAGCCCTCAGTAAGGAGAGGCCCCGTGGGAATGCTGGTGGTTCTGTCTCTTGGGTTCCTCACCGGGACCCGCAGCAGAGGTTCTAGTTAGACCCTCTGAAAAGTGTGTGAACCCATCCCAAGGAGCTTGAGGCCATAAACTCACCTGACACACAGACACACAGACACACACTTGAATGCCCACAGACTTGGGTTCAGCAGACACAGGTACACACTTGTGTACACAGGCACAGCCCTACACCTAGTCATGCACGCACACCTAAGCAAACATGCCAAGGGGCCCTGAGTGGTTAGTTTCATATCCACTGGACCAACACTGGGGCCTTCTAGAATCTGGCTCTTCCCTGGTGCCCCTTACTCCAAGCAAAGTCCCTTGGCCCCTCTTCACTGCCCCTGAAGTGCTGAATGCCCTCCCTCCCTTCCTCTCTTTCACAGCCCATCTGTGAGCACATGGAAGAGTCTCCTGTCTGTTCCCAGACATCCAACCTGGTCTGTGGCACTGATGGTGTCACGTATGACAATGAATGTCAGATCTGCTTGATCCGGCTGTAAGTCCAACCCATTCATTCCCCTCAGCTTGCTTGGGTGGGCCCCAACTCTGCTGCATTCAAGTGTGAAAGGAACAAGACTTGACCTGCCTCTTCCTTCACGCACCTTGGCTTGAGAAGAGTCCTCTGAAATTGCCCCTAACAGAATGAGCACAAGTATATTTCAAAGGCGGCACGTGGTTCCAAGTACAAAGCCTCAGCTGGTAGGGGGTTGGGGAGGGTGAAGAAACCCTGGGTTCTTGGGATGCCTGGGTGGCTCAGTTGGTTAAGCAGCTGCCTTCGGCTCAGGTCATGATCCCAGCGTCCTGGGATCGAGTCCCACATTGGGCTCCTTGCTCGGCAGGGAGCCTGCTTCTCCCTCTGCCTCTGCCTGCCATTCTGTCTGCTCACTCTCTCTCCCTCTCTCTCTCTGATAAATAAATAAAATCTTAAAAAAAAAAAAAAAAAAAGAAACCCTGGGTTCTTTCCCTCATTCTACCCTTGACCAACTAGTTGACTTCATTTGTTCATTTATTCCTCCAACCAATAATTATTTATTGAGTGTCTACTATGTTAGGCACTGGGGATACAATGGGATATAAGCTAGACAGCATCCCTGGCCCTCTGGGGCATGTAGTAGTTTAAGGAGGAAGTCAAACTAATGGTCAGCCAACTGTAGCATAGAATGCTCAAGGCTCAAACTGGGGCACTCAGGGTTCTGTGAGTGCAGGGCAAGGACAAGGGCAGGGAAGACTTTCCAGCTTGGCTCTGAAAGATAAGCTGATATTGGCTTAGAAAGAGAAGGAACAAGGAAAGGTAATTCCAAGTAGTGAAATGAGTTTGGAAAATGTCTAGAAGGAAAGAAAAAAAAAGTTTGTATTTGAAAAAATGTAAGAAATTGGATACACTGGAGTATGATGTTTAAAGACAAGTGGGAAGAGGCAAGAAATGAGTCGAAAGGTGAGAAGGGCCAGACATGACCTTGGTATGTCTGATCACCTATTAGATCCCCTTTCTTCATTAATAAAACCCTTGAGCTGGGCCAGAGCTAATCAGGATCATGGAAGACAGTCTTCAGAAGCTACAGCATTCTGAGGAGCCTGGGTGGCTCAGTGGGTTAAGCCTCTGCCTTCAGCTCAGGTCATGGTCTCAGGGTCCTGGGATCGAGCCCTACATCAGGCTCTCTGCTTGGCAGGGAGCCTGCTTCCCTCTCTCTCTGCCTGCCTCTCTGCCTACTTGTGATCTCTCTCTCTCTCTGTCAAATAAATAAAATCTTAAAAAAAAAAAAGAAGAAGAAGAAGAAGCAGAAGAAGCTACAGCATTCTGGCCAGGGAGGCAGGGTAGGGTCCCTGAAGGGTTTGTCCTAGTCCCTGATGAGATGGGACTCATCTTTGTCTCCTGTGATCCTAGGAAAACCAAACAGGACATCCAGATCATGAAGGATGGCAAATGCTGATCCCCATAGCAGCCTCTTAAGCCACGAAGTTTTGGGCTAGACAACAGTGCTGGGAGTGAAGGATGGGACATGAATAAAAGTTCCAACCCAACTCAGCCAAGTGAGCCAGTATCTTTGGGGACTCTGATGAGGTGGTTGTTGGTGGTGGGTGGGTGTGGTAGGGATTCTGCCCTGACCTCCCTACTTTGAAACTGATGTCTTCTCCATTCCTCCAGCACTCCTCAACACTGTCACATGCTCCCCTAGAGGTCCCAGGTCTCTTCTGCTTCTTAAAGAGGTCAGTCCCTGTCCCCAGCACGCTTGTCTGCCCCAGCCTGCTTGTCAAGAACCCTAGGTGACCTCTGTACCTTCTCCCATTGTCAGAGAGCAGGACCTACACCCCTCGTGGCCTTCTCCCTGGGTTGTACCAGCACCCCAAGACTTAAGTCTTACACACACACACACACACACACACACACAGATACTAATACTTAGATAGCATACACAATATATCTAAACTACTTGTTAAATTACTGACCTAGGTCTGTAACAGCTAAAAATAGCTGCCCCGGGCCTTTGAGTGTCTCCCTGCACCTTGGCCACCCACTGCAGGATGATGTCCAGACCCTGCTCTGTTCTTTTGGTCACCATCCATTCTGTTAATGTTGGCACTGGACACAAGCCCAGGCATACACACCACATGTGTACCTATACAGTGGCTCACAAAAACACACAGTATCCAGAAATCCCACCACAGAGGCCCTAGCCTGTGGTCCATGTCAAATAACCCTCTTTTGGCCAAAGTGAATAGAAGGGACCACTTGATAATGGTGGCAGAGTAAAAGAGTGTGGAGACAAGTCTTGGCCAATAGAAGCAGTGTCACTTGGACTCAGATTCCTGCTTTAGGGTGGCCCGACTGAGCAGGAAATGTGCTGTGGGAAAACACACTGGGAAGAAAGCCGGGGCAGGAAAGGCAGGAACCAGCATTCCCCAGACAACTGAAATGGGGACATGGACAGGAACTGTTGCTGACAGACCTGCAGGTAGAAGGTCATCTATGGGCCCTACTACTTACTGCCACTGGTAACAGAAACTTTTGCTCCTTTCCTGCATAGGAATGATGGCAGTATTGAGTTTGGCTGTGAGAAACCCAAATGCCAAAATAACAGTGGTTTCAACAGTTCATTTTCCTCACACATGGACCTCTGCAGTGTGCTAACTTCTTGCTTCTTATATAGTTACTCTGCTATCCTCATCAGTTTCCCCTTCAGTGTACATGACAGCTGCTCCAAGTAAAGAAGGGCACTCTACTGCCTCTGAAGATGATTCCCCATTAGGCACACTGTGTGTATAGCCCATTGCATAGAATGGAGTCTCTTGGCCATGCTAGGACAAGAAGACTGGGAAAAACTGTTATCTGGTGAGCCACGTGCTAAGGTGGAAATTAGCTCACTTATAGGAGAGTAACTGTTGGTGATCTCTAAGCCCCTGCCCTAAGTGGGAAGCCCCTCTTACACTCAGGGGGTATAGCTTCTCAGCCAAGCTTCCTGTCAGTGACCCTCCTCTCCCAGGCTTCCACAGTCATGATGAGGGATCCCAAAGATCACACCTGAACAATGTGCCCAGGTGCCAAGCACAACACTGGAAGAAATAACTAATTCCCCATGTTACAGATGTGGAAACTTGGCCCTGTCTCTGGAAACATAACTGGGTCCCCAAAGACCCTATCTATGGCACATGACCCTGCTGCCCTGGCTATTACTGATCAGCCAAAAAATTCTCCGCCAGGATTTTCTGAATCGCAAATGAGGAAACAGGCAGTTTCCTCTCTCATAGTGAAGCTGAAAGATGTGTGATGTGGGGGCTGCTGACAGCCACGTTTCCTACTTTGTGGAAGAAGCAGGATTGAGAGAATGATGCCAGCATGCAAAGAAAGAGATGCAGAGACTGATTCTAGGCTGTGTCTGAATCCCTGAAGCCCAACTGCCCTCGAACACCCCAAAACTATGTGGGATCACTTGACATCCTGCCAATAAATTTTCTTTCCTTTTTTAAAAGAAAGATTGGTTTATTTATTTTAGAGAGAGAGAGAGTTTAAGCAGGGGGAGGAGCAGAGGAAGAGAGAATCTCACGCAGACTCCCTGCTGAGCACAGAGCCCCAGGTGGGGCTCGATCTCATGACCCTGAGATCGTGACCTAGGCTAAAACCAAAGTCAGATGTTTAACTGACTGAGCCACCCAGGTGCCCCAGTATATTTTCTGTTTCAACATTCTCTTCGGAATTTGGTTTCTGGTGCTTTCAGTTAAAAGAATCCTGACTACCAAAGCAGGAAGGGTGTCTCAGAGAAGGTAACCTTAATGCTAGGTCTTAAAGCAAGTAGAAATTGTTGACTAAAACTATGTGTGGGAGAATTCTTCCAGCTCTGTTTGGCTGAGGATGTTTATGGGATCACAGAGCCCCACTGGTTCCCCTTATATATAGTAAGACTGGCCATGTGCCAGGAAAAGTGGGCAGCCGGGGAGTGTTCTTTCCCTGTTCACTGGCAGAGACACCCTGTGGATGTACAGATCTGGGGAAGGGGCGTGGGGGGGCTTGTGCACAGGCCCCAGTCACCACCCTGCACACGTGCCCAGTCCCCAGTGGCGCAGGGCCTCTCTTCTCCACCCTTTAATCAAACAATGGCTGTTGATGCAGTAAATTCCAGCGCTGACGCAGTGCAGCTGTGGGAATATCACTGTAGATGTGTGCGTCTAACATTCATTCATTCTCCAAATATTTATTGAGCACCTATTATAAAATAGTCAATGTGCTTGAAATATGCTGTTAACAAGACAAAGAAGCCCCTTAACCCAAGAAACTTAGAGTCTAGGGTTAGAGGTAAATATTAATCAAATAATACCACAAATACATCATGGTTTATCATGCTACTTATCATAAAGAAAAGCAACGGCAAATTGCGAAAGGATATCACCTGGGGGTTTAAGATGTTCCCTGACAACAGATGAGGATTCTCCATGGAAGAGACATTTGAGTTAAGCTCAAGGGATGAACAGGAGATACTTAGGAAAAGGGTTGGGGAGGTGGGGGCGGAGAGAGATGGTGAGGAGCTGTCCAAACAGAGGAACAGCATATGCAGAGACCCCAAGGCAGGAGAAGGCACAAAGCATCTGGAAGACCAGCGTGCCTACCAGCAGAGAGCAAACAGGCCAGTGTCTGGGGATAAAAGGGAGAACACATAGGGTAAGGACTCTGGCCTTTATCTTCAGGGGCCTGACATGCTAAGATTGGCATTTTATGGCCACTCTGGCTGCTCTGTAGGGAAGCTGCTCTTTGGAAGGCCAGAGGGGAAGTGGAGACCAACAAGGGAGAGGGAGGAAGAGGGAGAGAGATAAGAGCCAGGAGGCCCATGCTATGGGGAGCAAGTACAGTGAAGAGTCAAACTACCAGCTTTATATCCTGGCTTTGCCACTTACGACCTTGAGAAATTACCTAAGCTCTCTACTTCCTCACCTCTAACGTGGGGACAGTATCTGTCTGCCTCCTAAAATGTATGAGCATTAAATGACTAATATACCTGAAGAACTCAGAACAGCACCTCACACACAGGGACCTCTCATTACATGCCTTGGTCCAGCGCCACATAGCTAGCCTATAAAAACTATCAGATAAATACTGAACTGCTGATTAAAGTGGGGGGTGGGCTAGGCTAGGCTGAACCTCATCCACTTAGCCACCCCTGTCCTAGGTCCCACCCGCACAGGCCTAAATTCCTGGGGCTTCAGTGACTCCTCTCTGCCAAATGAGGTTGGCCTCAGAGTGGCCTATTGGAAGCCTGTCTCCGGGGCACTGTGTGGAAAAAATAGGGTGACAGAAGCTGACTTGGTTAAGAGTTGTAGCATACAGGGCAACTCTTGACTTATTCAACACAAATTACAGCTGGAACCACAGAAGGCTTTTGCTTCTCCTATTTAATCAAAAAAGGTTTAAACATTCTTTTGTTTGCTGATGATACATAAACTGCTTTTTAAAAACAATGTTGTAAGAGTGGAGGGGGCCACAAAACAAACAGTAACAGCCTTAAAGGAAACAATGACCTCAGAAGGGTACAGTGAACAGAAATGCCTTTGAGGTACGCCTTAGAAATTTATGGTTGCCTTCACCACCTGCCTCACTGTGGTTCCTTTCTCTGTCCCCCCCACTCTCTACTTGTGACCTGGTTTTAAGCAGAGCTTTGGTCATTACTAGGTTCTAACCTTCTAAAGATTTACTTAAGCACAAGGAAGTCCACACATTGATACAAGCCCAACCCCAGGAATGGGCCTGAGGTCTCATGGCCTGTGGCTGGGCAGGGTCACTGGGAAGTGAGGTCAAGGTCTATGAACCAACAACCCAGCCACCTGTTCTAGAATTTGGTTACAATGAGGGATACCTGGACCACCCTGTGAGCCAAATTATCTATTCTGAGCCACTCCCTAGATGTAACCTCCTGGTGATTCTGGGTTACATCAACAGGCTACGGAATCATAAGGGCAAAAAGGCCTCATGAATCTGAAGACAGGGGTGGCCTACAGGAATTACTCCAACACAAATGAGAGGTCTCCCCAGCCCAAGGAAAGCACCCCAAGGTTGAAAGAATTGGCAAGATGGGCAGGAGAGGTCCCCCAGACAAGGTGGGCTGCTGGACGGCACAGCCACATGGAGAGAGAATGAGAAAACAAGACAGGAGCTCCACTGCAGACTGTAGAGAATACTTGTTCATCGGGAACATGGTAGGTGCAGGAAAACTGCAAAGCGGCCAACTGTCCCCAGCAGCCCTGGAGAAATCAGGTCACTTCTGTCCCAGAGAGGGCAGAGCTGGTGGCAATTTCTTCAGGCAGCCCCGCCTCATTTCGCCTCACCTCACTCGGCCAGGGCCAAGTTCATGGACTGTAGCCGCTCTGTCTCCTGGCAGATGTTCTGTTCCACTGTGTCACACTCAGCTAGGAATGCCTAAAACACGAGTGCAGAACAGTGAGGGACCACCTGGGGCTAACCTCTCCCTGCCCATGGGAGGCTCTTTGCTCAACCATTATGGGGAACCCGCGGGGAGGGATGGAGCTAGCCTGAGCTCTCAGGTAAGGGGGGGGAGGCAGAGCACAGCATAGGAGCAGGGCTTCTGACAACAACCCACCAGAAGGGTGGTGAGGACAGGAAGCCTTGCCACTATACTACACAGTTTCAGGGAACAGTATTCACATGACTAGTGCCTCTGGAATTATGTAATGTGGCATCATAACTGTTCTCCACTGATCTTCCTCCCCAGTGAGTTTATATCCAAATATAATTACAGGGACATGAAAGGAGCTCTTATGTTCTGGGCTCACAAAATCACAATCAAAAGAAAGTCCATACCACATAGCACACCTTTACCGTATCCTTCTCTGAATAGATAAACACATACACCAAGACATTAAACTTTGTAATGCTTCACCACACAACTCACCTGAACCCTTTTCACCAAACCCTTCCTTTTCAGTCTACTGTCTTTGAAATTTTCCGGCAGAATCTGTGGAAGAATAAGTTGACACATAAATCATCTCAATAAAAGTGACATAACAACACGACAGAATACCCACAGTCCACCAAAATGAATGAGATGTGCATGTTCAGGAATGATTTTCCTTGATCTGTATCCTATGTGGCCGTTACCATGGCTCTTACCCCTATCCTTTGTTCTCAGGGTCTGGGCCATGGAAACTGATGTATAACATGGACTATGTCCTTTCCCTATGTACGGGTACTGTGTCCTGGCCACGTCATGAGCTCCCTGATCTTCTTTATAATCGCCCGCACTCCCTCAGAATCCCAGGCAGAGTAATTCACCCTCAAAAATGAGGCATCAGGGCACTTGGGTGGCTCAGGTGGTTTCGGCTCAGGTCATGATCCCAGTGTCCTGGGATTGAGTCGCACATAGAGCTCCCTACTCAGTGGGGAGTCTTCTTCTCCCTCTGCCACCCACTCCTATTTGTGCTCCCTCTCTCTCAAAAATAAATAAAATTTTTTTAAAAAATGAGGCAGCGGGCTAGAAATATTACTGCCATTCTATAACAGGGAACATGAGAGTCGATGACTCTCAACAGTCTCACAAGAGCAGGTCTGACTCACTTCTGTTCAGGTAATGAGCCCAGTGGGGTATCGGTCACATGAGTAGCATGAAGCCCTAGAAAATCACCATCCATTTGGGTCCCAACTTTGTGAGGATTAGATGCTTTTAGCACACATAAATAAAAATGACAAAAGCCCTACGTTGGTGGGATATGAGTGCCTAAAAATCAGGAATGATCTTGTCTTTCTGTGTACCCAGCAAGGGCTGGGCAGTGTCTGTCACACAGCAGGCGCCCAGTATGCTCAGAAAATAAGAGTGCATTAATGAAAGAGTGAAACTGACTGAAACACAGTCAAAGCAAACTAGTTCCTGGTTGAATATGTACTTACCAGTGTGTCAATCTCTTCCAAGATTTTCATAAATTGCTCGATAGTGGCTTTTACTCTCCTATCAAGTTTGCAGAGGGCTTCAGCTTGCAAATCCTTGGCCAGGAAGCCCTGTGCAGGAATAATGCATTATTGCAAGGGTTTCCTGAGGCTGACAGAAAACTCCAGGCTGAGGCACTGATGAAGCAGCCACCCACATTCCCCCAATAGTTTGGGCCAGACCTCAGACTTGCAACTTCATCTTTTGGAGAAAACAGAGCCACCTCATGCACCACAATAGGCTGCAGGCCACTCTAGCTCCCGCGGCCCACTGGGGCTGCTAATGCTTCCTGAGGCCTGGCTCTGGTGAAGCTCCAGTCACCAAAGTATACCCACACCTAAGAGGCAGACATTAAGAATGCACGGTGTAGAGTCTGACAGGCCCAGTCTTGAATTCTAACTGCCATTTACTGGCTTGTGACCGTTAGCAAATGCTTAATCCATCTGAGCCTTAATGTCCTCATTTTTAAAATGAAGATTATGATACACACACCCCAGAGGATTACTATGAGGATAAAGACAAACATAAGCAGACTCTTAATGTAATTCCTGACACGGACATGTGGTAACAACTGGCAGCATTTACACTGTTTTTATTAAACTATCTTCCCATTTATTCACATTGGTTGGCCTAGTGACCAGTTAGGTGGTGACAATGGGTAGACAGCCAGGATCTCTGAGGATGTTTATCAAAGATATAGATTTGACCACATGTAGTAAAAGCTTTAAACATTAGCCAGCAATTCCAAGTCAAAGAATTTATTCTACCCCCCCCCCAAAATAATCAGAAATGGTCAAAAAAGATTTATGTTCAAGGATGTTCAGATAAGCATTAATGCATAATGGTAAAATAACATTCGGTGATAAACAATAGAGAACTGGTTAGGTAAACCATGATACATTAACATTACTATCCAAGTTTCAGAGAGTACAATTTTTTAAAAAAGATTTTATTTATTTGAAAGAGAGAGAGAGAGCGAGAGCAAGCAAGCATAAGCAGGGGGGTGGGCAGAAGGAGAAGCAGACACCTCACTGAGCAGGAAGGCTGATGCAGGGCTCTATCCCAGGACCCCTGGATCATGAGCTGAGCCGAAGGCAGATGCTCAACCGACTGAGCCACCCAGGCACCCCAATAATGATAATTTTCAATGACAAGAAAATGCTCAATTTTTTTATCCAATAAAAGAACAATTTACAAAGTATACATAACACTGTATCAAATTTTTTAAGATGCAAAAACATATTCCAGTCTTCAGTACTGGTTATCTTTTGAGTCAGGACCTTATAGGTATTAGTGCCCATATGTTTACCTAAAAGTTATACAACCGCCACGTATTACTTTTGTAATTAAAACAGAAACCTACATCTATTAACATTATAAAGTGAGAGGAGAAAAAAATACGTGGTTTGGGGCCAGTTCACAATCCTTACTTAGTTTTTTGGTGGTGGTGTTTTTTTTTAAGATTTCATCTACTGGGGGGCCTGGGTGGCTCAGTTGTTAAGCCTCTGCCTTCACCCCAGGTCATGATCCCAGGGTGCTGGGATTGAGCCCCATATCCGGCTCTCTGCTTGGCAGGAAGCCTGCTTCTCCCTCTCCCACTCCCTCTGCTTCTCCTCCCTCCCTTCTCCCTCTCCCACAGCCTTCTCTGGCTGTGTCTCTGTCAAATAAATAAATAAAATCCTTAAAAGAAAAAAAAAAAAGATTTCATCTACCTATTTGACAGAGAGCACAAGCAGGAGGAACAGCAGGCACGGAGAAGGAGAAGCAGGCTTCCCACGAGCAAGGAACCCAATGTGGGGCTCGATCCCAGGACTCTGGGATCATGACCTGAGCAGAAGGCAGCCACTCAACTGACTGAGCCATCCAGGCACCCCTTAGTTTTAGTACCCCTTCTCTAATACAAGGAATTGAACAGGATGACCCCCCCGCCTTCCCTGCTAAGATCAAACTCAACTTGGACCTTAAATGTTCTTTGTCTTGCTAAACACATTCTAACAGCTGGGCCTGAGAAAAGCTACCTGTTCTGTTTCAGACAGTATGTGACCCTGGAATGGCAGGTGCTCTCCTAGGAGCACAAATGGATGCTGGCTGGGGTTTGAAAACAGCAATGACAAGAACACTTCTAAAGCACTTAGTATGCATCAGACTCAAACTACAGTTTTTTGTTTTTTTAAATAAGCTCTATGCCCAAAGTGGGGCTTGAACTCACGACCCTAAGATCAAGAGTCACATGTTCTACCGACTGAGCCAGCCAGGTGCCCCTTGAGCTGCATCATTTAATCCTCACACCGACCCTGAGAGGAGGTACCATCATTTTTCCCTTTTAAGGAACTTGAGACCTGGCAAATTTGCCCACAGTAGTAGAAAGGGTAAAGCCAGGATCTGAACCCAGGGAAACTAGAAAGCCTGCCCTCACAACCAAACATTTGTATCTCCCCAGACAGTGACCTGTTGGATTCCAGTAAGCTCTTTGTTCAACTCTTGCAGTTGGTCAGCTATCTTCTCCACAGACTTCTCCAAACCTTTCAACTTCTTTAGTTCAGCCTCTTCCTCTGGACTGTTCTAAAATGTTAAAGAATAAAATGAAGTCAAGAATAGTGGCTTCTAACTGGAAAGGAAAAAATAAATCTGACCATAACTGGGCTAAACCACTCACCTAGAAAAAAATAACCTTAACTCTGCTGCTCTTTGGAAAGCAAGCTGGAGGGTTTACACATGGAGGTTTCCTACCTACAAACACTCTAGACTAGAGTGAAAACACTAAGTAAACATTCTGCAAGGACCCAGACAGCTTGGGTTGAGAGAAAGGAGCCAAACCAAGTGCCAGAGTCAGTCAACCTGAGGCTGGGGCAGCTGAGGCCAGACTGAAGCCTCCGGAGGAACAGATAACAGTGAACACCTGTGAGGAGTCCAGAACCGTGAGACAGGTGGAATCCTACCATTCCTTTAAATGAATTCCTTAGTGTCACCCACCAGCTGAGCTCTCCCATTTATTTATGTATTTATTTATTTATTTATTTACGATTTTATTTATTTATTTGACAGAGAGAGATCACAAGTAGGCAGAGACGCAGGCAGAGAGAGAGAGAGGAGGAAGCAGGCTCCCTGCTGAGCAGAGAGCCCGATGGGGGACTGGATTCCAGGACCCTGAGATCATGACCTGAGCCGAAGGCAGCGGCTTAACCCACTGAGCCATCCAGGCGCCCGTGAGCTCTCCCATTTAATAAGACGATGATAATGATGAATACCTTCGTTGGGCATTCCCTCCACTATACTAAACTCTTTATCTGTACTATTGTTTTAAGCCTTACTACAAGCTAGTGAGGAAGATAGGGCTTTAGATGATGAAACTGAGCTTTAATATAAAGTAAGGTAAGGTCACACATCCCAAAAGAGGTGAAACTGAGATCTGAATCAGACTTGGCTTCACATATCCCAGGGCAACTCCAATTAGGGGTTCTATAATTTCTTTGGACTCAACCCTTAGGTTCTGCCCATTACCCAGAACTATTTTCCCTGACTCTTGAGCAAGAAATCTAGAACACTTCCCCTTCTCTCATCTAAACAAAAGGTAGTCAGGGCCAGCAGCTTCCTGGTTCACACTACCCCAAACTGTTCACATTCTTCTTTGTGGTCAAATCCTGAGTGCCAGACTCCTGGCTGTTCTGTGGCTGGACTACATCTTCTTTGCCTTCACGTTGCTAATCTCTGTCCCCTCTCCACGCTGAATCAGCCACCTACTCAAAGTAAGGAAACTTCCTATGACCAGCAGTTTCAATGTGTCACAATGCAGAGCTGGCCATAACCCTCTCTCATCACCCCAGGGGCTACTGTCCTCACCAACTGACTGGTTTCCTCCCTTGGCTCTTTTTTCTTCTCTTAAAGATTTTGTGTTGTATTTTGTATTTGACAGAGGAGCAAACACAGACAGAAAGAGCAGCAGGCAGAGGGAGTGGGAGAAGCAGGCTCCCTGCAGAACAGGCAGTCCAATGTAGGGCTCAATCCCAGGACCCTAGATCATGACAAGCTGATGGCAGACACTTTACTGACTGTGCCACCCAGGCACCTCTTCCTCCCTTGGTTCTTTAGTCTGAACTTTTCTTTCTAGCCAAAGAGGGTGTTCCCTTGTGGAATATTTTAGTGGAAAGGGTGTTTAAAGGGAGAGAGATTCATGAAATTTGCAGAGGATTTATTTCAATAGAAGTTTCTCTTGCAAATCCCCTCCATGTGAGTAAGACCTGACTCAGGCACCATTTTAACCAGATTGAGATCCACCACCAACATAAGAGCTATGTTACTGACGTGGCATAACTGTTCATGATTCCCAGAGCAAAAGCCATAACCAACAGGAGCCAGAGGGCATGAGAATAACAAACCTGGCCACATCAAATAAATGGAACTACATCTGTTTAGAGAGAGCTATTTCACTAATGTAGAATGTGGGTCCCCAATTAGGCCTTCTAAATAGAAATATGTATAGAAGACCTTAGTCAGGGACGCCTGGGTGGCTCAGTTGGTTGGGTGGCTGCCTTAGGCTCAGGTTATGATCCCAGCATCCTGGGATGGAGTCCCACATTTGGCTCCTTGCTCGGCAGGGAGCCTGCTTCTCCCTCTGCCTCAGCCTGCCACTCTGTCTGCCTGTGCTAGCGGGCTCTCTCTGACAAATAAATAAATAAATAAATAAATAAAATCTTTAAAAAAAAAAAAAAGAAGAAGAAGAAGACCTTAGTCATTTGGTTCTGGAGTATTCTGGTAGAAAAAATTTACCTTCTTCCCAATCAACATGACTCGGCAACCATTTTGTATTCCGAGTGCTGACAGTGGCTTCTCCATTTCCTTCAGAGATTTTCCTGAAAAGAGAAGATATGCCAAGTGGTAACAACTGTACAACACTGAAAATAGATTCCACCAAGGTTACAGGAAATAGACAAGTGTGTTCACTAATGAGAAGAGGATAAATTGGTATAATCTTTTCCGCAGGTATCTTGATCCAATAGTTTCACTTCAGATTTTCTCCTAAACAAATAACCGAATACATGCCTGCATAGTAAGTGTTATAATTTTCAATGCAAGCTTAATCATAATAGTGAGAAACTAGAAAGAGACAAACATTTAGGAACAGGGGCTAATTAACTATACATCAGTACAACAGAAGACTTTGTAGGCATTAAAGCTAATTTTTTCAGGAAACTTCAATGCCATAATAAATGTTGATGGCTCAGTTTTATTAGAAAAATGTTATAAAAATTGTATAGTCAATATAATCTCAGTTTATCAACTACACACAAACACACAAACCCACACTCAGGATGCCTGTACAAATGAACAGAAATATCCTGAAATGTGATGAGGGTTTTGTTTTTTTTTTAAGACTTTATTTATTTATTTGACAGACAGAGATCACAAGTAGGCAGAGAGGCAGGCAGAGAGAGAGAGAGAGAGAGAGGGAAGCAGGCTTCCCGCGGAGTAGAGAGCCCGATGTGGGGCTCGATCCCAGGACCCTGAGATCATGACCTGAGCGGAAGGCAGCAGCCCAAACCACTGAGCCACCCAGGTGCCCCGTGATGAGGGTTTTTATCCAGGAAAACATTTTCTTCTTTGTGCCTTCCTCTATTCTGAAACATGGTTTCTACTGTCTTTTATAATTCCATAATAAAAGAGTTTTTAAAAGAAAGCACAAGGGGTGCCTGGGTGGCTCAGTGGGTTAAAGCCTCTGCCTTCCGCTCAGGTCATGATCCCAGGGTTCTGGGATCAAGCACCACATCACGCTCTCTACTCAGCAGGGAGCCTGCTTTCTCCCCCTGCCTCTCTGCCTACTTGTGACTTCTGTCTGCCAAATAAATAAAGTCTTAAAAAAGAAAGAAAGAAAACACAAGGAGTTGCACTATAAATATAAATAAATAAAAATGCTTCCCATCTCTAAATTCTTTTTTAAAAGATTTTATTTATTTGAGAGAGAGAAAGAGCATGAGCAGAGAGAAGGCAGAGGGAGAGGAAGCAGCAGCAGGCTTCCTCTGAGCTGGGAGCCCAGATGCGCACTCGATCCCAGGACCCTGGGACCATGATATAAGCGGAAGGTAGATGCTTAACTGATTAAGCCACCCAGACGCCTCTCCACCCCCTTCACTAAATCCTTTATAACTGGCACCAAATGGGATAAATTTGGCCCCATCAGATACCATAATGAGTTCCCAGGGGAATGGGAAGAAAGAATGGAGATAGAAAGGGAGTGGGTCCTAGTAGAAATCAGCATCATCCACTGGGCTTGCCACATCCACCCCTGGTAAGTTTGTTCAACATCTTCTCTGTGTCAGCACTATGCTGAGCACTGGACACAGGAGTATCTTCCCTTAAAGAGTTAGTTATTCTAACAGAGAAATAAGATGTTCAGCAACTATGAAAACAATTATTATTTTTTTAAAAGATTTTATTTATTTGACAGACAGGGATCACAATAGTAATTTCAATACAAATTATGCAAAAGTGTGATAGAAAATGCCATATGCATATATGATGGGAAGAGGATCTAACTTAACAAGGGAAGACTAGCCATGTGCTTTTACCCAAAATGATAAGATTTCTGCCATCCTCACGGGACTTCAGCTCTACACCTGTTCAAGTGTTTGAAAGTGTCCTGTACATAGTAGGTTCTCAATAAAATGTGTTGAAGGAATGTATGGATAAACAAGCAAGTAAGAATTATCCCAGTTTAGGGGGGGCCTAGGTGGCTCAGTTGGGTTAAAGGGTTTAACCCTGGGTTAAAGCCTCTGCCTTCGGCTCAGGTCATGATCCCAGGGTCCTGGGATCAAGCCCCACACTGGGCTCTCTGCTCAGCAAGGAACCTGCTCCCCTCGCCTTTTCTGCCTGCCCCTCTGCCTACTTGTGATCTCTGTCTGTCAAACAAATAAATAAAAATCTTAAAAAAAAAAATTATCCCAGTTTAAAAACTAAGAGTTATCATTATAGAAGGTTAAATAGTTTTAAACAGGCCCTCTAGCCATAAGGACTCAAAGCTGAAAGAGAAATGCCTACCCTTAAATATAAGTTTCTGAAAAGGCAGTGGGACTCCTGTGGCCTCTTCAACAACCTGGGCCAGGTCTTGGACAACTGGCTCACTACAGCCCTGTTGCGGGGTAACATGAAGATCGTGCTTCTCATTGCCTGGGGAGAGAGAAGAGTGTTCAATGAAGAAAATTCTTTCACATAAACCATTACAGGCTGACACTATTGTATTTATTTACCCAGCCTTCAAGGCCCAGTTCATTTGCCACCTACTCCAAACAGCCTGACCCACCCCCCCACCCCCAATCTTCCCAGCTTCATCTGGTGACCTGTCCAAGAATTTTTGTTTCCTCTATAATAACAACTAACAATTTAGTGATATCAGCTAGCATTTTAAGCACTTAACATGCATAAAGGACTGACAGGCTCATTTCAAACATTATCTAACTATATATATATAATATATTATATAATATTTATATAAATATAAATATTTATATTATATATTTAATTTTTAATATTTATATAAATATATTTATATATAATGTTTTATATATATATCAAACATTATCTAACTTAATTCTCAGAACTCCCATATATCCGTTAAGACCTGCCCCTGGAGACTCAACTGAGGAGTAAAAACCTGACTTCAGATCTGATTCCTAAGGCCATGTTTTTCATCAGAAGCCATCTGCTTCCTGTGGCCTAACTGCCTTGTACTCTGTAATGTTCTTGTCTCCTTTGCTGTAATGAGTATGGGATTCCTCCAACCAAGTCTCTCCCACTGGGCACATCTGGGCACATACATGGTTGGTGCTCAGTAAATAGACAACGAGTGAGTAAACTCAAACAGCAAAAAACTTTTTTGGACCAGAAGTGAATTCTTTTCCAGGTATGTGGACAGTGAGGAGATAGCCCATGCCCAGAGCTTATGCCAAGCCTTGAGCCTGCACAAGAGTCACATGCAGTTAGTGGGACAGGTGCTACCAACTCTACTTCACAGGGAAGAAACTAGAAGCCTCGAAAGGAGACATCCCAAGGTTACTCAAAACTGAAGGATCTAGAATGCTGGTCTTCAGATTCTGAGGCCCTCGGGTCTCCGCTAGTCCTGAAGAGCTCTTGAGAAAACTGACTTTGTTTAGATCGATGTCAAGTCCAACATTAGACAGACCCAGAGGGTGCCCAGAGCGTATGCTTGGACCCACAGCCCACTCAAACAACGGACGTGAGTTTAGGCTCCGCACACACATAGGTGTCCAGACACAGAGCAGTCATACATGACACGACCAAATACAATCCTGATACAAAGATCCACAAAAACTGCTCAGGCACACACTAACGCATACAACCAAGACGATGACATGAAGTACGGACACAGAGGATAAAACAAATGGCCTGAGTCAAAATACAGTGGCCACTGGACAGGTGTGCTGATATAAGACCCGCACAAAAGCCGGTCTCAAATACAAACAAGATCCCACACTTCCGAACACCAGGGCCAACACAAGAGCATATCTTTCTAGAGGACACGTGGCCAAACCCACAGACCCCCGTCGGGCTCTGGTAGACTCGCATCGCGCCCACCCGGCACGGAGCCCACCCGGTCGTCCGAGCTCACTGTGGGTGACGGTCACGCTGAGCCCGGCTGCCGCCATTTCCTCTCTCTGGGTCACCTCTTCGCTCTGGGTCACCTCTTCGCTCCGGGTCGCCTCTTCGCTCCGGGCCTCTTCTTCGCTCTGGGCCACCTCTTCACTTCGGTCCACCTCTTCGTTCCGGGGCACCTCTTCGCTCCGGGCCGAGCGAGGCCGCACTTTTTTCATCCGCGGCCTTCGAGCGCCGGCGGCGGCGCCCCTGGTGGTTCTGGCATGTCCGCGGGCCGCACTCCGGATGGATGTTCGCTGAGAGCGAGGCGGACCGCGCTCGGCCGGGGGCACCGACTGGCGCGGCTCCCGGCCCGGCCGGGGGCCGCGCCGCCGGGGACCCAGCCGCCCCCGGTCGCCTCGCGGTCTCCGAGCGCCACCGCGCTCCGCCAGACCCGCGCTTGTTGACCACCCAGCCGAGGGCGCTGAGTTCGGCGTGTTGCAACTCCGCCTAGCTCCCGGCCCGCCCTGGCCCGCCCTGGCCCGCCCTGGCCCGCCCCGGCCCGCCCCGGCCCGCCCCGGCCGCCCGGCCTATCGGCCCCGCCCCTCGGAGCAGGCCCGGCTCTGGCCCAGCTGTATTCTGCCAAAGCCTCCCCGGCCCCACCCACTCAACCGAGGCCCCGCCCCACTCATCTGGAACCCCGCCCCACGCCCTTCACCGAGGCCACGCCCCTGTTGACTGTCAGCCAGCTCCAACCTCCCCGAGCTCTGCTTCCCCGGAAGGCTGCGCTGAAAACCCGGAAAAAGAGTCGGGAAACGCCAATAAGCACATTGCGCTTGCGCAGGGGGGGCCGGAAGTCAAGGGGGAGGGGGAGGTGACTCTGCTTCCGTTTCTAGTTTGCTTCAGTGTTTAGGTTTTCTTCGTGGCCGCCTAAGATGAACCGATTCTTCGGAAAAGCGAAACCCAAGGCTCCGCCGCCCAGCCTGACTGACTGCATTGGCACGGTGGGCACTTGACCACACATAACTAGACCTAGGGACTCTGACACTCCCGACCCCGCCCACCCTTGGTTCCAGGCTCCCACTCGTCCATTCCATTCTCGGTTCCGGACACCTCGGGCCTCTCCACCTTATCTTCGTTCCTGTTACCCAGGTCATTCCTGACGCCACAAACCAGGAACCCCCTAACCCTGCTTGCAACCAAACCCCTCTGAGGCCCGCTGCCGTGTTTACTCGCTTTTTCCTCCTGCCCCAACCAGCCATAGGCCCACATCGTTTCCATTTCGTTCAGCCCGACCCTTTCCCCCCTTTTGTCCTTCATCCCTCGCCCAGATCCTCAACTTGATATCCTAGGTCAACGTATACATACCCCAATCCTGGATCTCAATAACAGGAAATTCAGGACTCTGGCCCCTCACATTAAGCCACCACTCTTTATTTAAGCGAACAGCAGAGTAGATTTACAGCCCTAGTCCATTTCACACACCTGGTTGAGTCCCCAGCCTGACTAGTCTCTGACTGTAGAAGAATGGCACCTCAGCCCAGTGGTTCCTGAATTCTTTTCTGCTCAAGCACACTTGAAAGGGGCCCTAGAATATGAGCATCTGAGGAGTGGAGTATAGTTTATAAAGCCTCTCTGTGTTTCTGACTAGTAATCTCCCCCTGGTTGGGAACCACCTTCCCATCCTTCTTTCCTCTCCTGCCCCTTCTCATCTAAGTGTATTGTCCTAACTACTTCTGTTTCCTCAAGGTGGACAGCAGGGCAGAATCCATTGACAAGAAGATTTCTCGACTGGATGCTGAGCTTGTGAAGTATAAGGATCAGATCAAGAAGATGAGAGAGGGTCCTGCCAAGGTAAGGTAGGCGGCAGCTGCAGAAGTTGCTGCAGTAGTCTAATTTGAGCACCTCTGAAAGTAAGGCCCACTAGTAGTCTGCTAAGGAGAAAACATGTGAAGGTGTATCCTTCAAGGAGGAGGGTTTGCATCTTGATATGAGAGGAAGACTGGGGTTTAGTCTGGTGAAGAGAATTTTCTAACAGTTGGTCCAGAAGCATGTACAGGGAATGAATACATTCTTCGGAGAAGGTGGCAATCTCAGAACACTGTGTTTGCCAGGCTGCTCGGGTTAGGTGGGTATAATAGGCTGGTTAAGGAATGGCGTGCTGGGAAAATTGCAGAACTAGGCTTCTGGAGATCAGTGTTTTATTAATAACATCATCACTGTCTACTAGCTGTAGCCATCATAAATCACTTAATACCTTATTTTCCTCTTGTATTAGGTAGGAACAGAGATTACCATACTTAAGTGCATGGACTGTGGATACAGAACTATTTTCTTTTTTTTCCCCATCTCTGTAACTTATTAACTATTTGAGCTAGGTTACTTAGTGTCATTGAACCTCAATTTCCCGATCTGTAAAATTGGGATAACACCTACTTTATAATGTGAAGATTAAATGAGGTGAATCATGTGACCCACCTAGCACTGTGTCTGGTACATAGAAACATTCATAAATAATAAATGCTTGATATTATTATCATTTGTGAGATAATAACCTGCTTTTCCTTCTTCACTGGAGGAGACAAATAATGATTTATGAAACAGTATAGGAAGGGAAGTGACAAGAGGCTTTTTCAGCCATCTTAGTTGGATAGAATAAAGAGTGACCAGAGGCAGGAAAGCTCATCTAGACTTGAGATGAAAGCCTAAACCATGGTGGCAGTCAGGAAAATGACAGGAAAATCAGTTTGCAAGTGAGTTCTGAAAATCAGTAACAAGAATGCTACATGAAGAGACAGAGGAAATACAAGGTTGATATAAAGCTTCTTAATCTAGAAAAGGGAAAGATTGGTGGGACCATTGTTAATATTGGTGAGAGCAAGTTGAGGATTTGGGGCATGTTGTGTTTGAGTGGATAGCAAGATGTCCAAGTTGAGAATCTCCCTTAGGCAAGTGGGTGTACAAATAGGCAGTATTAGGGGTCACCATGGAGCAACTATGCACTAAAGGGAGTGCAGTTCGGTACCCTGAGATGTAGGATCCAAAGACAAAGACGAGCTGAGGCTTAAAGTCTGTGCTTGGGAGGTGAAGAAGAGTCCAGGAGCTATTCTGTCTACGACTTTGAAGAAGAAAGTAGATATGTAAGTCCAAGGATATGGGATATTTCTTTTCTATATGTGTGTTTTCTACTTCTTTTAATTAAAATCTGTTTTTCTCCCCAGAATATGGTCAAACAGAAAGCCTTGAGGGTTTTAAAGCAAAAGCGGATGTAAGTTATAAGTGTGACGTCCTTTCCTCCAGCAGGTTTAACTAAAAGGGAAATGGTCTTTTATTCCTCAGTTTTTCATATTATTTTATAAGCATTCTTGATTTAGTTGCAAATTTCATTTATATATCTGGTGAGCTGGGTTTTTCTCCCCCTGCATGTTCAGCACTATTTGTTGCAGCACTGTTCATCTAACCAGAACTTTTTGCTATGATAAAGATGTTCAGTATTTATGCTGTTCAGTACAGTAGCTCTTAGCCACGTGTGGCCCTTGAGCACTTGAAAAGTGTTTAATAAATACTTTAAGTAGCCATATGTGGCTAGTGGCTTCTGTATTAAACCGCCCAGATCTATAGGGTTCTTCCATTATTTATTTAATTACAATAACCTTTTGGTTTGTCTGTAAAATTGAGAATCCTGAATACTTGTTCCCTCCCAACCAGAATAGATTTAAGGGTCCTTAATTTATTTTAGGTGACTATGTCTCAGTGTTTGAGCAGAAGTCAAGTCGCATCTTTGGTGCTTACCCCTGTAAGCTGATGAGACCTTCTGCAGGTTTGCAGGGGTCAGATGTAAGCAGCTTTTAAGGAGCCAGAAAGGTTGTTGATATCTCTATTTTTATTTATATTTTATTTTAGGATTTTATTTATTTGACAGCCAGAGATCAGGAATAGGCAGAGAGGCAGGCAGAGGTGGGGTGGGAATCAGGCTCCCTGCTGAGCAGAGAGCCTGATGTGGGACTCAATCCCAGGACCCTGGGATCATGACCCAAGCCAAAGGCAGAGGCTTTAACCCACTGAGCCACCCAGATGCCCCTATTTTTATTTTTAAAATGGGTTTTTATCAGATAACCACCTTCCTCCTTCTAAATTAGACAAAATTGGAAAAAGAAATTGATAATGGTGAGAGTATGGTAAAACTGTTCTTCATAGTAGGTGGCACTGCAATATTTAAGTAACTTTTTTTAACAAAAGGAATAAAGGAATGTATATTCATCATAGATGCTTGGAAAATACATAAACATGAGCAGAAGAAAAGAACATTTACCTAGATTCCTACTACCAGAAATAACCATTTCTTAGTTTCTTTTCTCAGCTTGTGCATGCATGGAATCTGTGCATATAGCTTTTTTGAAGAAAAATTGTACTGTGTAAATATAGGTTGTCCCTTTCCACTTCACATTATATAGTGAGCATTTCTCTCCTTTTATACATTCTTTGGAAGCTTTAATGGGGTGGTGATAGTTCTACTACCATTTGCCTGCACAGTGAATTGACCAATTTTCTTCTGGTTGGATAGTTAGATGGTTTCCAAATATTATATAAAGACCATACTGACCTAATCTTTTGAGTAATATCATACTTTGATATAAAACTTTATTTTATTTTATTTTTAAAGAGTTTATTTATTTATTTGACAGAGATCACAAGCAGGCAGAGAGGCAGGCGGGGGTGGGGGTGGGGGGGAACCAGGCTTCCTGCTAAGCAGAGAGCCCAACGCGGGGCTCGATCCCAGGACTCCAGGATCATGACCTGAGCCGAAGGCAGAGGCTTTAACCCACTGAGCCACCCAGGCACCCCTAAAACTATTTAAAAAAAAACATTTTGAGGGGCGCCTGGGTGACTCAGTGGGTTAGGGCCTCTGCCTTCGACTCAGGTCATCATCTCAGGGTCCTGGGATCGAGTCCCGCATCGGGCTCTCTGCTCAGCGGGGAGCCTGCTTCTGTTCCTCTCCCTCTGCCTGCCTCTCTGTCTACTTGTGATCTCTCTGTCAAATAAATAAATAAAATCTTTAAAAAAAAATTTTTTTTTGAGCACCACATATTACATCAGGCCAGATGAATTATGGATACAAGATTAATAAAACATAATACCTACCCTCAAGAACTTCAGTCTACTGGAAAACTGGTTTAGTTATATGTATGAAAAGCCTTAAATCTTGTCTTATCCTGGGGCACCTGAGTGGTTCATTCAGTTGAGTGTCTGCCTTTGGCTTGGGTCATGATCTCCGGGGTCCTGGGTTTGATCCCCTCAATGCGCTCCCTGCTCAACAGAGGGTTCTGCTTCTCCCTTTCCATCTGCCTCTGCCCTTGCTTGTTCTCTCTCTGTATCTCTCTGTCTCAAATGAATAAATAAAATCTTTAAAAAAAAATCATCAAGGCACCTGGGTGGCTCAGTGGGTTAAAGCCTCTGCCTTCAGCTCAGGTCATGATCTCAGGGTTCTGGGATCGAGCCTTGCATCGGGCTCTTTGCTCAGCAGGGAGCCTGCTTCCTCCTCTCTCTCTGCATGCCTCTCTGCCTACTTGTGATCTCTCTGTCAAATAAATAAATAACATCTTTAAAAAAAAATAAAAAATAAAACAAAAATCATCTTACCCTGTGCCCCAAGAATTCCACTTTTGCAGATTGATCATAGGAAATCACTTGAAACATCATTAAGACACAATGAAGTTATATAGTAACATAGATAACAGCAAAGGCTATAATATTAAGTGGAAAATAGTCTCATAATTAAGATACAAAGACAAAAGACTGCCAGGGTACATCAAATGATATTTGTGTTAGAGTGATTGCATTGTTTTTGCTAGTTTTTCTGTATATTTAACTTTTTTAAGTTTTTTTTTTTTTTAAAGAAAATTCCTATTTAGTGTTAGAGATACTTTCTTCCTGAGGATTTCTATCTTTCTTACATTTACCATTCTAATTGATTCTAAAAAGGTATGAGCAGCAGCGGGACAATCTTGCCCAACAGTCATTTAACATGGAACAAGCCAATTACACCATCCAGTCATTGAAGGACACCAAGACCACGGTATTTCCATATCATTTTTTCCCATGATTTTATTTTATTTTCTTACTCTTTTGTTTTTTTTCCCACAATATTTAAAAAACAATTTCCCGCACATGGCTTCTGAAGACATTGTATTCTCTTTTATCTTTTTTTAGGTTGATGCTATGAAACTGGGAGTAAAGGAAATGAAGAAAGCATACAAGCAAGTGAAAATCGACCAGATTGAGGTGAGTTATATACTGGTTTCTGCAAGAATGTACACGAGTTTGGAAAGAGTCTAAATGAATGTGTATGTGATGTAAATAACACAGAAGACTATTTGAATCTTGGGCTTGCCATTTACTAATAGAGTAACTTTGGGAAAGGGTACCAAATGTCTCTGTTTCCTTGTTAACACAAGGATCCTAATGCCACATATGGTTATTATGAGAATGAAATAAATGAGCTGGTGTGTCTATGCACACAATACCTGGCAAATAATAGACACTCAGTAAATAAGCTACCAGTTTCCCATTACTTCTAATTCACTTAATGATTTTGAGTCTGTTTCCTCAGTTGTAAAGTAGGATTGTCACATGTATTAAATTGAAGATGTATATGTCAGGTGTTTGACACAGTTCCTGGAGCAGAGCTAGTTCCCTTTTCTAGTAATTCTCTTTAGATATTTATATGCCATTATGTTCTTAAAATTAACATGTCTTTTTAGATCATGCTTTACCTGGGAGATGAGCCCAGTGCACTTAGCTCCTCACCTCTGTCAGGTGGACAGCCTAGATGGCAGGCAGGGATAGCAGAGGGAGTGAGCGGGACGGATCAGAGGGAAGAGGCCTTTCTGCCAGAATGGTGGTGGTCTTTACCACCCCGCTGTGGTAGAGTGTCTCTTTTTATGACAGCAGGGACTTGATTTTGTTCACTGTCATGCCTTGAACAATGCCTGGCCATAGTTGGTGCTCAGAAAGTTTTTGATGGATGATGAACAAATGAACAAGAGACTATTAAAGGAGCTAAAGCAGTCCTACCTGATTCAAGTTGTATTTGTTGGTTACTTACTATCTTCCTGGCATTTTACTGCCTCTGAAGAGGTAGTCTCCGAGACTGCAGATCTAGAAGTGAGGGCATTCCTCCCGTCTTACTTTTTTCAAGCACCCTGCCTTGGACTGCCCATGGCTGTCTTTCTCTAATCCTCCACAAGTCTCTGCTTACACGGAGTTAGCTCAGTGACATGTTCCAAGTACATTTGGTGTACTTGGTGTACATTTGTCTTATTTGTACAATACTATTTAATAATATAATGAAACTGAATTTTGTTTTCTGTTTATACGGTTCCTTATGTTTTAATTAGAGCTATTTAATGTCAACAAGATAGAAATTGTGGTCTTTCTGGGATTTTTGAACGTCTCTCCATCTTTTATCTGTAGTTGTCTGTCTGGTTCTCTATCTAATTATTCTTTTCCTGTCTCCTCGTAGATTTGCCTGTATGGCAGGTAGAGAGCTCCTTTCTCTCTCCCTTTTGGCCTGTGCGTCTGTCTTTGTGTGTCGTCGGATGGGCTATCCCTTTTGAATTTCATTTGTTTTCCTAAAATACTTTATAAAACATTTTCAATTATTTTATAATTCTCACGTTTTGGGGTTTTGCCCGTGTTCTCTGTTTCTAGCCTCCCTGTTTTTCAGTTTCTGCACATCAAGTCTGTTGCTTGTGTTTGTTCATACTACTTTTATGTTACTTATCTAATACTGCCTGTTAATTCTTTGTGTGATGTGTGATGTGTGTGTGTGTGTGTGTGTGTGTGTGTGTGTGTCTTTCACAGAGTCTGTTGTGAGGAATCATGTCCACAAGGATACTTGTTCTGATGTGTGATAGCATGCAGAAACTGACTTGATTAGCTTACTCTGTGTTTTCACTTTTGTGTGGTTTTGTTTCAGCCGGTGCTTCTCTATACAGCAGAATGTCACATGCGTACAGTGTGGTAGTTTGGCACTTGAAAACACAGAAAAGCATATTGTTTTCTTTTTCTTAAGGGTTTTTCATTTTATTTTCTGTCTTGTCTTCTTTAAATGGAAAAAACAAACCTCCAATTTGGGGGCAAGGAGGAGTTCTCAGATGTTTTGCATTGCTCTAAATATTCGGATAAAGGGTGCCTATTTGGACTTCTGCATTATCAACACTAGTCTGTTCCCTTTCTGTGGGAATTTAAGTTTATGACAAGCACATTATTACGCTGCATATCCTTTTTTTTTTTTTTAAGATTTTGTTTATTTATTTATTTGAGAGAGAGAGAGAGCGTGAGCAAGAGAGCATGAAAGAGCACAAGCAGAGGGGGAACTGCAGAGAGAGAGGGAGAAGCAGACTCCCTGCTGAGCAGGGAGCCCTACATGGGGTTCAATCCCAGGACTGACCCCAGGATCATGACCTGAGCTGAAGGCAGATGCTTAATCAACTGAGCCACCCAGGCACTCCTCTCTGCATATCTTTAATACAATGGAAGATATGTAGTATTAAGTGCTTATGTTTTACATTTACTGCAGTAAAGCCTCACAGAACCCTCTGAGGTAGGCCTATTAGTAATCTCATTTTACAGATGAGAAAACTGTGGCTTGGGCTTTATTTCTCATTAAGTAAGGCAAAATTTGAGCTTTTATATGACTGATTCCAGAGTCTGTGCTCCTAGCCATTATATTAGCTGCCCTATGTTATGTTGTTGCACTTCTCTGACTGACTTTACATTATTTTTGGCCTTGTAGTCTTCCAATTAATCATGGGTAGATCATTCACAGATGACTTAGGCTCTCAGTCAGTTATTTTCACCAGCCTGGTTTCTGATATCAAGCCTGTCCTGATTCCATTTCTGTTTCTCCAACCAGGGTGGGCCCAGGCTTAGTAGAACTTTTAGTACCACCCAGTTATTTCCACTACTGTATTTTTCCCCTGTACAGTGTAGTCAGTCTTTAGCTGACTTGAGATGAATTTGCTTGTCTCTATTACCTGCTTTTCTCCATAAACTGGAAACATGTTGATAGTGTAGATGTTGCTGGAGTTAACGTTCTAGGTAAACTTTCTGTAATGACAGAGTGCTGATACGCATCTGTTCTTGCAATAGGACTTTGGATTTCCATGAGGCACCTTAAATTCAAATACAAGATCACCAATTTAATTATTTTTCTTAAGTTTATTTATGTTTTTGTACTCTTCTCTATACCTAGGTTGGTGTTCAGACACCTGAGTGGTGTTCAGACCCAAAACCCCAAGATCAAAGACCCACATGCTCTTTGAGCCAGCCAGGTCCCCCAATTTAATTCTTTTTCTTTTTTTTGAGTTTACATTTTATTACCAAAAAAGGAGGATTATTAGCAAAAAGGGGTGCCTCGGTGGCTCAGTGGTTTAAGCCACTGCCTTCAGCTCAGATTGTGGTCTCAGGGTCCTGGGATCAAGCCCTGCATCGGGTTCTCTACTTGGCGGGGAGCCTGCTTCCCCCTCTCTCTCTGCCTGCCTCTCTGCCTACTTGTGATTTCTCTCTCTGTGTCAAATAAATAAATAAATAAATTTAAATAAGGTTTATGTGGATTATTGGCATTCACAGTTATTTTTAGGGGAATCTTCAGTTTTATGATTTTTTATATAGAGCTTTTATTAAGCTCTCATGTACTTTTAATTGGAAAGGACTTTCGGGAGTTACTGAGACCCATCCTTTAGAGGAACACGTGCTCCATTGTTGACTAAAAAGAATCAGTAGGCAAGGACTGGAGTAAGGGAAGGGAAGTAATAATTATTAAGAACTGATATGTACTCAGCATTTTATGCACATTATCTTTTTAAAAATTGTTTGTTTCTAAGATTCAGAGGAAAGAATAGGGTGGAGGGATAGTTAGAGGAAAATAGTAAGAAATGAACAGAAGGGGGCGCCTGGGTGGCTCAGTCAGTTAAGCGGCTGCTTTCCGCTCAGTTCATGGTCCCAGGGTCCTGGGATTGAGCCCCACATCGGGTTCCCTGCTGAGCAGGGAGTCTGCTTCTCCCTCTCACTCTCCCTCTGTGCATTCTCTCTCTTAAATAAATAAATAAAATCTTTAAAAAAAAAAAAAAAGAAATGAATGAAAGTTGTCATATGTATTTCTATAAGGATTTACAAGACCAGCTAGAAGACATGATGGAAGATGCCAATGAAATCCAAGAAGCGCTGAGCCGTAGTTATGGCACCCCAGAATTAGATGAAGATGACCTGGAAGCAGGTATGTTGTGGGAAAAGCAATTAGGGGGGAAACGTTTCAGAGTCTGAAAGGAATGACTTCCTGGGACCTTTTCCCAAATGCTAGAGAAAATTTCTGTGATGGTTCTGTGAGAGTTAGTTTATGGCACAGTCTCAGGGCAAAGAGCTTGGAAGGCAGGCCTGTCAGATTTGCGTGACTCACCAACAACTCCAGGAAGAAAAAGCTACAGAAGTAGGGTGGGGCAAAGGTCTCTGCTGACCTGGTTCTTGATATCTAAATACTGCCTTTCCCTGCCATTTTTCTTTGGATTTTATTCTCCCTCTTATTAGAGTCCTCTCCCTTAGAACAGCAAAGCAGATCAAGAAATAGCCACAGGCAAATACTTAGTGTGCATCTACCGAATGCTAGTTACTATGTTAGGTGCTTGGGGTTTAACGTTAAAGAAAGCGGATACGATCCCTGCATTCATGAAGCTTCTCTAGCCAAGGGTAAGAAACTGCTTGTTTCAAGTAATTCATAGCAAGAACACAAACTGTTGGGAAGGAGAATTATGGGGTACTGTGGAGCACATAGCTGGGGAATTTAACCTGATTGGAAGTGGAGACAGGCATGGTCCTGAGGATGAGTAGGGATTAGCAGGAAAAAAATGGGAGGCGATGTTGAGTGGCCTCAGGGAGAGGAATCTTTACCCAGAGAAAACAAAAACACTGATTTGGAAAAATCCATACACCCCTATGTCTACAGCAGCATTATTTTTAATAGCCAAGACATGGAAACAGCCCAAGTAAGTGAAAATAAGTGAAGTAAGTCCAACAGAGAAAGACAAATACAATTTCACTTATATGTGGAATTTAAGAAACAAAGAAACAGACTTTTAACTATAGAGAACAAAGTGCTAGAGGGGTGGGTTGGGGGGATAGGAGAAATAGGTGAAGGGGATTAAGAGTACACTTACCCGTGATGAGCACTGAGTACTACACTGAATAATGTGTAGAATTGTTGAATTACTATATTGTATACCTGAAACTAATATAACAGTTAATTATACTGGAATTTAAAAAGTAACTAAAAATCTGAAAAAATGATAGTGGTTAAGACTAAGTTGGTAATAGCAGAAACAGAAAAGTGAATATGAAAGGAGGGGGAGGTCAAGGATGTATGTCACTGTCAGCATGAGTAACTAGGTAGATGGCAAAAGCACCTCACACTGATTTTCTGTCACATGATTGCCATGTCTCAGTTGTTCTCCTCCTCCTCCTCCTTCTTCTTCCTTTCTTCTTCTTCCTCCTCCTCCTCTCTCTCTCCCCCCTTGTTCACCCACCCCATTCCTTCTCTTCCCCATTTCTGTTTTTGCAGTATTTTTTTTCCCCATTGATTTCTTTATTTTCTATCCTGAGTTTGCCCTGATGAATCTCTGTCTGGTATTGTCATTCCTCTTGGTCACTTCCAACTCACTTTACTATAGACGTGTTTTTCTTTTCTTTTTTTTTTTTTTTTTTAAGATTTTATTTATTTATTTGACACACAGAGATCACAGTAGGCAGAGAGATGGGGGCGCGGCGGGGTGCGGGTTGCCAAGGAAGCGGGCTTCCTGCTGAGCAGAGAGCCTGATGTGGGGCTCAATCCCAGGACCCCGGGATCATGACCCGAGCCTAAGGCAGAGCCACCCAGGCGCCCCTACTGTAGACGTGTTTTTAAAGCCTGATTTCATATGACGGTTATCAGTAGACAACAATCCCCTTGCCTCCTTTCACTGCCTCCTTCAAGTTCATTGATAAATGAGAGAGAATTTTATATATTTGTTGTTGTCCAGATGTTCTAATTTGATTTGGCCAAGTGATAGCTATAGAATCTTCTCATGAAGACTAGGACCTTTAAACCTGTGGGGAATGGTTGTTTTGTTTGTTTTATTTTGATTTTTGTTTCTCATAGATTTTACCATATCAGTTCCCTTGAAAGTTTCTTATAATGGTCAGCTTTTATTTTTTATTTATTTATTTTTATTATTATTTTTTAAAGATTTTATTTATTTATTTGACAGAGATCATAAGCAGGCAGAGAGGTAGGCAGAAAGAAAGGAAGGGAAGCAGGCTCCCCGCTAAGCAGAGAGCTGGATGCCAGGCTCTATCCCAGGACCCTGGGATCATGACTTGAGCCAAAGGCAGAGGCTTTAACCCACTAAGCCACCCAGGCACCCCAGTCATCTTTTATTTTGAGAATAGAAATTAATAATCCTTTTCCCTTTGTTTTGAAATTTTTATCTTATAGCAAATAATTTGGCTAACTTTCTTAACATTTGCTGCCAGTTTTCTTGTATAAATTTTACTGAAATATTGACTATTTCAATCTCAGAGTTGGATGCCCTGGGTGATGAGCTTCTGGCCGATGAAGACAGCTCTTACTTGGATGAAGCAGCTTCTGCACCTGCAATTCCAGAAGGCGTTCCCACTGACACAAAGAATAAGGTGAAAGCTTTTTCTCTTTCCGTTAGCTCTGCAAAAAGGTAAAGGTTTTGTGCTTGGTCACCAGTCTGGGAATCTGCAAGGTAGTCTTAAGTTAGAACAAGGAAAGACTGTCTCAGTCATCATTTTGGGACCCTTTGCATTAAACTGCGGACCGGCTGTGTACATTGTGTCACTGAGGCCCGGGAGTGTTTTTATACATTAACAATTTGTATAAACAACATAATTACTCTTGTGAGTTTGCACTGGGTTCCATTTATAGGTTTTAGACCGTGTTTCCTGGAAGAATATCACTAACACATGAACCATGCTAGGCAACGGCAAGGAGAGTCTGTTCTACATACACACTGCTTAGTTGCAGGGTGAAATTTTTTTTTTTTTTTTAAAGATTTTATTTATTTATTTGACAGGCAGAGATCACAAGTAGGCAGAGAGGCAGGCAGAGAGAGGAGGAAGCAGGCTCCCTGCTGAGCAGAGAGCCCGATGCGGGGCTCGATCCCAGGACCCTGGGATCATGACCTGAGCCGAAGGCAGAGGCTTTAACCCACTGAGCCACCCAGGCGCCCCCAGGGTGAAATTTTTAAATTTCAATTTAAATGAGGATTAAGAATTTAAATATAAAACTTAATGTAGAAAGGTTCTTATTTAACAAGGTAAAGAATCAGGACACCGGAGTTTAAGTCTCAGCCCCATGACTAACTGACTGTGAAGCCTTGGCAAATCACTGTTTTGAGTTCTTCTGTTCCTTGTATCTCTAAAATGCAGATAATTATAATAATCTCACATAACTGTTGTATAGACCCAAGTTAGACCTTATAATTAAAATGACTTGGCGAACTGAAAGCCCTGTCCAAAGCTTCATGGTTGTTATTATTATAAACAGATACAATTTTGTTACTTATGAAATCCTGTTCATTCCATCTTAGTTCCTGGTATAAATGTCATTTTTTTCTATTGCCATTTGTCCTGTGTTTGTATTATCTCCCAGTGTGCACACTGAGTGTACAGAATCCTTGAGTGAGAGCCAGTCTCAGCTCTGCCTTTATTCACTGTGTGACTTAGAGCACAAAATATATATAATATATGTATATTTTGTGCTCTAAGTCACACAGTGAATATATTCACTGTATGGATATTTTATATATATGAATATGGATATTTTATATATACATATAAAATATATATTCACTATATATTATATATTTATATATAATAAACTTATTTATTTATTTATTTATTTATTTATTTATTTTTTTAAATTTTTTTTTTTTTTTTTTTTTTTTTAAGATTTCTTATTTATTTATTTGCCAGTGATAGAGGGAGAGAGAGCGAGCAAGCACAGGCAGACAGAGAGGCAGGCAGAGGCAGAGGGAGAAGCCGGCTCCCTGCCGAGCAAGGAACCTGATGTGGGACTCGATCCCAGGACGCCGGGATCATGACCTGAGCCGAAGGCAGCTGCTTAACCAACTGAGCCACCCAGGCGTCCCTATTTATTTATTTATTTGAAAGAGAAAGCGGGGTTGCGGGGGTGGGGGCAGTGCAGAGAGAGAGAGAGAATCCCGAAGCAGACTCCTCACCACAGACCTGGACAACCCTGAGATCATGTCATGACCTGAGCCGAAACCAGAAGTCAGATGCTCAGGCTCCAACTGAGCTACCCAGGGGCCCTGACTTGGAGCAAATTAGAAATTCTTGTTTTCTGTCTGAACCTCATCAGTTTTTCCCACCTATGAAATGTGTAGAGCAAAAGGTAGAGAGTAGGTAGTTTCTCAGGTCCCTTCTAGCTAATTTTTATGAATGTGCATCTTCTCCTGCTGTACTCCTCCCTTCTTGAGTCTAGAGTAATCTTACCTTTCTCTACCAGCCATTCTACCCCACCCCACCCCTGCCTCTGACATTTCAAGGTTCCTGGAGCATAGGTTGCTTTTTCTCAACATATCTGAAATAATTTTTGTTAATGCTACCTACCACAACTCAACCTTTTCAATCATTTATATTTCCATCTTCTATTTGTCACAGATTCCGGAGTTAAATGTGCTGTTGAGATGTGATTTCTTAATTGATAGTGGTATCACTGCCTGTAAGTTTGTAGTAAAGTACGATATGGAAGTAACTGCCTGTCCTAGGGCATTGCTCCTTTAAAGATTGGGAAAGCTACAAAAGGTAGTGGTTCACTTTAGGAATCAGAGTGAAAACGGGAATCTGGAGGCAGGGACTAACTCCTCAGCCTTTCCTCCCAGACCTTCCCAGCCCCTACTTCCCCTTCCTAGGTTTACCTTCTTTTTTTTTTTTTTTTTTTTTTTTTTAAGATTTTATTTATTTGAGGGAGAGACAGTGAGGGAACACAAGCAGGGAAACAGCAGGCAGAGGGAGAGGGAGAAGCAGGCTCCCTGCTGAGCAAGGAGCCCGATGCAGGGCCTGGGATCATGACCTGAGCCAAAGGCAGGTGCTTAACCAACTGAGCCACCCAGGTGCCCCACCTTGGTTTACTCTTAAGTCTATTTCTCTCTCACTCTTCCTTTACCCTGCAAACAACCACCCATTTTGAGTTTGTCCAGTCTTTCCTTGGTTTAATACTTCCCCCTTTACCTTTCATGAAAATGCTTTTTCATCTTCTTAGGGGTATTTCGGTGTTCATTGGTTAAACACTCAGAAAAGAGTTTTGACTACTAAATATTCATAATCATTTGCTTTATCAGTTGAAAAACAGTGGCACTGAACATTGCTTTCTTTTCACAGGATGGAGTCCTGGTGGATGAATTTGGATTGCCACAGATCCCTGCTTCATAGACTTGCATCATTCAAGTACATCGTGTAAAATAAACACATATTGTGGGACTAGGAAATATTTATCTTTCCAAATTTACCATAACAGATTTAGGTTTCTTTCCTTTCTTCAAAGGAAAGTTTAATTACATTGCTCTTTCATTTTTTTTTGTTAAAAGATTCATTGTTTGGGGGATGCTTTCTTCATACTAAAATTTTATTTCCTTTCTCTTACAAAAGACTAACTTACTTAAAAGTATCAGTGACTATGTATGACTTGTTTTCATTTATTAATAATAATTTGAAATAAAACCAAGGAAAGGGAATCTTTAAATCCTGGGATAGTGTAACTCCACAATCTCAAATTGACCTTACAAATTGATAAGACAAAAATGAGATTCTTAGGATGGTTCATACTATGATTCAAAACCATTTTCTATTATGGTATTATAGGTTGGTTAAAGTGATAGCCTTTTTTGATGGGTTTTGTTGTGTCTTGTGAGTAATTCATTACTATGTCTGATATTGGAATGGAATTATCACTACTGTATCATGAGTGGATATTTTGATTCTGTGGTTCCCTCAGTATTACAGCCTGACTTGTAATCAATAATGACTATTTCTTGATATTTAATGTATAGGACATTTATTTATACTCAATAAATATTTTTCAAAAGGATATAATTTTAATAATATCACTTCAGCCTAAAACCTCTAGAAAAAAACTTAACATAGTTAAATTTTAACTTAACTCATAGTTTTAATGTTGATTCACCTAAAAACTCCACTATAGTAATCAAGTTTAAGTGTTAGCATCAGAGGAAGGAACAAAGAACAATCCAGGCCTGGGCTCTGATTTACCATCTAATAACTTCTAAGCAGCCTACACACTTCGTTAAACTTCTTTTTTCTTATTAGTACAATCATGCTTACCTCAGAGGGCTTTTATGAGGAATAATTGAGGTTATGGTCATGAGTACAGTTGACCCTTAAATAACACAGGTTTAAACACAATCCACTTCTACATGGATTTTTTTACAGTACAGGATTGTAAGTGTATTTTCTCTTTGTGATTTTCTTTCTTTTTTTTTTTTTAAGATTTTATTTATTTACTTGACAGAGAGAGATCACAAGTAGGCAGAGAGGCAGGCAGAGAGAGAGGAGGAAGCAGGCTCCCCGCTGAGCAGAGAGCCCGATGCGGGACTCGATCCCAGGACCCTGAGATCATGACCTGAGCCAAAGGCAGCGGCTTAACCCACTGAGCCACCCAGGCACCCTTCTTTGTGATTTTCTTAATATATTCTTTTCTGTAGCTTACTTTATTGTAAGAATACAGTGTATAATACGTATACAAAATATGTGTTAGTTGCTTATGTTATTAGTAAGGCTTTTGGTCAACAGTAGGCCATTAGTAGTTAAGTTTGGGGGGAGTTGAAAGTTATTTGCAGATTTTCAGCTGTGCCCTATTCCCCACGTTGTTCATGTGTTAACTGTATTTTGCAACTTGCTATTCTCATATGTAGGCTATTAACAACAACAAAAAAATAGAAGCTTCATTCTTTTCTTGGAAGTTTCCAGAAGTGCTACAGCCAGTGCAAACTCCTGCCCAATTTCAGGGTCTTTAATGATCCATTAGCAGGGACTAATCTCACCCTCGCAAGAAACCTTCCAGTTGGATCGAACATTGTGCTGTTCATCATTAACTTCTTGAAACCTTTCTTGGCTTCTCTACAGTTTCTCACTCAGCTCTTTAAATATTTCTTCCACTATAGTTTCAATCTTGGATTTGAGATATATCAAAAGATATATCCCTGAAATGTATCACACCCAAGATTTTAAATATTACCTGTACCTAAGGACTCAAAATAACTGTCACTAGCCTAGACCTCTTCCTTCATTCTTATTTTCAGTCCTGGGCATTACTGATTAAATGTCCCACCATTATCTAAAATCTGATATCCAGAGGCGCCTTGGTGGCTCAGTGGGTTAAGCCTCTACCTTCAGCTGAGGTCATGATCTCAGGGTCCTGGGATTAAGCCCCACATCAGGCTCTCTGCTCAGCAGGGAGCCTGCTTTCCCCAAATCTCTGCCTGACTCTGCCTACTTATAATCTCTCCCTCTGTCAGATAAATAAATAAAATATATTTTTTTAAGATTTTATTTATTTGTCAGAGAGAGAGGAGCTAGAGTGAGCACAGGCAGACAGAGTGGCAGGTAGAGGCAGAGGGAGAAGCAGGCTCCCTGCCAAGCAAGGAGCTGGATGTGGGACTCCATCCCAGGACACTGGGATCATGACCTGAGCCGAAGGCAGCTACTTAACCAACTGAGCCACCCAGGCGTCCCAAATAAATAAAATCTTTAAAAAAATTTTTTTAATTAAAAAAAAATAAAATCTGGGGGCGCCTGGGTGGCTCAGTGGGTTAAGCCCTTTCTGCTCAGCAGAGGGCCTGCTTCCCTTCCTCTCTCTCTCCCTGCCTATCTGCCTACTTGTGATCTCTGTCAAATAAATAAATAAAATCTTTAAAAAAATAAAAAATAAAATCTGACATCCAAATTAAGCTTATGATCGTGGGATTCACTCTTAGCAAATATTCCCACTCTATTTCTTACCTTGCTAATGTTATTAGTGTGCCATATATTGCCAGTTTTAATGGATGATATTTAGTCCTCCAACTAGACCTCTTTAGTGCATTGGATACTTGTGAGCAATCATTCTGACAAGATTTCCACTGCCTTGGTTTTTGTTACAACACTCTCTGGTTTTCCTTTACTTCTATTTTCTCTAAGACTCCTTTCTGAAATCCTCATCTCTCCCAAATCTGTAATGTTAGTGTTCCACAGGATTCTAACTTTTTATTTTATTATTATTATTATTATTTTTAGGATTCTAACTTTTATCCACCATACTTTCTCTGATCACTGATATTTACTGAGCTCAACTATTCTCTTGGCTTTAACTTCTGACTTTTTTTTTAACTTCTGACTTTTAAATCTATACTTCTATCCCAGATCTTGCTCCTGAGTTTCAGGGTCCTATTCACATGCAGCTATTTGCCTAGCAATTATTTGGAGGTTTCTGAAGCCAACAAACACATGACATTCAAATGGCTAAGACAACTATTATCTTTTCCCTCAGACCTGAATCTCCTCCTCCAGTTTTCCCTATCTCAGCTAATGGAACCATTATTCTCCATCATTCAAAACAGAAAGCTCCTGAGTTATCCTTGATGCCTATATTTTACCTCCACTACACATTCAATTAATCATCAAACCCTGCTTTTTTGGAATTAATGACTTGCTTTCTCTTCATGCATAGTCTCACTTCCTTGAGTCAATTCATCACATATAGCTACATTTATCTTTTTAAAATACAAATCTGACCTAGTCACTCCTTAAAGTGACTAGGGAACCATAAAAAATGGTTCCCTGACACCTCTAGCAAGACACACAAAGCTTCCTGTGACTTGGCCCCTACCTCTCTGTAATAGTTTATTGCTTAGCCTTTGTAGAACAAGATTCTCTGGGGTGCCTGGCTGGCTCAGTTGGTAAAGAATGTGACTCTTGATCTTGGGGTTGTAAGGTTGAGCCCATGTTTGATGTAGGGATTACTTTAAAAAAAAAAATCTTGGGCGCCTGGGTGGCTCAGTGGGTTGGGCTGCTGCCTTCGGCTCAGGTCATGATCTCAGGGTCCTGGGATCAAGTCCCGCATCGGGCTTTCTGCTCAGCGGGGAGCCTGCTTCCCTCTCTCTCTCTCTGCCTGCCTCTCTGTCTATTTGTGATCTCTCTCTGTCAAATAAGTAAATAAAATCTTTAAAAAAAAAATCTTAAAAACAAAACAAAACATAATAGGCATCTGGGTAGCTCAATAAGTTGGGCATCCGACTCCTGGTTTCAGCTCATTTCAGGAGCTCAGGGTCTCAGGAGTGAGCTCCACATTGGGCTCCATGCTCAGTGGGAGTCTGCTTGGATGTTCTCTCCCTCTGCCACTCCCTGTTCATTCTCTCTCTCTCTCTCTCTGCTCTCTCTCTCTCTCTCTCTCTCATATGAACAAATCTTTAAAAAAATACATTCACTTTTTAAAGATGGAGATATTTTCTTTTTAATTTTTTATTTATTCATTTAAGGAGTCTCTACACCCAGTGTGGGGCTCAAACTCATGGCCCTGAGATCAGGAGTTAAATGCTCTTCTGCCTGAGCCAGCCAGGTGCCCCAACCTTCTCTTTTCTTGTACAGAACTGCCTCCCCAATATAACCACATGATTACTGCAAAAATACCAAATGGAGTAACCCGACCCTTATTCTTCCAGGCCGTGAGAGCAGGCTTGTGACCCAGCTCTGTCTGTTGGAAGTTCATCCCTTGAATTTTCTAAATGGAAACTTAAAGGAAATAACTTTCTTCCCCTACCCCCCAAATTTTTTGTCAGTATGAGAAGCTTAAGATATTGAGGCCAGAGAGGAGACAAGATGAGAGGCCAAATGAAAGAATCCTCATGGCACTGAGGTCTGACTTCTGATCCTTGAGATTCCCAGAGGGCTCCAAGTCTTGGCAACTCTTCCTTTAATTCTGTGAACCCTCTGAGAATTCTACTAGCACACCCCTTCTTCTGCTTAAACTAGTCCTGTCACCTGCCAATAAAGGTCCGCAAAATTTCTCTGCAGCCTCTCTCTGTGCTATGTCCCACTTTTCATTGTTATGCTGTACTAATTGCTTCCAGTTCCCCCACTTCTATCATAAAGTCATGATTCCCTGCCTCTAACCATATCTTTCCCTGGAGATTCCTTAACACCTTTATCATTCTGCTAATTCTTGCTGTACTTGGAAAAGACCAAAAGCCAGGCCTTGGTCTGTGTCAGTCTTAGTGAATTTAAGGAAAGTGGAGAAGATGACTCCTGTGATAGAGTCAGTCCCAGACACAGCATAGTCTTTGCTGATCAGTCCTATAGCTGCTACCAGTCAGCATCTCTGAAGCAGAATTGAGTGCAAGTAGTCTCCTTAAGTTGTAATCTGTCAACTTTAGCAAGGATGGAGATTGGAATGATCCTGTAAGAAAGTAAAAGTTTGGCACTTCAGCCTCTATTCATATCCCATAGCTTTCCTTTTATATTTTCTCTCCCCATAGATTCTAGTATAATAGATCTGAATATGGTGTGAGCACTTGGATTTTTAAAAGCTCCCCAGGCTGTTTTTATGTGTAGCCGGAAATAAGAACCACTGCCCTAGGATGCCTAATCAGTCTGACTCTGTTTTCATGGACAAGGAGTCTGGGCATGTTCCCATCATTTTCTACAAATGGAGAGCTAGGCACTGATTACCCTAAGGCAGTTTTCATCCAGAGACTGAGTTGGGACATACTCCCTTCTCTTCTATTTTTAGGGAGAGTTTGTGAAGGATTGGTATTAATTCTTTAAATATATATGTGGAATTCACTGGTGAAGCCATCTGAGCCTGCGTTTTGGGGGAAGCTTTTTTTAATTACTAATTAAATCTCTTTACTTGCTATAAGTGTATTCAAAATTTTCTGGGTTGGTTTGTTTTTATTTAGTCCATTTTGGTAGTTTTTATATTTCTAGGAGTTTGTCCATGTCATCTAGGTGATCTAATTTGTTAGCATAAAGTTGTTCATAGGACCCCCTTTTAATTCTTATTTCTTTAAGGTCAATAATAATGTCCCTTCTTTGATTTCTAATTTTAATAATTTGAGTTTTTCTTTTTCTTGTCCGTCTAGCTTAAAGTAAGTCAATTTTGTTCTCGTTATTTAGTGAACCACTTCGTTTTGTTGATTGTTTTCTATTTTTATTTTATTTCTGTTCTAACCTTTATTGTTTCTGTCCTTCTACTTGTTTTGGTTTAGTTTGTTCTTCTTTTTCTACTTTCTTAAGGTGGAAAGATATGCCGTGTCTCCACACATGCACAACCTCCCCCACTATAGACATCCCTCCCCTCAGTGGTATGTTTGTTACAATCCATGAGCTGCACTGACACTTTAGTATCACCCAAAGTCTATAATTTACATAGAGTTTACTTTTGGTGTACATTCTATAGATTTTGACAATGTAACCACCATTGTATCATAAAGAATAGTTTCACTGCCCCCAAAATCCTTTGTGCTCTGCCCATTCATCCTTCCCTTTCCCCTGAGTCCTGGAAGCCACTGAGCTTTTTACTATGTCCATGGTTTGCCTTTTCCACAATGTTATATCATTGGAGTCATATATAATATAGGCTTTTCAGATTGGTTTCTTTCACTTAGTAATATGCATTTATATTTCCTACATGTGTTATTCATGGCTTGACAGCTCATTTCTTCTTAGTAGCGAATAATATTACAGTGTCTGGACTTTATTTTTATTTGTTTAAAGACTTATTTATTATGGAGAGGTACAGAGGGAGAGGGAGAAAGAATCTTAAGCAGACTCCATGGTGGATGTGGAGCCTGATGATGGGCTCAGTTTCACAACCCTGAGATCATGACCCGAGCTGAAATCAAGAGCTGGGTGCTTACGCAACTGTGCCATTCAGGCACCTCTGGACTTTTTTTTTTTTTTTTTTTTAAGGTTTAAATAGACTATTTTTTTTCTTCATATTTCCTTTTTTTTTTTAATTAACATATAATGTATTATTTGTTTCAAGGTTGCAGGTCTGTGATTCATCAGTCTTACACAATTCACAGCACTAATCGTAGCACATAACCTCCCCAATGTCCATAGCCCAGCCATCCCATCCCTCCCACACTCCTCCCCTCTAGCAACCCTCAGTTTGTTTCCTGAGATTTAGCATCTCACATGGTTTGTCTCTCACTCTGGTTTCATGTTGTTTCATTTTTCCCTCCTTCCTCTATGATCCTCTGTCTTGTTTCTCAAATTCCTGATATCAGTGAGATCATATAATAATTGTCTTTCTCTGATTAACTTATTTTGCTTAGCATAATACCCTCTAGTTCCATCCACATCATTGCAAATTGCAAGATTTTGTGGTTTTTATAGCTGCATAATATTCTATCGTGTGTGTGTGTGTGTGTGTGTGTGTATTTTTTTCACATGTTCTTGATCCATTCATCTGTTGATGGACATCTGGGCTCTTTCCATAGTTTGGCTATTGTGGACATTGCTGCTATAAACATTGGGGTGCACATACCCCTTCGGATCACTGCCTTTGTATCTTTAGGGTAAGTACCCAGTAGAGCAATTGCTGGGTCATAGGTAGCTCTATTTTCAACTTTTTGAGGAAATTCCATACTATTTTCCAGAATGGCTGCACCAGCTTGCATTCCCACCAACAGCATAGGAGGGTTTCCCTTTTCTCCACATCCTCACCAACACCTTTCATTTCCTGACTTGTTAATTTTAGCCATTCTGACTGGTGTGAGGTGGTATCTCGCTGTGGTTTTGATTTGTATTCCTCTGATGCCAAGTGATGTTGAGCAGATGTCTTCTTTGCTGAAATGTCTGTTCATGTCTTCCGCCTGTTTCTTGATTGGATTATTTGTTCTTTGGGTGTTGAGTTTTATAAGTTCTTTATAGATTTTGGATATTAGCCCTTTATCTGATATGTCATTTGCAAATATCTTCTCCCATTCTATCAGTTGTCTTTCAGTTTTGTTGACTGTTTCCTTTCCTATGCAAAAGCTTTTTATCTTGATGACGTTCCAATGGTTCATTTTTGCCCTTGCTTCCCTTGGTTTAAATAGACTTTATTGGGGTGCCAGGGTGGCTCAATCATTAAGTGGCTGCCTTCCGCTCAAGTCATGATCCCAGGGTCCTGGATCAAGCGCCGCATTGGGCTCCCTGCTTGGTGGGAAGCCTGCTTCTTCCTCTCCCGCTCCCTGTGTTCCCTCTCTTGCTGTGTCTCTGTCAAATAAATAAAAATAAAATCTTAAAAAAAACAAAAAAAGACTTTATTGTTACAAGGAGAGCCCTAACGAGTAGGGCCTTATACACCAATATATGTGGTCTGAGGATGTGACCATGGAGAAATTGAGAGTTCATGATTGCAGAAGAGATCACTGTAATTGAAAGACATGATCCAGGGATGGCTGGCCAGGAATTCAGTAGACGGGATCAGGAGAGGGCAGGGGTGATAGGGTGAGGGTAAAGACAGGGCGAGGGACAGGACACCCCCATTCACTTCCGCTTCTTGTAGCACTCCAGATGTGACAGAACCCAACCTGATGGCAGGAGGAAAACGGAAGCAGGCAGTGATCCTAATGGTGACATCCATGGTCCCAAGCTCCTCCCGCAGTGGCTTGGAATGGATCTGGGCATGCTGTAGGGGGGCAGCTAGGTGAAGCCTGTGAGGTCCCTCACCAGCTTCGGTGTAGGCACAGACATGGCCACACAGAATGGCTGCAGACAGTGACCAGCAGTAATAGTCTAAGGTCGGGAAGCCAAAATGGCCACACTGGCCAGAAATTCTGGTGCCAGGGGAGCCCCTGCACTTGTTTTCCAATGCAAGTATATCATAAGTTTTGGTATATTGTATGAAGTACTGTTTGTATAGGAAAGACAGGATAAATGTTTGCTTCCAGTTTTTATATGTTTTTAAAAATAATGGGAAGGGGCGCCTGGGTGGCTCAGTGGGTTAAGCCCCTGCCTTCGGCTCAGGTCATGATCTCAGGGTCCTGGGATCGAGCCCCGCATCGGGCTCTCTGCTCAGCAGGGAGCCTGCTTCCTCCTCTCTCTCTGCCTGCCTCTCTGCCTACTTGTGATCTCTGTCTGTCAAATAAATAAATAAAATCTTTAAAAATAATAATAATAATAATGGGAAGATTCCCTAGTATTCCATTTATGAATATTGCCATTGTTCCAAATTTATGCTTTTTGCCTGCTCTGTGAAATGATTTAGCACCCTTTTAAGTTATCCTTTATCAGCTGGCAGATATTAAGATTTGTCAGTAGGGGGCACCAGAGAGATATTGCAGGAGGAAAGGTTTTGTTTTCCTGTTTCTAGTGTTTCAGTTAGGCAAGCTTTTGGGCTGTGGGCAGTTTCTCTAGTATTTGGCTCCTGCAACTTACAGGGCTTCTTCAGGACCTGGCCTTTTCAGTCTGTGGTGGCAAACAGCCACAAACTTCTCTTGGCACCCTCTTAGGTGGTTTGCAGTAGAATGCCTCTTTTGAGACACCTCCCCAAGAAGGACTTTCCCCTACAGAAATCTACAACGTAGATTTCTGGCAGCTTCTGCTACTGCAGCACCACAGCCACTTCCCTGCCATCTAGTGAGCCAGGGCCACATGCTCTCTGACAAGGTCTGCACTTCAGCTCTGGGGTGATCTTCATTGGACAGTTTATCTTAACCATAGAGGTAGTGGCTGTTCCTTATATTGCTAATCCTATTTTATTTGAGTTCATTTTACTTTTTTATTAGTCAATTCCTTAGTTTTTAAAAGATTTTATTTATTTATTTGACAGAGATTACAAGTAGGCAGAGAGGCAGGCAGAGAGAGAGAGGAGGAAGCAGGCTCTCCTCCAAGCACAGAGCCCGATGTGGGGCTTGATCCCAGGACTCTGGATCATGACCTGAGCGGAAGGCAGAGGCTTTAACCCACTGAGCCACACAATCAATTCCTTAATCAATTCCCCTAATCAATTCCTTACTACTCCAATTCTCTGTTATAGTTAGTAAGCCTTTAAATAAATAAAATCTTCTCTGTTCAAATGACTGTGTGGTTCCTCTCACCTGATTGGACACAGACTGATACATCTGGTAATTTTTTTTTAAGATTTTATTTATTTATTTGACAGAGATTACAAGTAGGCAGAGAGGCAGGCAGAGAGAGAGGAGGAAGCAGACTCCCCAAGGAGCAGAGAGCCTGATGTGGGGCTTGATCCCAGGACCCTGGGATCATGACCTGAGCTGAAGGCAGAGGCTTAATCCACTGAGCCACCCAAGCACCCCAACATCTGGTAATTTCTAAAGGTAACTATATGGTTGTTTGGTTGGTTGGTTGGTTTGGTGAACTGATCTGTCAAAATTAATGATTTATGTTATTTCTTTCACAATGCTAACATAATCTGAAATTATTTAAAACGTATTAATTTATAAATATTAATTACTTAGTTCTTCATCTCCTCTACTAGACAATCCACTTCACGAGGGTGGGAACCATGTTTGTCTTTTTCACCATTTACTTCCAGCACTTAAAGCAATGCCTAGGAGAGTATGCATTAAAACGCATATGAATAAATGAATCTATTTTGTATTGGGGGGAAGAAGCCTGGACCAGGGAATTAGGTTACAAATACACATGCTTCACGCTTACATGTTGTGCTCTACTTAGTAATGCAATAACAAACTACATACATTCATTTAAAATTTTGTTACTTTTGAGGTGCCTATCTGCCTTTAGCTCAGGTCTCGATCCCGGAGTCCTGGAATCCAATCCCACATAGGGTTCCCTGGTCAGTAGGTGGCCTACTTCTCCCTCTCCCACTCGTGTTCCCTCTCTCGTCATTTCTCTGTCAAATAAAATTTTGTTGCTTTTTCTTAAAGATCTTATTATTTATTTAAGGGAGAGAACATGAGCAGCGGTGAGGAGCAGAGGAAGAGGGAGAAATGCCCGCTGAGCAGCGAGCGTGAGGCGAAGGCCCCTAAAATTTTACTTTATAAATTATTGGTGCCTCCAAAGTTTCCCCCTCACGTTTTTATTTTATTGTCATCTGTCCGTTCAAGTTCTTTACCATTTCTAATCCATGGTTAATCGGGGTTTTTTGTGGGGGTTTTTTTAGGTTCTTTTGACTTAACGTTTTCTGATTTTTAAGCATTCTCCGTATATTAGCCCTTTATCGGGTTTTTGTTTGCGCGTATTTTTACTCAGGTTCCCTTTTGACTACTTAGCGGGGTTTTTTGTTGCTTTCTAACCCCAAAGCCACACTACTCCAGGTAGAAAGTGACGTCTGAGTTAACTGCGGAAGGCCAGGTGAAGTTAGTAGGGTGCCAGAACAAAAGAGCACAGTAGCAAAAAAAACACCGTGAATCTCAAAACGAAAAACAATGACTACGCAAATTCCTGCCAGCACACAAACGTGATCCTCCCCACCTACAGCCAGCCTCTAATCTCCTCCTCCAGGCCAGCGCCTGGCGCTTATGTCTGACGTCACGGACGCACCTCCCAATTCTCTTAGGCCGCGCAACCTCCGTGGCCATCCACCCCGCGCGCAGATGCGAATATTCTTGCGGCGCCGGAAGTCAAGGACACGTGACCGGGTGACAGCCCTCTCTAGGTTGCAGGGCTCGCTTTAGGTGTTGCGGCACGGGATGGCGGAGGCGCCTCCTGTCTCAGGTACTGTCCCGGCCCGCGCGGGACTGGGCCCCTCTCGGGGAGCGGAAGTTGGGTCAGTGGCGAGTCCTAGGGCTCCGGCCATTCATACCGCGAGAGTGGCGGTCGGGATAGTGAGAACCAGGGCTCGGGATAGTGGAAACCAGGGCTCGGGATAGTGGCTCGGAAGGGCCAAGCCACGCGCGTCGTGGGTACCGAGACCTCGACCGTCCTCCACTGGGTTGTGAAGCCCCGCAGCTGGGTTTCCAGGGAGAGCGGGTTTGTCCCGGCGCCCAGTGAATCGATGTGGGCGTCCCGCCTTCAGCCCAGCTCTACTGGGGCAGAGGCCGCATTAATCTCCAACAGGCGGGCGTCGGCGGAGTCACCGCCCGTGACGCCCGTGACGGTGGCGGGCTCTCGATGCGTGGCGGGTTGGCGCGTCCTGGGGCAGCAGAGCGAGCGCGAGCCGAACACCAATGGTTTCTATTCTCAGAGTGCCACGCAGTGTGGCTGAGTCTCAGTTTCCTCATCCATCGGCTGGGGGTGAATAAGTAAATTCCTTCCTGTGAAGGCTCCCGCCCTGTACAGTACCTGTTCCGTAATTGTTAGCTCACTTATCTTGGGGTTGGTTCTGTGTGTAGACAGCTTCGTTTGGCTGTTCATGTAGCATCCATTTCCATTTCCTTCAAGGTGTACTTTAGGTCTTTGTTCTCCAAACTTTTGGGCAGACACCAAAAAGAAACATTTTACATCTGATTTAGTGCACATATGTGTATAATATAAAAAACCGGAAGTTGTAGGAGGTAATCCTTTTTCTTACTAATTGCAATACACTCTATTTTCTCTTTTCTTTGAAGAAATACTTGTTACAACCCACTACATTGATTTCATTTCAGGACCCACTCTTTCTGGAAAATCAGGACAGCAGTTTGCAGCATGTGGTTTGTAAACATTGATTTTAGTCTTAGTTCTGCCACTTACCGGTGTTGGGCCACCAAGAAGAGTATATGTATGTTTGTGTTCTGGGTGGCCACTAAAATGTACTTGTTACTTTGGGTCTTGGTCAGAAAAGTTGCATTTGTCAAACCCTAGTCCTGATTTAGGTTCTAAATCTTGCGGGATGGGAACCTTTTAGGTTAGTGTGGTGTTTTATTATTCTCCCACCCATTTTTCACCCCAGATCTTCTAAACTGGATCCATTGATCTTCCCATCCTCAGGCTCCCTTCTGGCCCATTTCTACACCCTTCAGTGTTTGAGGCAGGAATGGGTGAGGCCAGTTGTGAGGTATAGTTTTGGCCTTCCTTGTTGTGCCCCAGGTTTGAGCTACCCACCCCCACATCTACTATGGCATATTTTCCTAGTCCAGAGACCTCTCCAGTCCCTCTCCTGTTCCTTAGTTTACTTTTTTTCTTTTCTTTTTTAAAGATTTTATTTACTTATTTGTCAGAGAGAGAGCCCAAGAGAGAGACTGAGTGAGCACAAGTGGGGGGAGCAGTAGGCAGAGGGAGAAGCAGGCTCCCCTTTGAGCAGGGAGCCCCACACGGGGCTCAATCCCAGGGTCCTGGGATCACGACCTGAACCAAAGGCAGACACTTAACCAACTGAGCCACCCCTATGTCCCCCTTAATTTGCTTTTGCCTTGGTTTCTACTCCATGCTCTTAATTCAGCATCATCTTTAGCCGACACCTCCATCTCCACTCAGGGTTTAGTTCTCTTGCCCACTCCTGTCCTCAGTAACAGGTTCAGGTATGTCTTTCTGCCCATGGGCAGATTCTCCAATGCCAGCTTTGTTTCTTGACTTCATAATCTCTTGGATTTCCCCTTATTCTTCTCCTCTCACCTATTGGACACTTACTATGCTGCTGTGTTATCTTTGATCTAGGGTACCACTTATATTCTATTTACTGAGTAACTTCCAGCTACTTAAAATACTGAGGAGAAAAAGAAGGTATCTCACATCTTTGTGTCTCAGGTGCAGATTCCTGGTTTTTGTGCTCTTTTTTCCCCTTCCTCCTATCTCTCAAGGGTCTTTCTGAAGGCATTACCAACTACCTCATGTCTAGTGGAACCATACTGTGTTTGAATAGTGCTTCCCTGTTTAGACTCCCTAGTTGCATCGACTCCTTCTTGGTTAGCATGGAACACGTTCTTCCCATCCTTTACTAGGCTGTTCGGACAACTTAACTGACTTTTCTTCTGCCTCTTTCCAACTTTGTTTCTTCAAGAAGGAGCGGACTGTATGACACCCACTTGATCTAATCTACCCATTCCCACCTTTATGTTCTCTCTTAATGTTTCTGGAACATCTCCTTTGCCACCTTCTGAATCTTTATAATCCTCTTTGTTTTGTAAGGCTTTCCACCCAATCCCCAGAATTGCCTTTGTGAATGCTTTCAGGACACATCCTGAATTGAGTGAGAGGTTACCCTATGACCTTTATGATCTCGTTCAGTTCTTCAGTATATGTTTCTATGGTACCCACCTCCCAGCCTCTGACAGTGCAGTGTAAGAGTGTGGTACCTAGGGCCATGTAGCCTGGGGTGGAATCCTGAGTCTGCTTTGGAACACCTCTGTGGCCTTTGGCAAGTAAATTTCTCAGTGTCACCTTTCTCCTCAGGAATGTAAGGATTAAATAGGTTAACAGATACAAAGTATTTAGAATAGTGCCTGGCACATGTTAATTACCTAATAAGTGTTAACATTTATTATTGAACCTGAAAGCCACACTCTGCACTGCACCCATCTGAGGTCAGGTCTGTGTTTTAGATAGCCTGTAGTCCTAACTGCAAAAATAAAGCACCATTTTAACCACTTTATGTATGTTACTAATTTGTTTTATTCTTCATAGCAACATGTAGGAATTGTTACTTTCTCCATTCCTTATAAGAAAATTTGGGTTAAGTCATTTGCATAAAGACACAAGTGATGGCAAGGTCATAAACCCATGTCTTCCAAGCCCCACTGATTCGTAGTGTAGTTGACCCTTAAACATCGCATGATGATTTATGATTCCCCAGAAACTTAACAAATAACAGCCTACTATTGACTAGAAACCTTACCAGTAACATAAACAGTCAAGTAACACATATTTTGCATGATATATGTATTATATACTGTACTCTTACAATGAAGTAAGCTAGAGTAAAGAAAATGTTATCAAGAAAATCATAAGGAAGAGAAAATACGTTTACAGTACTGTAAAAAATTGACATATAAGTGGACTTGTATAGTTCAAAACTTGTGTTGTTCAGAGGTCAACTGTATAATCCATATTTTACACATAATTCTGACTTTTCTACTAACTAGTGTTGTGTCCTTGGGCAAATCATTTACTCTTTGGGCTTCAGGGGAAAAAATTACATTGGGAGAAGGAATTGAGTGGGTTGAAAAGGCATATACTTAATTTTTGAGACTCGTATTCTGGACTATATTATAAAGGTTATATATGGAAAACCTAAAATATATTCCTGGGTTGGGGGAAGAGATGAGAACTAATATACTCATTATGTTAAGTACTATCTATATGAAGTTTTACTTAAACTGTGATTCACAATAGCCTTTTGAAATAGTATCATCTTCTGTTCAGGATGAGGAAATGAAGGCTAAAAGCAATCAAATATTCCTAAGCTCCTGTCATAAATTGGAGAGCCAGACTTCAAACTGATTTTGGCTGACTTCAAAACCTGTTTACTTGATAATTACACAATGCTACCTTAAGAGTTTTGAAAGACCACATGGAATCTGCTCATTTGATTCTCACCCCCAAATTGTTTGCTGACTTGAATTTTTTGATAAAGTAACTAGATACATAAATCATGCCTCATCAGGATGCCTGACTGGCTTAGTCGGCACAGCATGTGACTCTGGATCTTGGGGTTGTGATTTCAAGTCCCATATAGAGCATGGAGCTTACATTTAAAATGCTAATAATAATAATAATGCTTGGTCACCCAGGTGAGGAGTTTTAGTTAGTAGTTCTTAGCAGTGGCTATTGGTGAGGTTACTGGACATGGAATGGTCAGTGTTCCACAAGCATCTTGAACCCATCATATTCACAGGAAACCTAGGCCTCACTAAGAGCCTGTTGTATTTATACAAGTCTTTAGGAAAGTAATGTTTAGATAATGACTTAGAGTCTTCTGGGCTTCATGGGTGATAATTTATTTCTTCACTGACATGTCTATTTTTTTATGTCCTAGGTACTTTTAAATTCAACACAGATGCTGCTGAGTTTATTCCTCAGGAGAGAAAAAATTCTGGTCTAAGTTGTGGGAGTCAAAGGAGACTAGATTCTAATAGGATTGGTAGAAGAAATTATAGTTCACCACCTCCCTGTCCCCTTTCCAGGCAAGTCCCTTATGATGACATCTCTGCTGTTCATCAGCATGGTTATTCTTTGGGAAGCAAACCTAAAAGTCAGCAGATTTCTTTTCAGTCCTCTGCTTCTAACAAATCACTCAAGAACCATGGCCTTCAGAACCAACCTTGGCAGAAATTGAGGAGTGAAAAACAGCATATCAAAGTCAAGAAAGTACAGAATCTCATTGAGCAGACCTCAGATGCAGCTGGCTTAGAAAGTGTGGGTAGGTCAGAGAGTGGGACAAACCCCAGAGAACACAGCCCTTCTGAGAATGAGAAGGAAATTGTTGGTGCAGATCCCAGGGGAGCAAAACCCAAAAAAGCAGCCCAATTTGTGTACAGTTATGGTAGAGGACCAAAAGTCAAGGGAAAACTCAAATGTGAGTGGGGTAACAGAATGACTCCAAAATCTGAGGATGCTGGACCTGAAAATACCAAACCTGTGGGGGTTATGCACCCTGACTCTTTGGATACATCCTTTAAAAAAGGAGTATTGGATGGATATGTAGCCAGACGCAATGAGCAGAGAAGATACCCACAGAAAAGGCCTCCCTGGGAAGTGGAAGGGGCCAGGCCACGACCAGGCAGGAATCCACCAAAACAAGAGGGCCAACGACTTACAAATGCTGGACCCAGGAACAACATGGCCCCCATTCCAAAGGATAATCCTAATGAAAGACCAGCTAAATCTGCCTGTGACAATGGGAACTTGGCAGTCGTCAACAAGTCTTCCAGAAGGATTGACCCAGAAAAATGTGCTGTAAGGAGGCAGGATCCTCAAGTAACATCTTTCCCCCGAGGCAAACAGAACCATGTGCTAAAGAATGTGGAAACACACACAGGTAAATCTATCTGGAAATGTTTTGTTTTGTTTTATTTTTAATAGATAATAAATTCACACAGTTGAGGAACCAGAAATCACAGTGAAACAGCTCTTTCTATCCTTGTTCATTATCTGCCTGGGTCCTGCCACCACTCGCTCCTCACCCTAGTAGGTAACCACTTAGTTTATATATATCATAAGCAAATACAAATAGGGAACTTTTTTTCTTAACAGACAAGAAATTTAGTAAGGGTTTTTTAAAATGCAGATATGGGTCCTACAGATGTTTGGTTACAAGATTTTTTTATTTCTAATCATGAAAGCACAAGTAGGGGATGATGACATCTCTACTACCTCTCCTCGTTCCAGCCTGCAAGGAACTTGTCTCTTGTCTGCTTATCTGCAGGAGGTCCTGACCACTCTTGCCATCTTCAGTTTCTTTCTCTTAGTCCATCTGTCACACTACATCAGGAGAGGGTAGAGAGAGGTAGAGGGAGAGAATCCCAAGCAAACTCCCAGCTGAGCACAGAGCCAAATGCGGGGCTCGATCTCACGACCCCAAGATCATGTCCAGATCCAAAATCAGGAGTCCCACATTTAACCAGCTGAGCACCCGGACACACCTCTTTCTTCATTTTTATATCCTGTTGCTTAACATAGCTCTTAGAACATAATAAGTACTCGGCTCTGGCTGTTGGAAAGTTCTTCCTTACATTAAACTGAAAACTTCTTTCCAGTAAATACCCTATGCCCTGGTTCAAGTTCTGCCCTCTGAAGCAACACAGCAACCAGTCTCTCTCCTCACAGTTCCCCTCCCCCTAATTGCAGATCAACTTTTTTGCGGTATTTGAAGACACTTCTCATTTTCCCTAGGTGTGTATTTCATCTAGGCTAACCACCTTCATTCCAGTAGCTCTTCCTCATGGACCTTCACCATCTGGTCTCTCTCCAGTTCAGTGTACATAGCCCAGCCCAACACATGAAGTTACCTCCTGCCTTGGTCTGTTTTCACACTGGCTTAATAGTTCTAGTTCTCATTTGCTTCATTAGGCACTTCTTCCTCTGGGACATCAACCTGTATGTGAACCAAAGTAATGATATACTAGACTTGTTTTTGAATTCGTAAGGCTGGTTAATAGTTTCCTTTCGCTTTATAACAAATTGCCACAAGTGTAGTGGCTTAAGAGAACACATTTATTGTATCAGTTTCTTTGGGTCAGGAGTCTGATTAGGGGTTAGCCAAGTTCTCTAATCAGAGCTTCCCAGGACTAGAATTTGGCCAGGGAGGCAACTCATCTGAGTCATAGGATTCTCTTCTCCTCTCACTGGTTGTTGGTAAGATATAGTTCCTTATGGGTGTAGAATGAGGCCCCCATATTCTTGCTGGCTATTGGCTGGGGGGCGGTCACTGAGCTTTTAGAGGTTACCTGCAATTTCCTACCACATGGCCCTCTACACAACATGGTAATTTTCTATTTCAAGGTCTTTAAGAACACATGTGTTAGATTGTTCAAATCTCTCTGACTTCTATCTTTGATCCCTAGACTCTTTTGAAAGGGTTCACCTGATTAGATCAGCCCCACCCGTACTCAAGGGGAGAAGATTATACAGGGCACACACACCTGTATGCATATGGGAATCTTAGAGGCCATCTTAAGAGTTCTGCCTAAGAAATCTCTCTTGACCTCACATACCCACATATTTTTTAGAATATTTTATTCACATTTATTGAATAAATATTTATGTATAAGCACTATTCTCAATACTGGGGGTACAGTAATGGTGAAATTCACATTCTGGTAGGGAAGGCAGGCAGAAAGTTCTTAAACCAAAATTTAATATGCCAGGTGATGGGTAAGGGCTAAAGAGAATATAAAGCTGGTTAAAAGGACAGTAACAGCAGCATTTGTCTAACTAGGTTTGTCTATTTGAGGAGACACTTGAATAGAGACCAGAAGGAAATGCAGCAGCGCACCATGTGGCTCTCTGAAGAATATCCAAGCAGAGGGAGAATCAAGTTTAGATTCGGGTGGAGGGGAGACATTGTGAGCAACGGAAGAGGCGGGCAGTAGAGGAGGTCAGAGAAGTCACAAGGACTGGATCATGTGAAGCCCTTGGACTTGGTTCTGATTAAGAATATGAGAAGCAGGGGCGCCTGGTGGCTCAGTGGGTTAAGCCGCTGCCTTCGGCTCAGGTCATCATCTCAGGGTCCTGGGATCGAGTCCCACATCGGGCTCTCTGCTCAGCAGGGAGCCTGCTTCCCTTCCTCTCTCTCTGCCTACTTGTGATCTCTCTCTCTCTCTGTCAAATAAATAAATAAATCTTAAAAAAAAAAAAAAGAATATGAGAAGCAGCTCAAGGTTTTAGGGAAAAAGGATGACATGATATTACTAGCATTCTAAAACAATCACTCAGCCTGCTGTTTGGAGAATTGGCTCTTTTTTTTTTTTTTTTTTTTTTTTTTTTTTAAAGATTTTATTTATTTATTTGACAGAGATCACAAGTAGGCAGAGAGGCAGGCAGAGAGAGAGAGGAGGAAGCAGGCTCCCTGCTGAGCAGAGAGCCCGATGCGGGACTCGATCCCAGGACCCTGAGATCATGACCTGAGCCGAAGGCAGCGGCTTAACCCACTGAGCCACCCAGGCGCCCCTGGAGAATTGGCTCTTAAGTAAGCAAGGGGACAAGTTAGGAGGCTGTTGCGGTAATTCACATAGTTGATGATAGAGACTTGGACTAGGGTAGTAGTGTTGGAAGAGGTAAGAGCGTTACACTTTGGATGTATTTGGAAGATAAAACTCTTAGGATTTGCAAATAGACAAGATGTTGGCTGCAAGAGAGAATGAGAGGGGTCAAGGACCAAGCCAAGGCTTTTGTGTCTGAGTAATGTAAAATTAGAATTGCTGGGGCACCTGGTTGGCTCAGTCCGTGGAGCATGTGACTCTGATCTCTGGGTTATAGGTTCGAGCTCCACATTAGCTATAGAGATTATTTTAAAAATAAAACCTTTAAAAAAAAAAAACAGAATTGCAAGATACTGAAGTGGTAAAACTGCTGGGAGAGAAAAGGTGTTGTTTGTTTTGAAAACTCTTCAGTTTGAGATAATTTTAGATTTATAGAAAAATTACAAAGATAGTACTGGGAATTCCCATATATCCTTCACCCAGCTTTGTCTAATGTTAATATCTTATATAACCAACTCTGCAGAACCTTTGGTCAAAACTAAGAAATTAACTAAATAATAAACTAAACTGTAGACTTCATTTGGATTTTGCCATTTTTTTCCACTACCATCCTTTTTTGTCCCAGCATCCAGTCCAGGATACCATGTTGATATTAGTCATCCATCATGTCTCCTTAGTCCCCTCTCAGTCTTTCTTAGTCTTTTTGTTGGAAAGGTTTTCTTGGTCTTCCCTTGTTGGAAAAGATGCTTTGGGATATGTTTTGTTTTGTCTACTCCTTGTTTAGAAAATTAAGAGAATTAGGGAGTTAAAAATTCAGGCAGAGATCTGGACTGGAGATTTAAATTTGGGAACTTTCAGCACTGAGTCCTCTAACAGACTAGAGGTCTCCTAAGGTGTGAGTGTAGTTAGAGAAGAAAGATTGGAGGGTAGAGCCTTTCTATACCTCAGTGTTTCAAGGTTAGAAGATAGGGACCCATCAAAAGAGATGGGGAATGAGTAGGAATTGAACTAGGAAGTGAACCATGTTTTTGTTTGTTTAAAGTATTTATTTATTTGAGAGAGAAAACATAAACAGGAGGAATGGCAGAGGGAGAGGTAGGTTGTCCTCTGAGCAGGGAGCCCAATACAGGGCTTGACCCCAGGATCCTGTGTTCATGACCAGAGCCAAAGGCAGACACTTAACCGAGCCACCCAGGCATCACAGAAGTGAACCATGTTTTGTTTTGTTTTATTTAAAGGTTTATTTATTTACTTATTTGACAGAGATCATGAGTAGGCAGAGAGGCAGGCAGGAAGAGAGGGAAAAGCAGGCTCCCCGCTGAGCGGGCCTGATGTGGGGCTCAATCCCAGGACCAGTGATCATGACCTGAGCCGAAGGAAGAGGCTTTAACCCACTGAGCCACCCAGGTGCCCCAAAGGCTTTATTTAATTATTTGACAGACAGAGAGAGATCACAAGTAGGCAGAGAGGCAGGCAGAGAGAAAGAGGGGGAAGCAAGCTCCCCGCTGAGCAGAGAGCCCAATGTGGGCCTCGATCCCAGGACCCTAAGATCATGACCTGAGCTGAAGGCAGAGGCCTAACCCTCTGAGCCACCCGGGTGCCCAGAAGTTAACCATGTTTTAAACACCAAACTGAAAAAAAGAGCTCAAGGAGAAGGATCAGTTGTGCCAAATGCTGTTGATGAATCCAGCAATAGGACAACTTCATATTGATTGTTGGATTTGGTGGTGTGAAGGTTATTGGTCTTGATAAGAGCAGTTTTGGTAGAGTAGTGGAGGTGAAAGCGTGATTAGAATGGAAAGAGAGGGTGACCCCAGATAAAAGTCTCCCTGGCTGCTTGAGAGTGGTCTTTGCTTATTCTTGTTCTATACCGAGAGAAACTAGCACTGCTCCTGTTCTCCCAAACTGTTTGGATCCCTCTTTCTCTGGTAATAGGATCCCCTATATCCTTAGTCCATTTCTGCTCTGCTCCTGCTTTTAATTAATCTGTGGCCTTCTCAAGCTCACCCCTTTCCGGGCAGCCTGTTTAGAGCATTCTCTTTTCCTTTATCCCACTTGCCTTAGTTTCGGGAAGACGGGAAGAGCCTGCTTCTTTCTCAGTGTCCTTTCTGAACCCCATTATATTTCTACCTTGTTTCAGAATCCCTGCTCCTTTGAGCCTACCGGTACATCACTTTTTGGCTACATCACCTCCCATGTCTCTTTATCTTTGTCATGTTTTAGTCCTAGTGTCATTTATTAATGCCTCCTGCCTATATCTTTCCTCTTCCAAAGTGATTCTCAAAGTATAGTTACAGACCAGCAGCTGAAAAGCATATTCTTGGGTCTCACCTCAGTCTTAACAAACAGAAATTCTGGGAGTAGGGCCCAGTAGTCTTATTTTTTATCAAGCCTCCAAGTGACTCTGATTTGAGAACCACTGATTTACCATAAATCCTGCTATTACTCTGCAAGACTTTAGTGATCATATGGATTATACCATTCTCACGTCCTTTGATCTTCTCAGCCACAGTGACCTTCATCTTCATTATCCCTCCATACCCACTACTACTTTCTGACCATAACCTCCTGTCCTCTGGCACTCTGGAGTCTATTCCACCCACTAACTGTATCATCAGCTGTTTCTCATTCTTTATTCCCTCCTCAGGCTGAGCCTTAATGTAATTTTAAAGTATTATCCTTCTGCCAAACCATTTGGCAGAACGCCCACCCTGGGTTGATACTGCAGTCTACCTTTTCTGCTCCATCTGACTAACAGAATGCTGTTCCAGGAAATCATATGATAGTACAGATTTGGTGCTGCTGCAGACTCACCCTCTCAGGGAAGTCTTCCTGATCACCGTCTTTAGAACTCAAGTATTTCCCCCACCACCAGCATTCCCTATCCTTTACTGGTTTATTTTTCTCCGTAGCACTTATCACTATTCAATGATGAATTGAAATTCATACTATCTATGGTGATGCGTTTTCATATAATTTTAATAACTTTTCATTATTTATTGTTTCCCTTCCCTTACTGGGTAGTAACTTCCTAAGGGCAGTAGATTTTTGTCTGGTTGTTTACCATGTATTCTTAGTGTTTAAACAATGCCTGGCACACAGTAAACATTTTTGATTGTGATTCTCCAACTTCAGTTGACTTTCAGTACTGCACATTTCCCCTTATATGGCCTTGGTTAGCTGCCCTTCTCATTTTCATCCAAGACTACTCCAAATCTTTTCCAGCCTTACTCAGACCTTCTTGCCATTCGTCTCCCTCAAACTCAGTGGACCTCCTTGCCTCTTCACAAAGGGGAGATCATCAGGCATAATTTTCTCAGCTTTTTGCTCCCTTTAATGCAAACTCGAGACATCTGTGCCTAGCCTCCTTTTCTTTCACCCATTCTAAAATCTTTGTTTTCTTTCAGCAGCCTTTTCACACATACCATTCCAAGTTTTCAGCCTGAAGCTGTCTTCCCAAGTCTGCACACACTCTGAAAGAAAAAACTTCCCTTGTCATATGCCCCCCTCGCTGTCCCCCACCTCCACCCCGTGTTTCCTTCCATTCTAGTCTAATCAAGAATCACCACTTTATTTCCTTTTACCTATTTTGGTTCACTTCTCAGACTTCTGCCATCATCACCACTTGACTCACAGCTACTGGTAAGTCTTTAATGCCTTTCTATTTGTCACACCCATCAGACAGATGTATTTCAGTCTTTATCCTGGGCTTCCCTTTGAGTTTTAGGCAAAGGAGTCTGTTGAAATGTTACTTCCTTGATATTACACATTTCTGATCCTCCTTGTTCTCCTTGGCTATTCCTGCTTGTGTCCAAGTTTCTCTTCCTCCACCTCTTTTTTTTTTTTTTAAGATTTTATTTATTTATTTGACACAGAGATCACAAGTAGGCAGAGAGAGGTGGGGAAGCAGGCTCCCTGCTGAGCAGAGAGCCCGACGTGGGTCTTGATCCCAAGACTCTAGGATCATGACCCAAGCCAAAGGCAGAGGCTTTAACTCACTGAGCCACCCAGGTGCCCCTCCACCTCTTTCTTAAATGTTGGTGTTTCCTAGGGCTTTATCTTAGCCCTCTGTTGTTCTTACTTGATTAAGGTCTCATTGGAAGATTACAGCTGGTTCCATTTCTTTCAGCCACTGCCTCTGTGCTGTGCTGACTTCTAAACTTTTACCTCCAGTCCCTAAGCTCTGCCACAAGCTTTAGACTCATATAAATAAATGTGGTATCTGACGTATGCTTCATACTCAACAAAACAATCTTTTTTTTTTAAGATTTTGTTTATTTATTTGTCAGAGAGAGAGAGAACAAGCAGGGAGAACAGGCAGGCAGAGGGAGAAGCAGGCTCCCTAGTGAGCAAGGAGCCAGATGCAGGATTTGATCCCAGGACTCCAGGATCATGACCTGAACAGAGGGCAAATGCTTAACCAACTGAGCCACCCAGGAGTCTCTCAGCATAACCATCTTGAACATGTTTACCGTATTTATATTGTATTAGCTTTTTTTTTTTTTTTTTTAAGATTTTATTTATTTGACAGAGATCACAAGTAGGCAGAGAGAGAGAGGAAGGGAAGCAGGCTCCCCGCTGAGCAGAGAGCCCAATTCGGGGCTCAATCCCAGGACCCTGAGATCATGACCTGAGCCGAAAGCAGAGGCTTTAACCCACTGAGCCACCCAGGCGCCCCCTTTTTTTTTCTTAAGATTTTTTTTTTTTTACTTGGCAGCTGCCAAGCAGCTTAAGCCTTTGGCTCAGGTCATGATCCCAGAGTCCTGGGATCGAGCCCCACATCAGGCTCCCTGCTCCATGGGAAGCCTGCTTCCCTCTCCCACTCCCCACACTTGTGTTCCTCTCTCTCTCTGTGTCTCTCAAATAAATCGATAAAATCTTAAAAAAAAAAAAAGATTTATTTATTTACTTTTAGAGAGAGAGTGAGCACATGGGCAAGAGGGGCAGAGGGAGAAAGAATCTCAAGCAAATTTCGCACTGAGCATGGAGACCATGTATTAGCTTTTTAAAAACAGCTGCCTCGCATTAAATGAGGTAACTTAATAAAGTCAGTTTAGTAGGTAACTCACCTTTAGTCCCACCATCCAGATAGAACCAGCTTTAACCTTTTGTTCTGTTTTCTTAAAGAATTTTCCAATGCTCAGTTTTACATTGTTGAAATCATGTAATATAAACGTGTTCATCTTTTTGCTTATGTTATATATTTTTCTGCTCATTAAGAAATCCTTGCACTTTATTCTAAACATATAATATGCAATTAAAAATAGATAAGCATTAATATTTGAACAATCTCCCTTTTTTTTTTTTAAGATTTTATTTATTTAGTTGACAGAGAGGCAGAGCACAAATAGGCAGAATGGCAGGCAGAGGGAGAAGGAGAAGCAGGCTCCCTGCCAAGCAGGGAGCCTAATGCAGGGCTTGATCCCAGGACCCTGGGATCCTGACACAAGCCGAAGGTAGCCACTCAACCGACTGAGCCACCCAGGCGCCCCACAGTCTCCCATTTTTTAATCTACTTTTTATTTTTGCTGATTTTAAACTAAATTCCAGATACCAGATTAGTTTTAGTGTACATCTGTTTTTTTTAATGGCTCTTTCTTTCTTTCTTTTCAACTTAATCACAGTGTTCTCTTTGATTATTCAAAGCAGGATTGCTTTTGTTTTTTTTTTTTAACAGTTATTTATTGGTACATCTGAGAAGTCTGTAATCAGTTAACACTTCACTCCATTCTCTTCTGATTATTTCAGTGGACATATCACCCTCTTTACTGACATGCTTTCAAAGTAGAAGTATAGAGTAGACATTGTTGTGACTGAGTAATTATGGAGAAACCCTAATCAAAGAGAATTTAAGATTGAAGAAAAGCCAGTAGTCAGGAAAGGGCTGGCAGCCAGCAGACAAGTGTCTTGGGCCTGAAATGTGATAGTTTACCAGGACAGAGCTATTCTGGATAAAACTGAAGTATTATTGGTGAAAGGATTATATTGTTTCTCTTCCCGGGTCTTTCTGGAATTTTTGCTATATTTTTATTTCTTTTTATTCATTCATTCATACAAGTATCATTGAGTACCCACTATGTCCCAACCAGCAGTAGTTAAAAACCTCAGCCATCAGGGAGTGTACATTCAAAAAAAAAAGGAGTGTACATTCTATGTATAGAGTTAGGAAATAAGATGAAAAAAGTAAAATACATGCTATAAAAGAGAGGATATATAAGTGGTGTGGAGAAAATAAATGATCTATAAGATTCAAATGGTGTGGAGGAAAATACATACGGGAAAGTGATAGGGAATGATGAGGGAGTGGGTTGCAATTTTTAAAAATATGGCCAAGGCCAGTCTTCTCATTGAGAAGATCACATTTTGAGTAAACACCTGAAGATGGTAAGGAACTGAGCTATGCCAATGTCTAGGGAGTAGCATTGGGCAGAGGGAGCAACAAGTTATAAAGACCCTCAAGCAGAAATCTGCCTGCCAGTCTGGGACCAGGAAGGAGGCCAGTGTGTTCTTAGAGTAGTGACTTAGGGAAAGAGAAATAGGTGGAGACCGGAAGTGATGAAGGCCATTGGTGAGGACTTTGGCTTTTATAGACATGTGAAGTCAGAACCATTGGCAAGTTCTGGACTTGAGTTGCATTATCTAATTTGCATTTTAACAGGCTCCCTCTGGCTGCTGTGGTGAGAATAGACTGAAGTAGGGCAAGGGCAGAAGTAGGAAGACTAGTTAGGAGGCCATTTTAATAATCCAGGTGAATAGATAGTGGCTTGAGCCACAGTAATAGCAGCAGGGGTTGCATTCTGGATGAATTCTGAATATAGTACTAGGATTTACTGTCAGATTCAAAATGGGATGTGAGAGAGACAGCCTTTGGAGAAGGCTTAGTAGAGCTTTGTGGGTTATTCAAAGTTGGCAGTTGTTCCCACTTTGCTATATGTATGTGCATTCTAGTCGTCAGTTTCACTGTGACTAGATTTAGAAACATCACATATAAAACAATAATTATTAATATGTTATTAATATAATTATTAATAAGCCAAAACTTAATGAGTAAGAGAAACAATAAAATAAAAAGACAACCTTCAGGGCAAAAATCAAAACAGTAGTCAATCATAGGGTTCTCGTGTATGTTCCCAACCTCACTTACTTTTTTGTGTCCTTCACTTCTCACTTCTGTCCTAAAATAGTCAATAGGCACTTTCCACAAAATTTATTCCAAATGTAATTCTCACAGACTGTTCCTCTGCACAGTCAGGCTCTTGTATGTAGATGACTTACTCATAATCTTACTCTTTAATGAGCTCTCTCTTACTTACCCCTTCAGAATCTTTCATATGTAGCATACTAAATGGTAGGAATGTAATTAACTTTGTTATTCAGAGACATTAACCAATGCAGGGTAGGGTGTCCCTGCTTTTAAGAAAGAATCTAAGTCTGGTTTTTTAGTTTTTTTAATATAATTCAGTTTTTTCTTTTTTAAAGGTTTTATTTATTTATTTGACAGACAGAGATCACAAGTAGGCACAGAGGCAGGCAGAGAGAGAGGAGGAAGCAGGCTTCCTGCTGAGCAGAGAGCAGATTCAGGGCTCAATCCCAGGACTCTGAGATCATGAGCTGAGCCAGAGGTTAAAGGCAGAGGCTTTAACCCACAGAGCCACCCAGGCGCCCCAGTATAATTCAGTTTTTTGATGTGTTTATCATTTACCTAAAGCAAGTAGATTTCTCTTTATCAACCACACAAATCTTTATTCCAGGCTTTTGTCTGAACAAAAGAGCTATTTCAGAAACTACTGGTGCCTGGTACCTGGGTGGTTCAGTCGTTAATCGGCTGCCTTGGGCTCGGGTCATGATCTCAGGGTCCTGGGATTGAGTCCCGCATGGGGCCCCCTGCTCATGGGAGCCTGCTTCTCCCCCTCCCTCTGCCACTCCCCCCTTCTCATGCTTCTTCTCTTTCTCTGCGTCAAATAAATAAGTAGATAGATAGAAACTACTGAAGCCTGAAACTTTCAAGGGAGAGAGCTGATACTCATTTATTTCTTCATCCATTCATTTAATAAATATTTACTGAGCACCTGCTAATGGCTAGGCACTGGAAATACAACAGTGAGCAAGGCAGACAAGGCCCTTACCCTGTCTCACAGACTTTATAGTTCTTGTGTTTTGTATTTCTTTTGCTATTAAATTAGACAAACAGAAAGTAATCTTATGAAAGCTAATATTCTAAAATGATTAAAATGTGAGCTTTGTGACCTTAGGTAAGTGATTGAACTACTTTGAGCCTCAGTTTCTTCATCTATAAAATGGTACCTATATTACAGCCTTTTTACAAAAATTAAATATATGTAAAGTGCATAAGCACAGCACTTGGCATGATATATATAAGGTTAATTAGTTTATTCTTAAAACCTATTTGGACCCAATAACAAATAAAATAGTATTATGAAGTAAATGCTGTAAGTATAGACTGAAAGAGGCGCCTGGGTGGCTCAATAAATTAAGCATCTGCCTTTAGCTCTTAGCTCAGGTCATAATTTTGGGGTCCTGGGATTGAGCCCCATGTCAGGCTCCCTGCTCAGAAGAAATTCTGTCTTTCTCTCTCTCTCTCTCTCTCTTTTTAAAACACACCCACACACACACATATACATCTGAGAGTACCTGACTCTACTTCGGATCTAAAAAGGCTTTGTTGAGATCGTGTTTGAGGAAAAATCTGGAAGTCAGCGAAGGTAATAAGGAATCCAGCTGGGAGGATTCCTAATGATGCTGATCTCCTTCACCAGATGCTGGGCTTCTGGAACCAGGGTCTGTGTCTCCTTCAGTCCAGTAACCCTACCATGGCATTATAAGAACATCTTTTTTGAGTAGATCAACTAAAGACTTCCATGGAAACTACTAGAAGAGATGAGACTTCTTTTTTTTTGAGATGAGACTTTCATGGCAACTACTAGAAAGGAGGTAACCCACCCTGGGTTGTTGGAACCTATCCAGGCTTAGGTTTCTTTCGGTTGACCACTGCAGTTTTATGAGCTTTTTCCAAGCCTGACTTCACGGATCTGGATCAGATTCATAGGAGGTAGGACAAGGTGCTACAGTTGTTGCTTCTGAGGAACAGAAGCAACTTGCTGTGTTATAAGGGGCATTTGGCTATTCTGGGCAATTCCTGGGCAGTTTCCAGGGACTGTTTCCTCAATTGTGCAAATCCCCACCTGAATGTCCACTTCCTAAGTCTTCTTCCTCAGCATACTCCTGTTCTTCTTCGCCCCAAACACTGAACAGCCACCTTACTCAGAATTAGACATACTTAAAACCTTTGTGTTTGGAGATTTCCCTTAAATGCCTTGCTGATCCTTGGCTGACTAAAGTAGGGAATGTTTTTCTGTGTTTGAATTAATTTGTTTGTTTGTTTTTTTAAAACAGGTTCTCTAATTGAACAGCTTACTACAGAAAAATATGAGTGCATGGTGTGCTGTGAATTGGTTCGTGTCACAGCGCCAGTGTGGAGCTGTCAGAGCTGTTATCATGTGTTTCATTTGAACTGCATAAAGAAATGGGCAAGGTCTCCAGCATCTCAAGCAGGTCAGTTGTTTCTCTCTTCTGAATAGTTATTCTCACTCATTTGATATGTTCAGGTTTTAAACTTAGCTTTTTTTTTTAAAGATTTTATTTTATTTCTTTTATTTCTTTTTATTTGTCAGGGAGGACGCATGCACAAGCAGGGGGAGTGGCAGGCAGAGGGAGAAGCAGGCTTCCAGCTGAGCAAAGAGCCCAATGTGGGACTCAGTCCGAGGGCTCTGGGATCATGACCTGAGCCAAAGGCAGATGCTTAACCAACTGAGCCACCCAGACATCCCTAAGGTTTTATTTTTAATTATACCCAGTGTGGGGCTCCAACTTACAACCCTGAGATCAAGTCACATGTTCCACTGACTGAGCCATCCAGGCACTCCTTAAACTTAGATTTAAAAATAACTAATTCCTTGGGGTGCCTGCGTGGCTCAGTCATTAAGTGTCTGCCTTCAGCTCAGATCATGTTTGCAGTGTCCTGGGATCAAGCCCCACATCGGGTTCCCTGCTCAGCAAGAAGCCTGCTTCTCCTTCTCCCACTCCCCCTGCTTGGGTTCCTTCTCTTGCTGTGTCTCTCTCTGTCAAATAAATAAATAAAATCTTTAAGAATAATAAAAATAACCAATTCCTCTTGAATATTTTATCTGCTCTGTTTCCTTGAACACATGTTTCAGATGACTGATATGAAGCTGTAGATATTGAATAAAGAACTAAGGGGCACCTGATTGGCTCAATTGGTAGAGCATGTAACTCTTGATCTCAGTGGTATGAGTTCAAGTCCCATGTTGAGCATAGAGCTTAAAAAGTGAAAATAAAATAATTTTTTTTAAAGATTTTATTTATTTGAGAGAGAGAGAGAGCATGAGAAGAGGGAGGATCAGAGGTAGAAGCAGACTGCTTGCCAAGGCAGGGAGCCTCATGTGGGACTCAATCCTAGGACTCCAGGATCATGACCTGAGCCAAAGGCAGTTGCTTAACCAACTGAGCCAGCCGGGCACCCCAAAATAAAATTTTTTAAAGAAAGAAATTTATGTATGTATTTATTTATTAAAGATTTTATTTATTTGAGAGAGGGAATGAGAGAGCATGAGAGAGGAGAGGTCAGAGGGAGAAGCAGACTCCCCGCTGAGCGGGGAGTTCAATGTGGGACTCAGTCCCGAGATTCCAGGATCATGATCCGAGCTGAAGGCAGTTGCCCAACCAACTGAGCCACCCAGGCAACCCTAAAGAAGGAAATTTTTAAAAACAGCTTAACCTAACAATACCAAAGTATATTTGGAATACAAAAAATCAGTCACATTTATTGAAAATGGTAACTTTCATCCAGGTATCAGTTACAGAAAACATTTCCTGTATAGTTTGCTTTAGAAATTTATAGAAAGCAGTTGCTGGGGCGCCTGGTCGACTCATTTGGTTAAACAGGCAACTTGTGGTTTTGGCTCAGGTCATGATCTCATGGGTTATGAGATCTGAGCCCTGAAGAGCTGAGCCTCTGTGCTCAGTGTGGAGTCTGGATGAAAGATTATCTCGCTGCCACTCTGGCCCCCTTTGCGTTTCCTCCCACCTCCCCTGCCCCCAGCTCCGCAAGCTCATGCTCTCTCTCTTTCTCTAAAATAAATAAATAAAATAGGGGCACTTGGGTAGCGCATTCTGTTAAGCCTCAGACTTTGGCTGGGGTCATGATCTCAGGATCCTGGAATGTTGCCCTGCCTTAGGCACTCTGCTTAGCCAGGAGTCTGCTTGTTCCTCCCTCTGCCTCTCTGCTTGCTCCTGCACACACACACACTCTCTAGTGAATAATAAAAGCTTTTTAAATAAATAAATAAAACCTTTTAAAATTTCCTTTTAAGAAAAAATAACATATGTTTTCTGATCTGTCACTCTTCTAATTTAAAACATCTGAGGGCACCTGGCTGGCTCGGTCAGTAGAGCATACGACTCTTGATCTCTGAGTTGTGGGTTTGAGCCCTGTGTTGGGTGTAGAGACGACTTAAAGTCTTAAAAAAAGAAGACATCTGGGTTTTCCTGAATGTACTCAAATTATTTTTTTGGAAGATTTTATTTATATATTTGACAGAGATCAAAAGTAGGCAGAGAGGCAGGCAGAGAGAGAGGAGGAAGCAGGCTGTTCACGGAGCAGAGAGCCCGATGCAGGGCTCAATCCCAGGACCCTGGGATCATGGTCTGAGCTGAAGGCAGAGGCATTAACCCACTGAGCTACCCAGGCACCCCTGTACTCAAATATTTTATCCGTTTGTTTTTTCAAGCCAAGATTTAGTTCAGTGTTTACCTCAATACTAGAACCACATAATAAATTGATAATCATGTGAGGGGATTGAGGTGTTAGCTAATGTGACAGTGATAATCTTATTATAGTATAATAAATGTATCAAGCCAGCATATTGCACACCTTAGTGTTATATGTCAATCATATCTCAGCTGACATTTAAAAAATGGGTACCTGTTTGATTACTATATTTAAAGCCCTTATAAATATAAGCCCAAATGTAATGTTTAAGCAGAGCATTCAGTATTGTGAATTTGTTTCTTAATATCCTAATATCCTTGAGGCGCTTGGGTAGCTCAATGGTTTAGGCCTCTGCCTTCAGCTCAGGTCATGATCTCTGGGTCCTGGGATTGAGCCCTGCATTGAGCTCTCCACTCAGCAGGGAGCCTGTTTCCCCCTCTCTCTCTGCTTGCTTTCTGCCTACATATGATCTCTGTTGGTCAAATAAATAAATAAAATCTTTAAAAAAAAAATCCTGATATCCTTAATATCTGATTTTTTATCATAAAATGACTACTGTTGGGGCGCCTGGGTGGCTCAGTGGGTTAAGCCGCTGCCTTAGGCTCAGGTCATGATCTCAGGGTCCTGGGATCAAGTCCCGCATCGGGCTCTCTGCTCAGCAGGGAGCCTGCTTCCTCCTCTCTCTCTGCCTGCCTCTCTGCCTACTTGTAATCTCTCTGTCAAATAAATAAATAAAATCTTTAAAAAAGAAAAAAAGAAAAAAATGACTACTGTTGCTTAAATATTAAGGCTTCTTTTAGGTTTAAATTTTTAAAAATTACATGTGCTTTTATAAGGAAATTATTTTGGTTTCTTCTTGTTTTTCTTGACAGATGGCCAAAGTGGTTGGAGATGCCCTGCCTGTCAGAATGTCTCTGCACATGTTCCTAATACTTACACTTGTTTCTGTGGTGAGTTTTTTGCTTTCACTTGAGTCTCTTCCACTTCATGGATCGTAACCCATTTTCCAGCACAGAAGGCGTGATGTGCCAGGCATGTTTTAGAAGTTCCTAATAAGACTTAAAAGTTCAGGAGTCTACCGACACCATCTGCCTGTGGTCCATCACACAGCCAGAGTCACAAGCCTTTATGCTCTTGGCAAGCTGTTCTGGACCTGGCCTTCTCATCATCCCCACCAGGCTAATGCAACTTCTGAGCTGTGGTTCTGGTCTCCTTGATCTTACCTTTAGACCAGAACTGACCAGATGGTGGAGGCAGGCATAGACATGGGCTTTTTCTTACCCTTAACTGTTAACAGTTTTGATACTTCAGATTTGAGCAGTATGAGGAAAGAGTGGTGTTGAAAAATACTTTATTTTTACCTGGAAAATCAGTCATTGGGGTCTTTAAAATAAAGAAAAATTTTCTTTTTACATTTTTACATTACAAACTCTTATCTTCCCTCTTTATGGAATACTTCTTCCTGTTTTGAAAAACTCAATTCCCCTATGTGTTAGGGAGAACTTTCTGCAGTCTAGATGCCCATTCTTGCTGCTAGTCTGTTATCTGCATGTCTTTTCTTTTACACGTATTTTTTTTTTCTTTCCTGCCTTTTAAAGGCTAACCTTCATATAGTTCTTGATTTTTTTCAAATTTTGCTCCTCAACCATCTGCCATCCTTCTTGACCATTGCATTTTTGCTTCTGTCCTCCTCACCTTGCTGCACCTGTTTTCAGAAGTCATCAGTGGTCCCTTCCTGACAAATCCAGGGCTGATTTATAAGTTCTTAACCTTTTTGGCAGCACAGTAGCTCTTGGAGCTTTCAGCCATTCCTTTCTTGAAATGACTAGCTCTTCCTGTTTATTTCTGTAAACTTTAATTTGCTCCTATTTCTTCTTTCCCATTACTTAACTAGCAGTTTTCACAAAAGTTGGTCATGAAGTCTTCAATTTCTAGACTCTGTGTCTTGGTGAACTCAACTGTCTAGAATGTTCTTTCCCATCTTTAAATCTCTGTCACTGACTCATCTGTTCAACATCAGACCCCAAACATTGTTTTCCAAAGGAAGCCTCCCATTCTTATCCCCTCTCCCACTTTAGCCACTCTTTTATTTGGAATTTGCTGATCTTTTATGCCTGATCTTTTATTGCCAAATAAATCTGATCTTTTATTGCCAAAATCTGAGCCTTAAAAGATACTAAAGTAATATTTGTTGAAGGGATGAGTATTTTGGAAGGTACTGTTGGTAATTTTTTTTTTTAAGATTTATTTATTTATTTAACACAGAGAGAGATTGAGAGAAAGGTCACAAGTAGATGGAGAGGCAGGCAGAGAGAGAGAGGGAAGCAGGCTCCCCACTGAGCAGAGAGCCCGATGCGGGACTCGATCCCAGGACCCTGGGATCATGACCCGAGCCGAAGGCAGTGGCTTAACCCACTGAGCCACCCAGGCGCCCCTGGAATGTACTGTTGGAAAGGCAACATGAAGCTGGGAGCAAGACATCCATGTAAATCTATACAAATTGGACCAATACCAAGGCTTAATTACCTTATTTTAAAGGATTTTTAAACATAAAAGCTCCACAATGGAATTAAAAATCTTGTTAAAGCCTTCACTGACAAATTAGATATGAGGCCTTAAGAAGGTAGAAGAATGAGGGCTGAAGGTCAAGATGATCTGAGTAAGGTAAAATGGTGTAGGAGTGCAAATAATGGTCTTATAATGACCTAATGACTTTGCGTCTCTTTGCTCTTTTGGGAGACCATTAATATAATATACTTTATTGAGAACTTAGTAGCAGACATCATGAAGAAACAGGGGAATAAGACTGCTTTTGACTTCCCAGAGCTTACAGTCTAAGAGCTAAGACGCAATTAACTTGATGTTCTGTAAGTCCAAAGAACTGTGGGAGATCTTTGGGGTGAATTCTCATTTCGGGCTAGATGATTTAGGGAATCCTTAAAAAAGGAGGTACAATTCAACTGAGCTTGAAAACTAGGTAAAATCTTGGTAGGGGAAAGATTTGTTGAGGAGAGTAGCATAAGCAGAAGTTTAAAAATAAGAAGGCTTGGGATCTTTTAGGAGAACGAGAGTCGTTGGTTATGGAGCCCAGGATCTGTAAAGGTGAAGGCATGGGAAATGACTAAAAAGGCAGGGCCGACTGGTTTTTTGTTTCTTTGTTTTGTTTTGTTTTTTGGGAGAGAGAGAGATCCCGTGTGCGCATACAAGGGCAGCAGGGTGGCAGAAACAGAGGGAAAGAGAGAATCTTAAGCAGACTCTACAGCCAGCACAGAGTCCATTGTGGGGCTGGATCTTAAAACCCTGAGGTTATAACCTGAGCCGAAATCGAGAGTCAGATGGTTAACCAACCAAGCCACCCTGGCGCCCCAGGGCTGACTTCTTGTTGCCAGGCTTAGATGCAGGGACTTCATTTGGCAGCCTGTGGGAATCCACTGAAGGTGTCAGTGTGATTTTTTATAAAGATTAGTCTGGTGGGAGGGAATAGAGTGTTTGGGGGCCTAAACATTTGGGGGTTTTGTAAGAATCCAGGTGAAAAATAATAAAAGTCTATAATGGGTATTAGAGTGGGAGAGAAAGGAAGGGGGTACCAGATTTCAAAGATAAATAGGAATTAATAACAGTGGGAAAGGGAAGAACCCAAATGTGGCTCCAAAGTTTCATGCTTTTGAAAATGATGATACCAAGGACAGAAAAAGGCAGGTCAAGAGCAGCAGGACTGATGGGGACAGTGAGTTCAATTTATAAACGTTGAATGGGATGAGTGAACAAGGCCTCCAGTAAGAGGTGGTGTTAGGAAAATTTAAAGTTTTTTTTTTTTTTTTTTTTTTAATTACTTCTTGAAAGAGGAAGCATGAGCTGGGGGAGAAGCAGATGTAGAAAGAGAAGCAGACTCCCCACTAAGCAGGGAGCCTGATACGGGGCTTGATCCCAAGACCCTGAGATCATGACCCCAGCTGAAGGCAGACACTTAACTGACTGTGCCACCCAGGTTCCCTGGGAGTTAGGAATATTTAAAGAGAGATGAGGACTTAGGGATGATAGTTGTTGAGAGTAGTGGATAGAAGGGTAAGGAGTGAAAAGAGTCTAATGCAGAACCCTGGCAGAAATAAGAAAAACAAAACATCATTTAGAGTCAGGGAAAAAAGATGGAGCCATTGAAAGATGGTCGGGAGAAACCAGGGCACTGTATTAAAGCAAGAAAGCACAGAAGCAGGGAAGTTTTTCTTTTTCTTTTTCTTTTTCTTTTTTTTTTTTTTTTTAAGATTTTACTAATTTACTTGACAGACAGAGATCACAAGTAGGCAGAGAGAGAGAGGGAAGCGGGATCCCTGCTGAGCAGACAGCCCGATGTGGGACTCAGTCCCAGCACCCTGAGATCATGACCTGAGCCGAAGGCAGAGGCTTATTAACCCACTGAGCAACCCAGGCACCCTGCAGGGAAGTTTTTCTAATAGACTGGAGATGAGTCTGGCAAATAGACAAGAGTAAAAGTAGCAAGGTGTGGGATACACTGTGTAGGGAAACTAAGAAAATTTGGTGATTAAGTAGATTATGGAAAGAAAAAGAGGAGTTGGGAATGACTCTAGTTTTTAAGTCTGTGACTCTAACAGTGATGGTATTGCTGACAGAAATAGGGAACACTGAAGAAGGAGGGGCTTCAGAGAGAGGATACTAACTTTGACTATAAATGTAGACAGTTTGGGGTGACTGTGACACCTCACACAGAGATGTTCAGCAGATGTTTGGACAGAGAGGGCCGGAACTGAGGATTCAGGGCAGTGCAGAAAGTGTAAATTTGGTGAGGGTGGGGGGAGGAAAAAGAAAAAAAATTTAGATTTGGGACTCATAGGCCTTTAGGAATAACAAACCTCTCAACATGAATAAAGCTTCTGAAAGAAACAAGATAGAGCAGCAGAGGCCAAACATTGGGGACAGGCCATCATTTGGATGTAAATTGCCCAAGTAAAGATGAGTTCCTCAAGGGCATGGAGGAGTCCCGTGCCTCAGTTTTACACTTCCTGCCTCTGTGCTAAGTTCATAGAAGTCACTAAAGATTTCCAGATACACACTAATTATAAAATTATAGCCCTCTTATGCCTACTTCATAGCTTTAAATTTGGCAAATTCCTACTGTGTGGGGGATTTTTGTCCTTTCCATCTCTTAGTGCTGCCCCGTCTCCCACCCCATTGTTCTCTTCCCTTCTTTCTTCGTTCTTCTCCCCCAACCTTACTACTTCTCTCAAATCCTTATGGCAGATGTTCCCATATCTGTTCACGGGTCCATTTACAAAAGTTGTGGGGTTTTTTGTTTTAGATTAAATATGTCTGTTAGTCAAAGTTAGTCAAAGTAAAAATGACTTATTTCTCTTTTCCAGGTAATCCAGAATTTAGGATTTATCATACTCAGTGAAGCTTTTGATTTTTGTTTTTTTGTTTTCAGTGAAGCTTTTGATGAGTAGCATTACAGTCATCTTTTTATTTTAGGATGTGGGGTGATATGTTTGTCACACTAATGAAAACCACACTAAAGTTCACGTTGTCTAGCTGTATTGTGTTGTTTATTAAAGTCTAAGATGCAGTTGAAGTTTATACCATTGACTCTCTGATCTGATATGTTTTAGGCAAGGTGAAGAATCCTGAATGGAGCAGAAATGAAATTCCACATAGTTGTGGTGAGGTTTGTAGAAAGAAACAGCCTGGCCAGGACTGCCCGCATTCCTGTAACCTGTAAGTTGGAACACTAGACCGCTGGGGATTCCTGGTAGACACACTTTGCTCATGGCTCTGAGTACCTTTATCTTTTGGTTAGTGTGTAGCAGGATGGGGTGAAGGGCGGTATGGTACCATTTACTGAACACTTAACACTGGGCCAGGTACTCTGCAAGAGTTAACTCATTGAGGGGCGCCTGGGTAGCTCAGTGGGTCAAGCCTCTGCCTTCGGCTCAGGTTGTGATCCCGGGGTCCTGGGATCGAGCCCCGCATCGGGCTCTCTGCTCAACAGAGGCTGCTTCCTCCTCTTTCTCTGCGTGCTTCTCTGCCTACTAGTGATCTCTGTCTGTCAAATAAATAAATAAAATCTTTCAAAAAAAAAAAGTTAACTCATTGAATCCTTACAACACCCTGGTTATGTATAAATATTTATCATATCCATTTTACCAATGAAGCTCAGAAAGGCCAAGTATCTTGCCCAAAGTCATAGTGCTAGGACATGGTAGAAATGGGATTTCCGGGGCGCCTGGGTGGCTCAGTGGGTTAAGCCTCTGCCTTCGGCTCAGGTCATGATCTCAGGGTTCTGGGATCGAGTCCCATATCAGGCTCTCTGCTCATGGAGAGCCTGCTTCCTCCTCTCTCTCTCTCTCTCTCTCTCTCTGCCTACTTGTGATCTCTCTCTGTCAAATAAATAAATAAAATCTTTAAAAAAAAAAAAAAGAAATGGGATTTCCATGACACTATACTGCTGGCTTTTAAGAATAAATATCCTCCAGTGATATCCAGGTTCAAAAGAGGGAATAAGACAGACTTCTGTCTGTGAAAAGGCAATTGTGGTAGGGTTAAACCAATGTTTAACTCCTGGGGTCAAGTCACTTAACAGTTGTGTGACCTTGGGCTAGTTACTTAACTTCTCTAAGCCTCACTTTCTGCATCCCTAAAATAATAATGATATGAGCATCAGTACTTACAGAGTTCTATGAATATTAATTTAATGCATCTAAGAGGCTTGGTATAGAATCTGGCATATGGTAAATGGTCAAGTAATTGTAACTTGTTTTTAATACCCAAATCTAAAAGTAAAACAGACGTCAGAGTGTTACCTTGGTGCTTCTCCTGCTCAGAGCAGGGGTAAATGTTTGGCCAGAGGCCTTGTGGGTCAGGATGTGGGGGGAGGTGCTAGGGAATTGCCTGTGATAGAAGCTGCCCAGACAGGGTTACACAGCCTGGCCTGCTGCCTGCTCTTTTACTCCTTCCATGGGTCCTTCCTTAAAACCCAGGGACTCATCTGTTTAAACTTTTCCTTCCTTCAGTTGGCATTTTAGGTAGATTCAATAATAAATTATCCCTGTGCATGAGCCCTCTTTCTGAACTCTTTTGCAGAAATGGCCTCTTGTCATGACTACCAGAGAACGTCTAAAGTTATGCAGATTAGGTGGTCAACACCATGTCTGAAGGGAAAGGAGGCCCTAAAACGTCTCACTAAATGAGCTAAGACCATATTTGGAAATGTCATCTTTGAATGTCAGAACCAAATAAAACCAGTATTTTGACTTGGGCTGTATTTTTCTGGTTAAATATTCTTTTTTTTTTTTTTTTTTTTTAAGATTTTATTATTTGACACAGAGAGATCACAAGTAGGCAGAGAGGCAGGCCAAGGCCAGAGGGGGAAGCAGGCTCACCACTGAGCAGAGAGCCCAATGCAGGGCCTCGATCCCAGGACCCTGAGATCATGACCTGAGCTGAAGGCAGAGGCTTAACCCATTGAGCCACCCAGGCACCCCCTGGTTAAATATTCTAAGATGACAATTCCACCAATTCTTTTTTTTTTTTTTTTTTTTTTAAAGATTTTATTTATTTATTTGACAGAGAGAGATCACAAGTAGATGGAGAGGCAGGTAGAGAGAAGGTGGGGGAAGCAGGCTCCCTGCTGAGCAGAGAGCCCGATGCGGGACTCGATCCCAGGACCCTGAGATCATGACCTGAGCCGAAGGCAGCGGCTTAACCCGCTGAGCCACCCAGGCACCCCCACCAATTCTTCCTATATGAAAGCATTGTTGATATTTCCATTTATTTTATTTATTATTTTTTAAAGATTTATTTATTTATTTATTTGACAGACAGAGATCACCAGTAGGCAGAGAGGCAGGCAAAGAGAGAGGGAAGAAGTAGGCTCCCCAGGGAGGGGAGAGCCCAATGTGGGGCTTGATCCCAGGACCCTGAGATCATGACCTGAGCCGAAGGCAGAAGTTTTAACCCACTGAGCCACCCAGGCGCCCCTGATATTTCCATTTAAATAGCTTAATCAACTTTAGGCAAATACTAAAACATTCATGGTAGGTTTATTTGTTGGCACATTCCCAATAAGACCCAGTAGGAGCAACTTTGTTCAGGTTTGGATACATGAGTATGATTTACTAATCTAAGCCTTTCTCTTTTAGTCTCTGCCATCCTGGACCTTGCCCACCCTGCCCTGCCTTTATGACTAAAACATGCGAATGTGGACGAACCAGGTAAAGTTAGAACTGCTCTCTAAAGACTTCAGTTTTTAAATTGATGATTTATATGTGAATTTCTAAAGTAAGAATTAGTAGGAAGATATAAATAAGTGGTAGGCATAAATAGTACTTTTTTTTTTAAGATTTTATTTATTCATTTGAGAGAGAGAGCACAAATGTGGAGAGGCAGAGGGATAGGAAGAAGCAGACTCCCCTCTGAACTGGGAACCTGACATGGGACTCAGTCCCAAGACCTGGAGATCACAACCCAAGCGGAAGACAGATGCCCAACCATCTGAGCCATCTACGCACTCTTAAATAGTACTTTTTTGTAAATATTAGTTTGCTCTGCTGCCCTAGTCCTTTGCAGTCCTATAAGTAATTAAGAAGTTATTTGCATAGTGAGATTACCCATTTTAGTTGAATGCCAACATGTCAGGGACTTTTTTCTCAACTTGTCTGTGGATGAAAGAATCAGGATTAAACCCAGACCTGTTGGGCGCCTGGGTGGCTCTGTGGGTTAATCCTCTGCCTTCGGCTCAGGTCATGATCTTGGGGTCCTGGGATCAAGGCCCGCATCAGGCTCTCTGCTCAGCAGGGAGCCTGCTTCCCGCTCTCGCTCTGCCTGCCTCTCTGTTTACTTGTGACCTCTCTCTCTCAAATAAATAAGTAAAATCTTTAAAAATAATAATAAAACAATAAACCCAGACCTATTAAGGTTCAGGAGACAGGGACCATTTACTTATACCTAGCATTATATCTGGCACCAACAAGGTTTTCTATGAATATTGTTAAATGAACAAATAAGTAACCCCAGAGCCCATCCTCTTTTTGTTATAATACAAGTTCTCCGTCATCAGGGCAAGGATCACTGATAGTTATGGAATTTTCTGAGGCCCAGTAAGACCCATATGATTTCTGAACCACAAGACAAAATGGGATTCAGCCAATTATCAGTGAATCACATTTGTCTGAACTTAAAAGGATAGTAGTGTGGCCTGAGAATCACATGTAAGGGCTCTGAGTCAGAAAGACCAGGTTGTATCTGGGCTGTGCCACTAATTAGCTGTTGACCTCGGCAAGTTGCTTGGTCTCATTGAGCCTCATTTTTCTTTCTTTTTTTTTAAAAGATTATATCTATTTATTTGACAGAGAGAGAGAGAAATCACAAGTAGGCAGAGAGACAGACAGATAGAGAGGGAGAAGCAGGCTCTCCGCTGAGCAGAGAGCCCAGTGTGGGGCTCGACCCCAAGACTCCAAGATCATGACCTGAGCCGAAGGCAGATGCTCAACCCATGGAGCCACCCAGGCACCCAAGCCTCATTTTTTAAATCACAGAATAGAAGTAATAGTGTACACCTCCAGGGGTTGATGTTAGCCATGATGCTAAGCACTGGAAACATCATCTGTGTATGTAACAATGACTTTTTATTTTATTTTTTTTTAAGATTTTATTTATTTATCAGAGAGGGGCTGGGGAGAGAGCGAGCACAGGCAGACAGAATGGCAGGCAGAGGCAGAGGGAGAAGCAGGCTCCCTGAGGAGCAAGGAGCCCGATGTGGGACACGATCCCAGGACGCTGGGATCATGACCTGAGCCGAAGGCAGCTGCTTAACCAACTGAGCCACCCAGGCGTCCCAACAATGACTTTTTAAAACAAAATACGTAGTTGAGATGAAAGTAGGGGATAGAATAAAACTCTTCTTATAGGAGAATAGACTCCAAGCTCTAAACCACTACCTTGGAGAGAAACCTGATGATAGTTGTCCAAAAACCTTCTCTAGCCAATAAGTCAGCAAAATTAAATTGGGATGCTTATTCGAACAAAGCCAGAATGATTTTCCCATCCTGAATCAAAGTCATATACAGTATAGTTCTTAAGTATTATAACTACACAAAATGCTGGAGTACCAAATCCCAGGAGATTGCCGTTGTACTTCCAGTCTTAGTGTATACATTAAAACTAACCCTTCACCACTCCACCCCGCCCCCAGCTTTCCTACTTCCATCTATAAGATACTGTGGGAGCTCCCGGCTCTTTCCCCTCCTGTATGCTACTTGATGGGAACTCAGTGAAGAAATCTACAGAGAGGAACTTCACTTCTTCACTGGTCAGAATATAGGGAGAGAGAAAGTCAGGATGGGAAATAAGGAAAGCAAAGCAGGAGAAAAAAGAGTGGAGGGGAGAAGAGTTATTAAGGAAATAAAGGAAATAAAGATTAAAGGAGGTAAAGAGAAAAGTGAGGGAAATGGGGTCAAGAGAAAGGTTTCATAGTTTTGGGAGGTAAACTTTGGGCTTCATTGTTAGTTTAGCTATCCAGTGAAAACTTGTCCAGCATCAGACCAACACTGTCTATACATCTGTTTTCTTTCTAGGCACACAGTTCGCTGTGGTCAGGCTGCCTCAGTCCACTGTTCCAATCCATGTGAGAATCTTTTGAATTGTGGTCAGCATCACTGTGCTGAGCTGTGCCATGGGGGTCAATGCCAGCCTTGTCGGATCATATTGAACCAGGGTAAGTGGTGGGCACACTAGCCAGCAATATTTGTGTATTTTCTAGAACCTTATTTATAGTTTTCTTGATGACATAGATTGACCTCAAGCCTATAGTTACAAGGCCTCTAGTAGCACTATACCCTGGGTAGAGAAAAGTAAGATACATTAATGCTTAGATGGTTTCAGTGTTGAGTTGTATTGTTTAAGTTCAGTGTTTAGTTTCATAATACCAATATAGGCCTTTGTCCTATGGAATTTGGACAGTAGATTTTGAAATGCTGTTTAAAAGTTAAGTGTTTGGGGGAGGTGCCTGGGTGGCTCAGAGGGTTAAGCCTCTGCCTTCAGCTCAGGTCATGGTCCCAGGGTCCTGGGATCGAGCCCCACATCAAGCTCTCTGCTCAACAGGGAGCCTGTTTCCCTCTCTCTCTCTCTGCCTGCTGCTCTGCCTCCTTGTGATCTCTCTCTCTGTCAAATAAATAAATAAAATCTTTAAAAAATAAAAATAGGGGTGCCTGGCTGGCTCAATAAGTTAAAGCCTCTGCCTTCAGCTTAGGTCATGATCCCAGGAGTGCCCACATTGGGCTCTCTGCTCCTCGGGTAGCCTGCTTCCTCCTCTCTCTCTGCCTTGCCTCTTTGCCTATTTGTGATCTCTGTCAAATAAATAAATAAAATCTTTAAAAAAAAAAATCTAAAAAAATAAAAATAAAAGTAAGTGTTTGGAAAATTATTTTAAAAAGAAACTTCTTGAAAAGGATCTAGAGGGGTGCCTGGGTAGCTCAGTTGGTTTAGTGTTTGACTCTTCTTTGTTTTTAAGATTTTATTTATTTGACAGCAAGAGAGGGAACACAAGCACGGGGAGTGGGTGAGGGAGAAGCAGGCTATCCACCTAGCAGGGAGCCCAGTGTGGAGCTCAGTCCCAGGAACCTGAGTTCATGACTTAAGCCAAAGGTAGATGCTTAATGACTGAGCCACCCAGGCACCCCTAATGTTGATCTCGGCTCAGGTCTTGATCTCAGGGTTGAGAGAGAGCCTGTGTTAGTCTCCATAGTGGGCACGAAGCCTACTTTAAAAAAAAGAAGAAGAAAAAAGGATCTAGAAAGGCCAAAAAAATCTTGAGAAAGAACGCAGTTGAAAGACTTAAACTGTCTGATTTCAAGACTTAAAAAGTTACAGTAATCATGACAGTGCAGTTATTGGTGTTATTGTTATCTCACTAGATAAATGTAAGAAAATAAAGTCCAGAAATAGACCCACATATGTATAGTCAGTTGATTTTCAACCACAATGTTATTCAGTGGGAAAAGGAGAGTCTTTTTACAGATGTTGCTAGAACAACTGGATGTATACATAAGAAAAAACAAATGTTTTGGGGCACCTAGGTGGTTAAGTCTTTAAGCATCTGCCTTCAGCTCAGGTCATGTCACGATCCCAGGGTACTAGGATCAAGCCCCACATCGGGCTCCCTGCTTGGCAGGAAGCCTGTTTCTCCCTTTCCCACTCCCCCTGCTTATGTTCCCTCTCTCACTGTCTCTCTCTCTCTGTCAATTAAATAACTAAAAACAAACAGAAAAAAGCCCTCAACCTCTGTCTTATTCTTTACACAAAAATGAATTCTATGTGGATCACAGATTGAAATGTAAAAACCCAGAAGCACAAAGCTTCCAGAATAAACTATAAGAGAATATTTTCACATGTGTTAGGTAAAGATTTCTTGGACAGAGCAACAAAAATACTAACCATAAAAGAAAAATACTGGTACATTGAACTTTTTTTTTTTTAATTTTATTTGACGGAGAGAGCAAAAGAGGGAAAATAAGCAGGTTGACTGAGTCAACCAGGGATCCCGATACATTGAGCTTTAATCAAAATTTAAAATTTCTATTCATCAAAAGATACCATTGGGGTGCCTGGGTGGCTCAGTGGGTTAAGCCGCTGCCTTCGGCTCAGGTCATGATCTCAGGGTCCTGGGATTGAGTCCGCATCGGGCTCTCTGCTCAGCAGGGAGCCTGCTTCCTTCTCTCTCTCTCTGCCTGCCTCTCTGCCTACTTGTGATTTCTCTCTGTCAAACAAATAAATAAAATCTTTAAAAAAAAAAAAAAGATACCATTAACAAAATGAACAGATCACTTGCAGATTTTATCCAGAATATTTGAATTATTCCTATGAAACAACAAAAAAAATAGGAACAACTTAACAATGAACAAAGACTTGAACAGAAACGTCTCAAAAGAAAACATATAGGGGCGCCTTGGGGGCTCAGTCAGTTAAGCGTCTGCCTTCAGCTCAGGTCATGATCTTGGGGTCGTAGGATTGAGACCCACACTGGGCTCCCTGCTCAGCGGGGAGTCTGTGTCTCCCTCTCTCTGTACCCTTCCCCCAGCTCGTGCTCTCTGTCTCTCTGTGAAATAAGTAAAATTTTTAAATATATATATATATATATATGTTATATATGTATATATACATATAACTAATAGACATGTGAAAGTTGCTTAAAACCTTTAAATACTAAGGAAATGTAAATTAAAACCACAATAGGATAATATAGTATAACCACTTTAGAAAACAGTCTGGTAGTTTCTTAAAAGGTTCAGTGTAGAATTTTACCATATGACCCAGCATTTCTACTCCTAGTCATATAACCAAAAGGGGAGAGAATGCATCCGTACAAAACTTGTAAATAAATGCATGTGTATAGCAGTACTATTCATCATAATCAAAATGTGGAAACAATTCAGATGTCTATCACCTGGGGCGCCTGGGTGGCTCCATGGGTGAAGTTTCTGCCTTTGGGTCAGGTCATGACCCCTGGGGTTCTGGTATTGAGCCCGATGTCAGGTCCCTATTCAGCAGGGAGTCTGCTTCTCCCTCTCCCTCTGTGCTCATGCTCTTCTCTCATTATCTCTGTCACTCTTTCAAATAAATAAAATCTTAAAGCAGGACCAAAAAAATGTCTTTCACCTGATGAATGGATAAACAAATGTAACCATAAAGCAGATTATTATTCAGCCATGAAAAGGAATGTAATATTGATACATGCTATGAAGTGGGTGAATCTCTAAAAGGTAATGCTGTGTGAGAGAAGTGAGCCACAAAGAAACACATACTCTGTGATTCTTCTGTTTTTACAATAGCCCCTGATCTGCAGGGATCGTGGACTACCATGTATTGGTACCCTGTAGAGTTTTATTTTACTAAATTTTACTTTGGTGTGATGCTGTTGATCTATGTTGGCAGTTAAAATAATTAACAGCTCTATGAAATGTTTTATGTTGTGTACTATGAGGATTTCCTGTGAGGAACTGTGCTGTATATTACTTAACTGTCCTCTTTATGGGTCCTCTTGGGAGAAATTCCTGTCTGGCCTTAGTTCCAAAACTAGTTGTTCTTTTTTTTTTTTTTTTTTTTTTAAAGATTTTATTTTATTTATTTGACAGACAGAGATCACAAGTAGGCAGAGAGGCAGGCAGAGAGAAAGAGAGGGAGAAGCAGACTCTCCGCTGAGCAGAGAGTCCGACGCGGCGCTCGATCCCAGGACCCTGGGATCATGACCTGAGCCGAAGGCAGAGGCTTTAACCCACTGAGCCACCCAGGCGCCCCCCAAAACTAGTTGTTCTTCCTCAAAGATGATTTATTTTTTTATCTTGGGAACCCTGGGTAACAGACCTAATGTTTGTCTTTGTAGTATACTTTTTTTAGCCATAATTTACTCTATATCTCTGCCATTGTTCTACTTTTCACATCTTTAAATTTATATTCCTTTGTTATATTTCATATATCCTTATATGCTACCCCAGATCCATTTGAGATAAAGCAGGAGTGAAGTATATACTGTCTATTTGGTCTTACCAGTATAGACTATGGTGTGGGAGAGTCCCTTTGTGGACCATATTTAGCACTTTTTTTTTTTTAAAGATTTTATTTATTTGACAGAGAGGAGATCACAAGTAGGCAGAGAGGCAGGCAGAGAGAGAGGGAAGCAGGCTTCCCGCTGAGCAAAGAGCCCAATGTTGGGCTTCATCTCAGGACCCTGAGATCATGACCTGAGCTGAAGGCAGAGGCTTAACCCACTGAGCCACCCAGGTGCCCCCATATTTAGCTCTTGATGTATATTGTGCTTTTTCTCAGCTAACTCACCCAGGTCTTTTTTGTACGAATTTATATGGATCCCAGTCTCTGCCTTTTCTGTTTTTGTGTAGGTGATTTTTCAAACCCAGTTGAAAACTTTTTTTTTGTCTGCAGTAAATATCTGGGAGACTGTTATTAGGGCCACAAGTATACTTATTTATCTTCATTTGTAATTCTTCTTGGATCCCTTTCAGCCTTGTCTAGAGATTTAATAAGCATTCCTCCCAGGGGTTCATTCATGTGTTGACAGAAATGCTGAATAGGCTAAAGCTGGCAGCAGAGACCTTCTTCCAGACTGCCTTTGATTCTCTAATAATCTTCAACCAGCAGTGACCAACCAACTCTTCTGTCACCAGCTCATATTGCTGTCTCTTGTGCCTTGGCATACATAACAGGGTTTAATGTTGTACCCAGGTTATTTCCTGATTGATCAGGGGCTCAATTTTGGTTTTATTGTCACAATTTTCTTTTTTTTTTTTTTTTTAAGATTTTATTAATTTATTTGACAGAGAGAAAGATCACAAGTAGGCGGAGAGTCAGGCAGAGAGAGAGAGAGAGAGAGAAGCAGGCTCCCGCTGAGCAAAGAGCCCGATGCGGGGCTCGATCCCAGGACCCTGAGATCATGACCTGAGCCGAAGGCAGCGGCTTAATCCACTGAGCCACCCAGGCGCCCCTATTGTCACAATTTTCTGATCCTTGATTATTTTTTCTATTTTACTGAGCTGAATTAAAAGCATTACATTAGTTTGAGGTGTATAGCATATTGATTTGACAACTCTATACATTACTGAGTGCTCACCACAGTAAGTATAGACTGTCACCATATATTGTTATTGTAGTAGTATTATTGACTATATTCTCTGTGCTGTCCTTTTTATCTCCATGACTTATTTTGTAACTGGAAATTTGTACCTTTTAATCCCCTTCACCTGGTTCATCCATCCCCCTACCCCCTTCCCCTGTGGCATCCACCAGTTTGTCCTCTGTATTTAATAAGAGTCTGTTTGTTTTTTGCTTGCTTGTTGATTAATTTGTTTTGTTCCTTCAATTCCACATAAAAGTGAAATCATACAGTATTTGCCTTTCTCTGTCAGACTTACTTCACTTAGCACAATACCCTCTAGGTCTATCCATATAGTTACAAATGGCAAGGTGTCATTATTTTTTCTTTCTTTCTTTCTTTCTTTCTTTTTTTTTTTTTTTAAGAATTTTATTTATTTATTTGAGAGAGAGAGGACATGATGGGGGGAGGGTCAGAGAGAGTAGACGACTCCCCACTGACCAGGGAGCCCATTCATCTGTTTGGACTCTTGAGTTGTTTCCATATCTTGGCTGTTGTAAATAATGCTGCAACAAGCTTAGGGTGCATGTATCTTTGGAATTAGTGTTTTTCTTTTCTTTGGGTAAAGACCTAGTTGTAGAATTGCTCGATCATGGTATTTCTGCCTTTAATTTTTTGAGGAACCTCCATACAGTTTTCCATAGTAGTTGTACCAATTTATATTCCCACCAGTGGTGTACAAGGGTTCCTTTTTCTCCATATTCTCACCAACACTTGTTAGTCCTTATCTTCTTTTTTTTTTTTTTTTTTCAAGATTTTATTTCTTTATTTATTTGAGAGAGAGAGAGAGAGAGGGAGGGAGAAATAGCCAGAGAGAAAGCATGAGCGGGGAGGAGAAGGAGAAGCAAAGCTCCCCATGAGCAGGGAGCCAATGTGGGGCTCAATCCCAGGATCATGACCTGACCAGAAGACAGACGCCCAACAGGATGAGCCACCCAGGTACCCCATCCTAACCTTTCTGATACTAGGCATTCTGACTGGCATGAGGTGATATTGTGGTTTTGATTTACATTTCCCTGATGATGAATGATGTTGTGTATCTGTCAGCAATGTGTATGGCTTCTGACCCATTTTTAATTGGATTGTGTTTTTGGTGTTGAAGTACATAAGTTCTTTATATATTTTGGATATTAACCCCTCATAGACATCTCATTTTCAGATATCTTTTCTTATTTATTAGGTAGCCTTTTTGTTTTGGTGATGGTTTCCTTTGCTGTGTAAGAGCTTCTTATTTTGGTGTAGTCCCAATGGTTTATGTTTGCTTTTATTTCCCTTGCCTGGGGAGATATATCCATAAATATGTTGCTAAGGGGAATGGCCAAGAGATTATTGCCTATGTTTACTTTTAGGAGTTTAATGGTTTCAGGTCTCTCATATATGCCTTTAATTCATTCTGAGGACATTTTTGTGTTTGGTGTAAGAAAATGGTCTAGTTTCATTCTTTTACCTGTAGCTGTTAAATTTTTCTAGCACCATTTACTGAAAAGACTCTTTTCCCCATTGTATATTCTTGCCTCCTTTGTCATAGATTAATGACCATATGGGTGCGGGTTTCTTTCTTTTTTTTTTTTTTTTTAAGATTTTATTTATTTATTTGACAGACAGAGATCACAGGTAGGCAGAGAGGCAGGCGGGGGGCTCGAGGAAGCAGGGTCCCTGCTGAGCAGAGAGCCCAGTGCAGGGCTTGATCCCAGGACCCTGGGATCATGACTTGAGCTGAAGGCAGAGGCTTAACCCACTGAGCCACCCAGGCACCCCTGGGTGTGGGTTTATTTCTGACCCTCAATTCTTTTGTTCACAGCTGTCTGCTCATACCCCCCGCCAAAAAAAAAAAAAAAAAAAAGTGCTTTTCTTCTGTCTGAGCAGAAACTTAACAAAGAAAAGCCTCCTTGCAGAAATTCCCAGTTACTAGGATTTATTTACCGGTTTATTGATACCATAAATATCCGTTGTATTTCCTACATCTATATTCACTCATTAAATCTTTATTGAATGAATGAATCAGTTTCAGGACAGGAGATAAAATTGCAAATGTACTTACTGGAAGATGGAATGTGGATTTTAAAGCATCTAGGTCTTTATTGATTTGAGACTTTCCTGCTTCTCGTGTCTTATTGAAAGTTTTTGGTCTGTTCACGACAGTGTTTTACTTATAAACATTTCTAATGTTTGAAGTTAGAAGTATTCTATTTTATTTTTTACTAATATGTGATTTTAAGATGTCATTTATTTTGATACTGATTTTCTGTCCAAGTAGATATCTAAGTTACACTGAGAAAGAGGAAGAGCATCATTAAGTCTGCAAGATTTCAATTAGTTTCTACTCTTTTGGTTTGCATCTATTATGTGGGCCAACTATATTTGCACAGATTGATTTTTAACAAGATAAATTTTTTATTATCAATTGAAAATGTGAATGACACTTAGAAAAAACTATATAAATTGATGAAAATTAATTATCACACCTTGTTACATATTAATACATCAGAAACCTAACTCCTTAAATATAACACATATTTCTTGCTAACATTAAGAAATAAAGGAACTAAAAAAAAAAAAAGAAAGAAAGGAACTCATCATTTCTTGAACCCACAGGACGATCTATAGATGTTGGATGGGGTTCTTTATCTAGCAAATAAAAGTCTTTTCTTTATCTAGCAAATAAAAGCTTTCTACTCAGTGTGAATACTCAAACATGATTACTTCAAATTCAATGGTAGTAGAATACAGATTATTAAGGATTTTATATTACGCTGATTTTTCTTACTCCTTTTTAGCAACAGAAAGCTTTTCTGAGCATTTTAAATGTACCCCAATATATAAAGTACTAAATCTGTGCTGCTTGGGTTGGAGTGAAGATTGTGGGGATCCAGTCCTCACTCCACTCACTCCACGACTGTCCCCAGCTTAGCTTCCATTTCCTGTAACCAGAGGACCCCAGGGAGCCTGAGGGTGGATGGTTCTCAGCCGTGGCCTTATGAGCCAGATAGTCTCTTAATTTAGAAGGTTGCTTCACTTTAATGATGTTTTGGGGATGTGCTGCAGAGGCACTAGGGGATACCAACAGACTTACAAGGTTTTTTTTACTTCTTCCTATGATAAAGCCTCTTAGCTGGTTCTTAGAGCTGCTGTAGAAGTCACACTTGTTTCTGCATCAGGTCTGATCAACACGAATGAATAGCATTTTGTGCTAGGTTCTTATAGATTGTTTGGAATATTTCAAGAACCCATACAGTTTACTAACCTTTGTTTTTGAAATTGTGTCCTCAAGTATGCTACTGTGGCAGCACTTCCCGAGATGTGTTATGTGGAACAGATGTAGGAAAGTCTGATGGATTTGGCGACTTTGGCTGTTTAAAGATATGTGGCAAGTAAGGTTTTATGTTTTTCTCAGATAGAATAGAGCCATGTTTTATGCAACAGTTATATAATAGTCTGTTGTTTTTCTTAACAGGGACTTGAAATGTGGGAACCATACATGTTCTCAAGTGTGCCACCCTCAGCCCTGCCAGCCATGCCCACGGCTCCCCCAGCTGGTGCGATGTTGCCCTTGTGGCCAAACTCCTCTCAGCCAATTGCTAGAACTTGGAAGTAGTGGTCGGAAAACTTGCATGGATCCTGTCCCTTCGTGTGGAAAAGTGTGTGGCAAGCCTCTGCCATGTGGTTCCCTAGGTAACCAATAGGCATAAAGCTGTTTTTAACAATGTGAATGGAAATGTTTGGCAGCAGTGACTATATAAGCAGAATAGTGTTAAATTTCAGTTATAATATCAGAGGCTTTTGAAAATATTAATGATCAAATTTGTGTGGGCATTTTTCCTTTCTTCCTCAAAGTATACTTGTAAGAGCTCAAATATGCCCAAGTGAGCTCTCCTTCTGCTTTGGGTATTTTATTACTAACTCAGGACAGTTGTGAGATACTATCCCATGTGGGATGGCAGGGTGGGGTAGGGGTGGGTGGGTTATAATTTCTCTTAGTAGCCTGCCATAGTATGAACACCACATATCCTTTTACCAATCCAGGGGTCGGTGAGTGTTTAAAGGCATTTTCATATAATAAGAACATGTTAAATTACTGTGGGTGAGATATTTAAGAATTAAAATGCTAATAAGTACAATAAAACTTTAGCCATTTGGAGTACTCAAGAAATACTTCCTCTATAGGTAAGTTTCTCATCTAGTTGGGGGAAAAGACCTCCTGAACATCATTTTGGAAGAGTGGTTTTCTAAAAATTACATTTTCTTTCTTTAAACAGAGATTACTGAAGATAATTTCTTTCTTCCTTATTGACCCAGAGTAATCATTTTCCTGAACCTCAGTTACTGGGTACAGTGATGCCCTTAGGGCCTGCTGAGGTTTCTCAGGCAATTTCCCTACACCAATGTGCCTTTTGAATTGCTTTATCTACTAGGTAAAGTTTTTGGTTGTTTATTTTCCTGTCATTGCTTTTAGTATGTCTGTGTGCCTACCATTAGTGACTCTCCCTTTTTTCTGACTTGTGGCTTCTGATTACTTGGATATAGAAACCAAAAAAAGTTTGTTGGAATTAGCCTTAAAGTAATAGTCTGAATTCTGAGACATTCTGAAGCAGTCCTTGGGGAATATACCTGTATATTTTTACAATGACTTGGCACCTTCTCTCTTGGGTGAGTGTTCAAAGGCTGTGTAAAATGGACGTGGGCAATGGAGTTTATATAAGAGAGGTGTTCCTATAACTAATTAGCGAAGCTAAAATCTTTAGGTTTGGTTTCCATGTTTATTGAAAAGAGGGATTTCGTACTTTTTCCAGAAACAGCAAAAACTGGTAGGTACACCCTAATTATTTTTTTCAGTGTGATTTTAAAATTAAGTATAGAGGAGAAATGCTCTTTTCTTATATTTTAATACATATTTTTACTGCATTGGGAAAATCAGTTGTGTGTTGGTTCTCTCTGCTTACTATAAAAATGTATCTTCAGATAATCTCTGTAAAATGGAGATCAAATGGCTTCAAAATCAAGGATGGTAAGGGTCTTCCCTTTTCAGAAGGCTCATGGGTCAGTTTTGTAATGATTTCATATATGATGACCAGAAATCCCACTGTGGGGCTAAGATATGTTGGCAATGAGAGAAAGAGGAAATGTAAATTGGTAGTGCATGGGGACTTGACCAAGAGAAAGATAGTAATTGTCTGTATAAACAGGCCCAGAGGTGGGACAAGACCAGATGAAGGGGTTTGAGGTTAACCACTGTACCTCAGCAAGTTTTTAATCATGGAAAATTTGTAAGGAATTAGGCTGAGTTGGATTAAGAAGCTCAAAGATAAGCCTATGGCTAGTGAAAACAATGAATGTCAAGTTTATTCAGATCTGGTTTATCTGTAGAAAGCTTGCAGAGATCTTTTAGTAGCTCACTCAATAGGAATTTCTATCCTAGACAGATCACTTTAGTACAAGACACTAGGGAGAGTTTTGCTTTCAGGATGGGAACATGAGCTACATGGACGCACTCCCCAGCAAAACAGGCAAAGCTAGGGAAAGTTATTACAAAGCAGTCACTTAAAGTTTCTGGAAATTGTCCTATGAGCATACATCAAATGAAGAAGTATTTATTAAAGAAAATCTAAAATTCAGTAAGAACAGCAAGAGTCAGTGTCGTTTAAGTCATAGTCCACTTCCTTCCTTCCTCCCCGAGCTCAACTTAACAAAAGCTCTACTCAGGATAGGTGTGCCAGGAAGATGAGGCTGCCTCTACCCCTAAGCTCCCAGCCCAGGGTTACCATATCTCACTGGGAAGAGCAGACTGCCAGCATTTTTCATCCCCTCTAACTCTAAGTTGAAGAGGCTAAATTTCTGGTAAGCACAGCTGAGAGGTCGGGGGCTCCTTTCCATACAGCCCTACCCATAAGTCAGTTCTTACCCCAGTCACAACAGGCTAGACTGTTGGGGCCCCAGTCATCTTCAGCACAGCTCACTTTTTAGAGCAGATGTTCCACGCTGGAAAAACAAGTCAAGAAAACCAGAGGCTAGTGTCCCACTCGGCACCAAGAGTAAGTGACTGAGACTTTTTCTAAAAGTCTACAAAGTAGTCCCCCAAAGGAATGGACCTTGATTTGAAACACTGTGGAGAAGTTGAGACCTTAAGGACTTTTAAAAAATAATACCTCTTTTTATTTAAGGGCAGTAAGCTAAAATGTAAGCCAGCTAGTTCAGCAGAAAGAACCAGGGATAGATAAGATAGCTAAGAGGAGCCCTTCTGAGGTCAGAACAAACTTCGCAGACTTGACTCAAAGACTACCCCTACCCACACTTCATTGGATCAGAGCACTGAGCAATTTATGCCCAACAGAGAGAAAATAGAATGAAGAAAAGTGAATGGCACCTCATACAAATGCAGTGCACTTTTAAGCCCGTAAGCATATGTATAGGGGAAAATCACAACGGTAGAAAGCAAAAGAAGTATTGGAATAACTGAAAACTTTTCAAGTTTATTGAAAACCATTAATCTCTGTATCCAAGAAGCTCAACTTACCTAATAAGATAAATTCCAAGAGATTCACACCTAAACATAAGTAAAAAGCTGAAAGCCAAGGACAAGGAGAAAATCTTGAAAGCAAGAGAAATAGGATTCCTCACATTCTGCTGTAAGATTACAGCAGACTTCTCATCAGAATCAGTGGAGAATACTACATCACAATAAGAAGACACTGGAATGAACTATTCAAATGCTGGAGGAAGGGGTGCGCGGGGAATTGCCAGCCGGGAAGCTTCTGTCCAGCAGAACTGTCTTGCAAAAATGAAAATAAAAGCAGAGAATTTATTGCTAGTAGATCACTTCATAATAAATACTAAAGGAAGTTCTTCAGGATAAAAGCAAATAAACCCAGATTTAAATTCATATGAAAAATCAAAAAGTAACAGTAATTTTGTAATTTTAAAGGACAGTGTAAATGCATATTCTCTTTGCAACTGACTTAAGAAGCAGTTGTATAAGATAATGTATAATTATATTGTTAGGCTTATAAGATGTGGAAATATATTTGACAGTAAGAGCACAAAGGGTGTGGATGGGACCACACTTACTGCACTGGAGGAAGGAAGTAGAACCAGGTGTTACCTCAGATCAGTAGGAACAAATGAAGAAAGCCAGAAATGGTAGATAAGATAATCAATACAACAAACAATGAATATATGCTTGTTTTCCTTTTCTTAGCTTTAATAGAAATTATAGAAAGTAATCTAAATGTATTTGTGGGTTTATAACATATAGACATATACAATAATAAAGCATAAAAGAAGCGAGAATAGAGCTACCTAGGCAGAAGTCTCCTATATCTCACTGGAGTTAATTTGTATAAATCTGAAATAGATTCTGATAAGATGTGTATGGTAAGCCCTAGAACAACTATTCATAAAACCTCCTGCACTGTTGGTGGGAATCCAAGCTGGTGCAGTCAGTCTGGAAAACAGCATGGAGGTTCCTCAAAAAGTTGAAAATAGAGCTACCCTACAACCCAGCAATCCCACTCTTGGGTATTTACTCTAAAGATACAAATGTAGTGATCCGAAGGGGCACGTGCATCCAAATGTTTATAGCAGCAGCATCCACAATAGCCAAACTATGGAGAGAACCTCGATGTCTATCAACAGATTAATGGATAAAGAAGATATACATACATACACACACACACACACACACACACACATTGGAATACTCTGCAGCCATCAAAAGAAATATCTTGCCATTTGCAATGACGTGGATGGAACTAGAGGGTATTAGGCTGAGTGAAATAAGTCAATCAGAGAAAGACGATTTTTTTTTTAAGGTTTATTTATTTATTTATTTGACAGAGATCACAAGTAGGCAGAGAGGCAGGCAGAGAGAGAGGGGGAAGCAGGCTCCCTGCTAAGCAGAGAGCCCAACTCGGGGCTCCATCCCAGGACCCTGAGACCATGACTTGAGCTGAAGGCAGAGGCATAACCCACTGAGCCACCCAGGCACCCCCATCAATCAGAGAAAGACAGTTATCATATGATCTCTCTGATATGAGGAAATTGAGAGGCAGGGCGGGGGTTTGAGGGGTAGGGAAGGAAAAAACGAAACAAGATGGGATCGGGAGGGAGACAAACTTTACAGTTTGACTCTTAATCTCACAAAACAAACTGAGGGTTCCTGGAGGGTGGGGGAGTTAGGGAGAGACGGTTGGGTTATGGATATTGGGAAAGGTATGTGCTATGGTGAGTGCTGTGAATTGTTTAAGCCTGATGATTCACAGACCTGTACCCCTGGGGCAAATAATACATTATATGTTAATAAAAATAATTTTAAAAAATTAAAAAAAAAAAACCTTTAAAATAGTGAAAAATACCATTAAAGGAGAAAAAATGTTATATTAGAAAATATTAACTTAATGCCAAAGAAAGCAGTAAAGGAGGATTAGAGTAACAAAAACGACATGTGGCGTACAGAAAAGTAAAAGTTAAATGGCAGATATAATCCAACTGTGTCAATAATAACATTAGTGTCAATGGATTAAACTACTAAAAAGCAGAGGCTATCCAACCAAAAATTTTTTTAAAAGCACAAGATCCTACTATGTGGTATCTGACTTGAAAACTGACTTTAGAGTTAAAAATAAAACTAGGCTGAAAAATAAAAGGATGGAAAGAAACACATTTAAATAGCAGCCATAGAGACTGTGTCTGATCCCCGAGGGGTCCTTGAAACAGGATTTGTCCTAAACCTAATTTAGCAGAATGAATGGTGGGCCTCTTACCATCAGATAGTCGCAGAGCTGGAGTCAGTGAGGTTGTGGATCATGGTTTCTCATTGTTTATGATCCCCAGATTTTCAGAGTCAAGAGTACTTCAGTAAAGTCATCCATGGCTCTAATTTTAAGGATATTCTCAAGTCTAGTCTTGAGGCTTGAGGCCTAAAGAAAGTCAGAACTGATTTTGGACTTAGGCAAAGCATTATGCTTTTTATTCCAGTGACTAATTCTGAGCACTGCCTTTGCTGTAAAAGGCCCAGCCTGCCAGATGAAGGAAAGATAAGGGAAGAAGCATCGAACACATTCTTCTTCCCTCAACTCTGATTCTGGAGTTGCAGGGCATAGAATTAGAAGACTAATGTGGCTAGTGAACTTGAGAGTCTGAAAATGAGTACTTGGAGTGTTCATTCCTAGGTCTTTTCATTTTTTTAAAGATTTCATTCATACCTGCGAAAAACTCTGCCATGAAGGAGACTGTGGACCATGCTCTCGTACATCAGTTATTTCCTGCAGATGCTCTTTCAGAACAAAGGTAAATCATAAACAATGTTAGAGTTACCACCCATACCTTTTAAATTAGTGATGATGGGATGGGAGGAATCAATATAACATCATAATGTTTTATTCCTATCATACTATGTATGATTCATTCAATCCAGCCAGTATATGCTGACAGCAACCAAGGGCCAGTTGTAGGGTAGGTATTGGGGGTAGAGGGAAGTAGCATTCCAGGCTCAGAGACCAGTAATGGGGCTAAGCAAGCATACAGATAGCTCTACCAAATACAAGTGGTGATAATGCTAGATGCTGGTATAGAGCAAAAGCACTACTACAAGAAGTTAGCTAAATAACTAAGAAGTTGGAGAGAACACAGTCCACAAGATCACCCTCATTTATAATACCCACTGCAAGAGTTTAGACAACTGCTCAATTAGAATAGTCCACAAGACCACCCTAAATTCTGATACTAACTGCAAGTCCAGTGTCCACAAGACCACTCTCAGGGTTTGATAATTCACTAAAAGGACTCAGCAAAATTCATTGAAAGCTGTTATAATCATGCTTACAGTTTATTATGGGAGAAGGTTACAGATTAATAATCACCCAAAGGAAGAAACATGCAGGGCAGAGTCCAAGAAATAGCAAGTATGAAGCTTTTAATTGTCCTCTCCCTGTGGAGTTGGAACAATGTTACTTTCTCAACATCAGTTGGTAATAATATGCATGGAGTTTTGCCAACCAGGAAAGGTCACCCAAGCCTGGGTGTGCAGTTTTTACTTAGGCTGCATTGTGTACACATGGTTGACTGCCCATGTGGCTGGTATCAATCTTCAGTGTCACCAGAGGTCTACAGTCACTGTGTGACCCAAAGTCCTACCCTGAAGTACATCATTGGTCTTTGTGGTGTAGCCATTCCCCACCTTCAGATTTTTCAGTATAGCCAGCCTGTACCCTAAATTATGTTACACTGTGTGATGACCCAAGGCTTCAGGCAAACAGTGCCACTCCTCTGTCAGGCATGATATTCCAAGGGCTTAGAGATTACCTCCCTGAAGCCAATGGCAAAGGCCGACCATCCTTTGTGGAAGGTTAATTCTTAACTATACAACTGTTTTGTCAATTTCTACTTTCTGCCCAGGGCAGTTTTTATTGGCCCCTTGGTTAGAAAAGGGACATCTTACCATTTTTACGATTCCTTTGCTTGTAACCAAAGGCAGGAGCCTTGCTGTGGAAGTCTTTGGGTAATCTAACTTGGAGAACATACCAAGTATAAGTCTGTCATTTCTGACCCACTTTCAGTGCATAGTCACTGCTACCAAGCCCAAGGTCTGGGTAGCTGCTGACTTGCAAATGATTCTGAGAATATAATCCATAAACTGGGAGCTAGTTTATTAGGTAAGCTTTAGAATAAAAATGTAAAAATAACGTTTACATGTGGCAAAAGTTGTGTGCATTTCTTTTTTTTTTTTTAATAAAGATTTATTTATGACAGATAGTGAGAGAGGGAACACAAGCACAGGGGAGCTGGAGAGGGAGAAGCAGGCTGGGATTCCCTGGGATCATGACTGAGCCAGAGGCAGAAGCTTAACTGACTAAGCCACCCAGGCACCCCGTGTGTTTCTTTTCTGAAAGAAACTGCAGAGTACATGGGGCAGTAGAGATATTTTGAATGTCAGCTACAGCACCTTGAAGACTGTGAAGTACAGTGATGTAGTAATCACAATTTTAGTAATGTGCAGAGGTGCTCTTTGTGACCAAGAGGTACAGGCAGGGTTGGAGTGTGTGAGCTAGCAATGGGTACCTCACTCCCTCTAATAGTGGATCCCATGGCAGTGAGTGTACTCATGAAAAGCTGTGTGTAAATGGAATTTCTTTTTAAAGTTTTATTTATTTGACAGATCAAAAGTAGGCAGGGAAGCAGGCTCCCTGCTGAGCAGAGAGCCCGATTCGGGGCTTGATCCTATGACCCTGGGATGATGACCTGAGCCGAAGGCAGAGGCTTTAACCTACTGAGCCACCCAGGCGCCCCATGTAAATAGAACTTTTGCAAATAAGTTTTATTCTAAAATTGCTGGAGCCACTCACTATCAGTATGAATTGTGTTGAAACATTTTGACAAAGTGAAAAATCTCTTTGAAACTGTTGATCATCGCCATGTTGTTTAGCCAAATTTTTCATGAAATGTCTTTTGTAATGGAATGGGCTTTTCTATTAGAAGTAAGTTTTCTTTTTTCCTTTTTTTTTAAACTAAGATTTTATTTATTTGAGAGAGAAAGAGCGAGAGAAGGCATGGGTAGGGGAGAGGCGGAGGGAGAGGGTGAAGCAGGATCCCCGCTGAGCAGGGAACCCAACTCCAGGGCTCTTGCCCAGGACCCTGAGATATGATCCGAGCCAAACAAGGGCAGACGCTTAACTGACTAGGCCACCTTCAGCCCCTGGAAGTGAGTTCTCTAGATAAATAAAACTTACTTCTTAAAGCTTCAGTGGTGGTTTTCTTTTAATCACTTTGGTGGGGGTCTTTGAAAAATGTATACTACATCTTACTACCTCTTAACAAAAAGTACTGTATTTAAGTTTTTGTTGGTAATTCATTCTGATTTTAGGAATCTATAGGAGCTCTGCCTTTCCCTGCAATTATAGATACCACTCTAGCATGTCATTTCTACTCTATAATCCAGTGTTTGCATTAACTGGAACATTCACTCAAGCAATTTACATGAGGCTACTCAGGATTCTGGAAAACATATGGGGAACTTTTTTTTATCATCCAACCTAGCCAACGAATTTATCTAAAACATCTTTCTAGCCAGAATCTTCCATTTCTTAGACCTTTTTTATCTCTCTTTTCAACTCTAGCAGCTGCCTCTTTTTTCAGGGTCATTTTCACTAAGAAAGCATATTTTTATCATTTTGCTAGTTTCTGAGTACATAGCAACCTGTGAGTAACATCAAAGACAAATTCAGCTGTAGATGGTAGGCAACCAGGCTCCCTGTCCCCCAGATGACTGGCTTGCTCCCACACAGCTGCCTCTCCACACCTGTTGCTTGGGATCGTGCCTCAGCAAGTTACGTGTGATCTTTGGGGTCGTTCATGTATAATTACTTTATTAATATTTTGAATACTGGACGACTACTGTATTCTTCTTTGCTACATTTCAGCAATGTCAGGGCTGTTCTCAAGTGTGTTGAGCTTTTTGCTTCTAGTACTACATTATTACATATTGTCACATTTTCTGCTTTTTATGGCTTTTTCTGTCTACCCTTGCCATGCAATTATTTTTCTTTGCTTTGTATACCTTTAGCAGCCACTCTTTCCATTCAGATTTTATAATTCCTTGTCTACTTTAAATTAGGAGGCCAGACCACAAAGATTGTACAATTATATTATGAAAGTGTCAGTAAACCTGGAGCCCTGTTGTGAGTAAAGCATATTAATACAGAGACTGAGCTAACCTAGTTCCAGACAGATAGTCAATAAGTGACTTCCAGGGAAGTACAGGATATTTAGGATATACATGCTACATTTAGCACTATACTATAGTTGTGTCGTTTCATTTATTCCTAAAGGAGTTACTATTACCTTTTTTTCCTTTTTCCATAGGAGCTTCCATGTACCAGTCTCAAAAGTGAAGGTATGATTGGGAAGGGACAAGAGGAAACATTCTGGGATAAAAGTAATTATTCTCTATCTTGAAAGGGGTTTGGGTTATGTATTTGTCATAGCTTAGGTATACTTAAGATTTGTGCATTTCATTGTATATAACTTTTACCTCAAAAGAAAAGTAAAAATCATAAATTGAATTCTAGTTAATGAAATGCTAAAATTAGGGTAGGGTAAGTGTACTCATATCTGCAGCTGACTTTTGAAATGCATCAAATATTAAGATAAATAGAATGGTGGATACATGAAAAAGTAGTGATAGAATCTCAGTAATGGGCATGTGGATAGTCACTGTAAAGTTGTTTCAACTTCTTTTTATGTTTGAAAATTTTCATAATAAAATGGTAGTAGGGGTGAAGGTGAATAATACCTAATACAGTAAACTTCTTACACACTAACTCTGATGCTTGATTCCCATAAGGCTTGATATGACTGTTGCATACCTGGAACAGATACTCAGCCAGCAGCCTTCTTAGCCTTGAGGACTACCATTTTCTTTCTTCCTCTGTCCTTGATCTGACATTCCATACTATTATGATTCTGTCCTTTGCTAACCATCTCATAGTCTTTTGTTTAAGCCACCTGAAAACCTTCTTGGAAAAGTGATGGAAGTTAAATGTGTACAAAATAAAAGCTGTTATTCTGGCCAGGAAGAAGGCTGTATTGCGTTAAGATGCTTTTGTTTGCAGGTACTGAAAACCCAGGGAAAAGTAACATCAGCAGTAAGGGAGTTTACTGTTTCACATAATAGGAAGTATGGAGGCAGAACAAGTCCAGGCTTGGGTAGTTCCAGCCTCATGATTCCAGGACAGAAAGTCAGCCTCTGATTTTTTTGGTTTTCTCCTCATGGGTGTAAGTTAGCTACAGCAAATCCACATATCTTACCCAAAAATATCTAAAGGAAAGAGATTCTTAAGCTTCCCTTTCTTCGTTTTTTCCCCCCAAAAGAGAGCAAGTGAGGTGGGAAAAGAGAATCTTAAGCTGGCTCCCCACTGACTACAGAGCTCAACTTGAGGCTTGATCTCACAACCCTGAGATCATGACTGGAGCCAAAATCAAGAGTCTGATGTGTAATTGAGCCACCCAGATGCCCCAAGCTTCCCTTCCTTCTTACCAGCAAGGAAAACAGTCCTGAAAGGCTCTTAGTATATTCTGTATCACATGTTCCTGCCTAAACCAGATATTAACAAGGGGAATGGAATTAACAGGGTAGATAGACTATTCTACAGTCAACCTTAAACTGAGGAGCACATGGGCACCCAATTTCTGAACAAAATTAAGGCTCTATTAGCCTTAAGGAGGCGGGGAGTGGCTATTTGGGAGGGGACTAGAAATACCCCTTAAGCCCACAATCAAAATTCTGGTTATTGAAGACATAATTTGAAAAAATAACACTAATACACTTTTAAAGTAAAAAAGAAAAAACAATATAAAGTAAAAAGTGAAAATATACCCTAACCCAATTTTCCCCTCCTAGTTTCACTTCCCTGATGAAAAAGTTACTAGTTTCTTGGGTATGGATCTAGATCTTTTTCTCTATTCATTTTTTTTTTAAGATTTTATTTATTTATTTGACAGAGATCACAGGTTGGCAGAGAGGCAGGCAGAGAGAGAGGAAGGGAAGCAGGCCCCCTGCCAAACAGAGAGCCCGATGCAGGGCTTGATCCCAGGTTAACTTAACCTTAAGTGGGTTAAGTTAACCCACTTAACCTTAACCCTAAGTGCCCATCCAGGTGCCCCTTCTCTATTCATTTAGATGTATACACAGACCCATTAGTTTTGTTTTTTCCTCTAAACTTAGGTTTATACTAAACATGCTGTTTTCACCTTGGGTTTTTTCCCTCAGTAATATATCAAAGACATTTTTCCATGTCAGTGTATATAGCTCTCCCTCTCAGTATTCTGTATGTGGGGATGTCGTTCTATAGTTCACCATTGCCCTTTGGATGGTCATTCAGGTTGTCTGCAGTTTTTCCCCATTACAGATAATGCAGTAGCCAGCTTGTCTGATGTTTTGAAATTTCAATCATAAGTGAGAGTAGGAAGATTAGTATCATAAACCCCTACTATACTATTACTAGTATAATAAACCTGTCACCCATCATCCGTTATCAGCATTTTTCCTTTTTTGTTTCATCCATCCCTCCCTTCTCTACTTTTTATTTTCACTAGAGTACTTTGAAAACAAATCTCGAACATTATTTCACCCAAAAACACTTAAGTACCTAGCCCATTTTTAAAAATTGAGATAAAATTCACCTAACATAGAACAGAACGTTTTAAAGTATACAATTCAGTGGCATGTAGTAAATTCACAGTGTTGTGTGCAGCCATCATCTCTGTCTAGTTCCAAAACATTTTCATCACCCCAGGAGGAAACCCTGTTTTCATTAAGTTTTCACTCCTCACTCTCTCATCCCTCAAACCCCTGGGAGCCACTAATCTGCTTTCTGTCTCTGGGTTTACCTATTCTGAGTACTTCATATAAATGTACTCATATAATATGTAACCTTCTATACCTAGCTTCTTTCACTTAAGCATGTTTTCAAGATTCATCCATGCTATAGCACATATCAGAATTCCGTTCCTCTTTATGGCTGAATAATATTTCATTGTGTGAATATATCACAATTATTTATCCGTTCATCTGTTGACAAACATTTGGGTGGTTTTGATCTTTCAGCTTTTACGATTAGTGCTACTGTGAACATTTGTACACAAGTTTTGGTTAAAATATCTGTTTGGGGCGCCTTCCTCTCAGGTCATGATCTCAGGGTCCTGGGATTGAGCCCTGCATCGGGCTCTCTGCTCAGCAGGGAACCTGCCTCCTCTTCTCTCTGCCTGCCTCTTTGCCTACTTGTGATCTCTGTCAAATAAATAAATAAAATCTTTAAAAATAAATAAATAAAATAAAATATCTATTTAAAATTTTTTTGGATCTGTACCTACATGTGGAATTGCTGGATCATATGGTAATTCTCTGTGTAATTTTTTGGAGAACTGCCACAGCAGTTTTCCGTAGCAGCTACATCATTTTACATTCCCCTCAACAATGTCTGAGGGTTTCAGTTTTTCCACATTCTCTCCAACGCTTATTTTTTGTTTTGTTTTGGTTTTGGTTTTTATGTTTGTTTGTTTTTTTATTATAGCTTCCCTAAATATATATAAAGTGATATGTCATTATGGTTTTCATTTGTTCCTTAGTGACGTTGAACCTTTTTTTAGGTACTTTGCCATTTATAATCTTTGGAAAATGTAAAGTATTTTTTATATGTATTTTCACCATAACTAACTTATTTACATTATTACATTTTTATTTCTTCAGCTTGTAGTCACTCACATGTTTGCTGAATGAATGTTCATATCCTTACCCTTTTTTTTTTTCTTTTTAATTGGCCACAGCAGATGCTACATTTATGTGTGATAAGCGGTGTAACAAGAAACGGTTGTGTGGACGGCATAAATGTAATGAGATCTGCTGTGTGGTAAGTGGACCTATCATTAGGTATAGTCAGATTGCATTCATCCAAGGACTGGGCATCTAGAAGCCTCAGCCATCTGGAATGTAGCCCAGATTTAGAAATCACTGGGAGGAGCCCCTCGGCAGCAGTAAGAGAGTTGCCTAAAGAGACAGGCCATTTTAGGTCCTAGCCAGGTCAGCCTGTGGCAAGATGGGAGAAAGACAGAAAGAAGAAAGACAGAAGGCCTCAGGCTCCAGAACTCAAGATCACCAGATGAGCATACAGTCCTCCACAGGAGATTATGTGCTGTCCCAACATACAGACTGGGCTGGTCTTAGCAAGTCAGGCTTTGGGTTTCACATACAATATGGATCAGGTCAGTAGGCAAAATGAGTAGGGCAGTTTGAAAGGAGCACGTTTCAGTTATCTGAATAATTGACTTATATGGAACTAAATAAAGTACTGCCCAGCAGTAATGTGTTACCATGTTGTACATATGTGTTTTATGTATAAACAAGGCAACAGTGCCAGTACCAAAGTAGCACATGTGTACACTCATCTATATATGTATCTTGTATATAATTGTTATTTTTAAAGTTGACATATTAACAAGATATATAGTGATAAAATTGCACAACGTAACAAGACTTACTTATAAATCAGTATTTGAAGGCTTAAAGACTTCCTCTTATTAAAAATTTCAAACATATAGGGGCACCTGGGTGGCTCAGTGGGTTAAGCCGCTGCCTTCGGCTCAGGTCATGATCCCAGGGTCCTGGGATCGAGCCCCGCATCGGGCTCTCTGCTCAGCAGGGAGCCTGCTTCCTCCTCTCTCTCTGCCTGCTTGTCATCTCTCTCTGTCAAATAAATTAAAAAAAAAAAAAAAAAATCTTTGGGACGCCTGGGTGGCTCAGTTGGTTAAGCAGCTGCCTTTGGCTCAGGTCATGATCCCGGTGTCCTGGGATTGAGTCCCACATCGGGCTCCTTGCTCAGCAGGGAGCCTGCTTCTCCCTCTGCCTCTGCCTGCCTCTCTGTCTGCCTATGCTCACTCTCTCTCCCTCTCTCTCTCTGATAAATAAATAAAATCTTTAAAAAAAAATAAAATAAAATAAAAATAATAAAAATAAAAATTTCAAACATATACAAAAGCAGAGAGTCTCACATATCCAACATCCTACTTTAGTAATGACCAGCTCTTAACTAATCTTATTTCATCCACATCCAAACCTACTCCCTCTGATTATTTTGAGGCTAATCCCAAACATCATTTCACCATAAATGTGGAGAGCCTTTTTTATTACTCTTCTTGTTGTTTGTGGAAAGTATAAATGGAGATAATTTTACAAACAAATATGAATCTCTTTGTAGGATAAGGAGCACAAGTGTCCTTTGATTTGTGGGAGGAAACTCCGTTGTGGCCTTCATAGATGTGAAGAACCTTGTCATCGTGGGAACTGCCAGTCATGCTGGCAAGCCAGTGAGTGTCTTCACTGTATGCTTTATTGTAAGAGTTTTCCAGAAGTTCAGGCATAGTGGGTATGTGTGTGTGTGTGTGTGTGTGTGTGTGTGTGTGTGTATATATATATATATATATATATATATATTTTTTTTTTTTTTTAACGATTTTATTTATTTATTTATTTGACAGACAGAGATCACAAGTAGGCAGAGGGGCAGACAGAGAGAGGAGGAGGCAGTCTCCCAGCTGAGCAGAGAGCCCGATGTGGGGCTCGATCCCAGGACCCTGGGATCATGACCTGAGCCAAAGGCAGAGGCTTTAACCCACTGAGCCACCCAGGCGCCCCCAGGCATAGTATATTTTGAAGGAATGATTTACTTAACTTGGTATGGGATGCTGAACTAAGCCTAAGTATCTCAGATATGTTGAGATGTTAAAAAAAAGTTATTTTAGTGCTGTATTGTCTTCCCTGAATGTACAAAACTTGGGATACAGCAACAATGCTAAGATGGGATCTGGTTCATTACTGGGTTACTCTTAAATATCATTGACAGTTTCTGTCCTCAGTAGTCTTCTTTCTCTATATTGTTAGCAGCTGCATGGAAACTTGGTTTTAGGACTCATTTGCATTCTTAAAAATTATCAAGGACCCTCACAGGGCACCTAGGTGGCTCAGTCGTTGAGCATCTACCTTTGGCTCAGGAACAAGCGTGCCCATGCTGCCCACACACCCCTAATCCCTGGTCAGGTTTCTTGCTCAGAGGGGAGCCTGCTTCTACCTCTCCCATTCCCCCTGCTTGTGTCCCCTCTCTCTCTGTCTCTCTCTGTGTCAAATAAATAAATAAATAAAATTTTTAAAAAGATTTTATTTATTTGACAGAGATCACAAGTAGGCAGAGAGGCAGGCAGAGAGACGAGGAAGCAGGCTCCCCGCTGAGCAGAGAGCCCGATGTGGGGCTCGATCCCAGGACCCTGGGATCATGACCTGAGCCAAAAGCAGAGGCTTTAACCCACTGAGTCACCCAGGCACCCCAATAAATAAAATCTTTAAAAAAAAAATATCAAGGACCCTCAAAGAGCTCTTTTTATGTGATTTACCATATTAGAAATTAAAACTGAGAAAATTTTTTAAGGGTTTTATTTATCCTGCTTCTCCCTCTGTCCCTCCCCCCACTCATCCTCTCTTTCTCAAATAAATAAAATATTTTTTTAATAGTTTTCTTTTCTTTCTTTTTTTTTTTTTTAAAGATTTTATTTATTTATTTGACAGAGAGAGATCACAAGTAGGCAGAGAGGCAGGCAGAGAGAGAGAGAGGAGGAAAAAGGCTCCCTGCTGAGCAGAGAGCCCGATGCGGGACTCGATCCCAGGACCCTGAGATCATGACCTGAGCCAAAGGCAGCGACTTAACCCACTGAGCCACCCAGGTGCCCTAAAATATTTTTTAAAATAGTAATATAGGGACACCTGGGTGGCTCAGTGGGTTAAAGCCTCTACCTTTGGCTTGGGTCATGATCCCAGGGTCCTGGGATCTAGCCTCGCCTCGGGCTCTTCAGCAGGGAGCCTGCTTCCCTTCCTCTCTCTCTGCCTGCCTCTCTGCCTACTTGTGATCTCTCTCTGTCAAATAAATAAATAAAATCTTTTAAAAAAAGGAAAGATGGTGGGCCAGGAGGCAGTCCTAAACAAATATTTAAGGGGAAAAAACAAAAAAGGTAATATGGGGGGCGCCTGGGTGCCTCAGTGGGTTAAGCCTCTGCCTTCGGCTCAGGTCATGATCTCAGGGTCCTGGGATCGAGTCCTGCATCGGGCTCCTTGCTCAGTGGGGAGCCTGCTTTTCCTGCTGCCTGCAGCTCTCCCTGCTTGTTTTCTCTCTCTCTCTGACAAATAAATAAATAAAAATCATTAAAAAAAAAAAAGGTAATATACTCATTGCATATTAACATAAATGACTTTTTTTTTTTTTTTTAAGATTTTATTTATTTGAGAGAGAGCTTGAGTCATCGGGGAGGGGCCGAGGGGGAAGCAAACTCCCCACTGAGGAGGGAGCCCAGTGTGGGTGGGCCTCAGTCCCAGGACCCTAGGATCATGACCTGAGCTGAAGGCAGGTGCTTAATCAACTGAGACACCCAGACACCCTTAAGTGACATATTTTTAAAACTTTTTTTTTTAACTAGAAGAATAGATACTTGATTTAATAAAAGATAGTTGGAGTCTCATATCTGTTTATACATTAATCTGTTGCAGTATGGAGTTGAAAGAAATGAAATAATCTGGCCTCACATATAGTGGAAAAAGAAGGTGTAATAATGGTGAATATTCTTTTTTTGAAATTAGACCAAACCTGAGCCTCATTTCAGAAAGGACTTGAGTCAGGGTTTTAGTTTTTGTTCTCTGTCACATTAAAATTCATTGGTTTTTCTTGTATTTCAAATGGATCTTTTACCCATGCACGATTTGATAGCATCATATATTGATCATTTGGAAATGAATTATTCACTGTGTTATGCAAATTTTTGAATTAGTGAAAAATATTATATTACAGTATTAAAAATGTACATTTATTAATGTATCTACCAATCTAACCAGAAAGGTCTTGGTCTTAGGAAAAGTATTAGGAAGTTGTCAAGCTCACAGTGGTAAATACATACTTTCCAAAATTCTGTTTTCACTTGAAAGCTTGAAAGCTTTTATCACTAGCAGCAAAGTTGGCTTTCCTGAAATGATAGGCTCACTTGGGTACTTTTTGATAAAAGTATTCCAAATGCCTAAGTCTAAATAACCATAGCTTGTAAGTAATTATTTTGAGTAAAAAGGGCATTCTAGCTTACAACTCCAACAAGTGCAGTTCTTTGAAACAACTAGTTATATTTTAATATGCAACAAAAGTGCTTTATGCAGATTTCCCACTCTGTTTCACAGATAATGGAAAAGATATATATTTAAGAGCTAGGTGTTTTTTTTTTTTTTTTTTTTTTTTTACTGCTTCAACAAGGACTTTCTTTTTTTCAAGATTTTTATTTATTTATTTGACACACAGAGAGAGATCACAAGTAGGCAGAGAGGCAGGCAGAGAGAGAGGGGGAAGCAGGCTCCCTGCTGAGTAGAGAGCCTGATTCGGGACTTGATGCCAGGACCCTGAGATCATGACCTGACCTGAAGGCAGAGGCTTAACCCACTGAGCCACCTAGGTGCCCCATCAAGGACTTGCTTAAGTGAAACTAGCATTTTTTATTTATTCTAAGTGCTTGGCAGTGAAAAATACCATGATTATAGTTTGGCACTACTGCCTTGATCTGTGCTAAAGCCATGGCAGTTTTTTGTTTTATTTTGTTTAGGATTTTATTTATTTACTTGTCAGAGAGAGAGAGACAGCGCAAGTGAGCAGAGGCAGAGGCAGAGGCAGAGGGAGAAGCAGGCTTCCTGCCAAGCTAGGAGCCCAATGGGGGACTCGATCCCAGGATACTGGGATCATGACCTGAGCCGAAGGCAGCTGCTTAACCAACTGAGCCACCCAGGCGTCCCAAGCCGTGGTAGTTTTACTAACCATTGCTTTTGCACCATCAATGCAAATGTCAGCATAGTGGGGGAAAAAAAATCTTAGTCTTATTAGGTACCCCTTGGGGCACCTGGGTGGCTTAGTCATTAAGTGACTGTGCCCCAAGGGGTACCTAATAAGACTAAGATTTTTTTTTTTCCCACTATGCTGACGTGGGCTCCTGGCTCCACGGGACGCCTGCTTCTCCCTCTCCCACTACTCCTGCTTGTGTTCCTGCTCTCACCATCTCTCTGTCCAATAAATAAAATCTTAAAAAAAATAATAATAGGGACGCCTGGGTGGCTCAGTTGGTTAAGCAGCTGCCTTTGGCTCAGGTCATGATCCCAGTGCCCTGGGATCCAGTCCCGCATCGGGCTCCTTGCTCCGGAGGGAGCCTGCTTCTCCCTCTGACTGCCTGCCACCCTGTCTGCCTGTGCTCCCTCTCGCTCTCTCGCTCTCTCTCTCTGACAAATAAATAAAATCCTAAAAAAAAAAAAAAAAAATCTTAAAAAAAAAAATAATAATAATAATAATTTTGGCCTTATGGATTCCCTGAAAGGAGCTCAGGGACCCTTAGGAATCAACAGCACATTTAGAGAGCTGCTACATTAAAAGATTGGCTTAGATCAAGACTAACCAAAATGTCTTTGCTAGAATGCTAGGCCTACTTCATTTTCAAGAAGAGTTGTGTCAGTGTTTTAATAAAAATCACACACGTGGGGGCACCTGGGTGGCTTAGTCGGTTAGGCATCTACCTTCAGCTCAGGTCATGATCTCAGGGTCCTGGGGTTGAGGCCCACATCAGACTCCTTGCTCAGTGGAGAATCTGCCTCTCCCTCTCCCTCTGCTGCTCCCCCGATCATTCTCTCTCTCTCTCTCTGTGTCAAATAATCTTTTAAAAATAAATAAATAAATCACACACATGGATTCCATGAAAACAACTTACATAGCCCCATTCCCTTTACATAGCTACTTCTCATAATAAGCTTGTTGAGTGGATAAGCCACCTCACCAATAAAAAGTTGAGAATGGTTAAATTACCAGCCCACACTGGGGCACCTGGGTGGCTGAGTCCTTAAGCATCTGCCTTCAGCTCAGATTATGATCCCAGGTTCCAAGCCCCAAATCGGGATCCCTGCTCAGTGGGCAACCTGCTTCTCTCTCTTACTCCCCCTACTTGTGTTCCCTCTCTCGTTGTCTCTCTCTCTGTCAAATAAATGAAATCTTAAAAAAAAAATTATCAGCTTACAATTACTTAGCAGGTAAGTAGTAGGTCTAGGACTTGAAGCCAAAGTCTCTTGATTGTATTTATAGGGCTCTTTCTGCCACATTGTGTAGCCTCTGAAGGGTTTGGTGGAAAGAGTACTGACTGGACAAGAACAGTGGGTTCGGAATTAGGAGAGCTCTTGAGGTGGGCTGCTTGTTGGAACTGTCCAGTGTGAGTCGTCATTTTGATTTACCTTGGGAACTGTGCATCATGAACCCGAATGCAGCTCTGTGCTTCATTTCAACTTCATACTTTTTTTTTTTTTTTAAGAATTATTTATTTATTTATTTATTTGACAGAGAGAGAGCTCACAAGTAGGCAGAGAGGCAGACAGACAGAGATGGGGAAGCAGGCTTCCTGCTGAGCAGAGAGCCCGATGTCGGCCTCGATCCCAGGACCCTGAGACCCTGAGACCATGACCTGAACCGAAGGCAGAGGCTCAACCCACTAAGCCACCCAGGCGCCCTCAACTTCATATTTCTAACATGATACATGTTGATTATACCTATAAGAATTTTGTGGCAGGGTGGCGCCAGGATGGTTTATTCAGTTAAGCATCTGCCTTCAGCTCAGGTCATGATCTTGCAGTCATGGGATCAAACCCCACATCAGGCTCCCTGCTCAACAGGGAACCTGCTTCTTCTGCTCCTCTCCACTCTCATTCTCTCTCTAATAAATAAATAAAATCTTTAAATTAAAAAAAATTTTTTTAATGGCTTCAGTGTCTCTCTGAGGTTTCTATTCAAATGCATATTTTTGTATGTTTGCTAATTATCTGTGGCTTTCATAATCCCTATCCATTTTTCTAACCAAGAGTTTGAAAATAAAAAAACAAAAACAACACTATACTTTAGTAGAAGTCTCCTATTCTCTTAAAAGAGATGGTTTAGGGGCGCCTGAGTGGCTCAGTGGGTTAAAGCCTTGGCCTTCGGCTCAGGTCCTGATCCCGGGGTCCTGGGATCGAGCCCCGCATCATGCTCTCTGCTCCGTGGGGAGCCTGCTTCCCCCGCTCTCTCTGCCTACTTGTCATCTCTGTCAAATAAATAAAATCTTTAAAAAAAAAAAAAAAGAGATGGTTTATAGATCTATTGTCTATAAAATACATGCGAAAGTGTCCTGGGTTACTCATGGACTTAAAGTTTGTTGCAAGTAACATACCTTTCTGCTCCTTTGGCACCAGCTCAACTTTAATTTTAAAAAAACCTTTTGTGAAAAAAGCTGTCTCCTAAAAAAAAAAAAAAAAAAGCCAAAAATAAAAGTGTGTGTGGTTTGTGTTTGTGTGAATATGTGTAGGCACATCCCAAACTCAGGTTGTTTTGTTTCACCCACCTCTCCATCAGGTTTTGATGAACTAACCTGCCACTGTGGTGCATCAGTGATCTACCCGCCAGTTCCCTGTGGTACCAGACCCCCTGAGTGTACCCAGACCTGCGCCAGAGTCCATGAATGTGACCATCCAGGTGGGTCCCAGCTCCTTTGCACCTCACAGCCTGCTCGCACTGTGTCATTTCCAAGGTAGCATGACTGTGTTTACTGCTCTGAGGTCATGTTGTGATTGCCACCCCTTGTTCCCTGTTCTCAGGGGCTGCTGCTGTGAAGGGGAGTGTGTGATCTGGGCCACAGCTAGGAATCACAGTGCCCTCCATATCTGTACTCTGTGGATGTCACACACACCCGAAAAGCTGGGAGAATCTCCATCTGGTCTTACCTTTCGGGAACTTTTCTTCTTTTCTCATTGCCTCCAATCTGGTTGTATATTTCATGGTTGAGCATCTTTTTGCAAAATTGAAAGCTACTTGTTTTTTGTTGTTGCTATTATGGAAGTAATGTGTGTTTATTGTAGAAAAAGAAAGAGAGTGAGATAAAGTCAATAAAGTCAAAAGATTGGAATTAAACAATCTATTATCCCACCTTGCAGGAATTACACCTTACTATATACTAGTATTTTTTGGTGCTTTTTTTCCATGGGCAAAATATATATTTGCATTTTTTTTCCTTTGCATAAAATAAAAGTGAGATCCCACTGAATTTATTTTAACTAGATTTTCTCCTCTTACTATATTTTGAATCTCTTCTCTCACCAGTGAATATTTTTCTACAACATAGGTTTTTTTTCAAGATTTATTTATTTGAGAGGGCGCGCATGAGTAGGTGGAGCAGAGGGAGAGGAAGAATCTTTTTTTTTTTTTTTTTTAAGATTTTATTTATCTACCTGACAGAGATCACAAGTAGGCAGAGAGGCAGGCAGAGCGAGAGGAGGAAGCAGGCTCCCCGCCAAGCAGAGAGCCTGATGTGGGGCTCAATCCCAGGACCCTGGGACCATGACCTGAGCCGATGCCACTGAGCCACTCAGGCACCCCGGGGAGGGAGAATCTTAAGCAGACTCCCTGCTTACACGAGCCCGATGTGATGCAGGGATCAATCTCAACCCAGAACCAAGAGTTGACTCTCAACCAAGTGGGCTATCCAGGTGCCCCTCTATAGTATAGATTTTTAATAGTTAAGCGGGTGCGCTGTTACATGGATGGGCCATAACTTAGTCTTATGTTGCTGGACAATTAAGTTGTTTCCAAATCTTCTCTCATAAACTGCTGGAGATACCAGGCCTGTAGCTACTAAACATCATCCATTTTCTGTCCAGTCTAGTTACTGGCTTTCCTCTGGGACCATTTTGGGCTCATCATTTCATTTTACCAAGTCCCAGAGGCAAACCTGAAATAACTCCAGTCACCAGATTCCATATAAATCAGACTGACAAATAGGCTACCAGTTCTTAGTTTTTTAAGTTAATAGAGTAAAATAGAATTTTAAGTGAATTCTTCATGAAAAAGTCCCTCCTTTCCTGGGGACCTTAAGATGGCCCTCCCAGCTTAGTCTGCAAGCCCATACTTCAGTGTTCACACCAGCATGAATTAAGTGCCCAAGCCAGTACCATTACCCCCTTCCTCCTTTATACTCACATACAGATGATACAGATGAAGTCCACATCCTGGTGGTTAATGTCCATAGTGAGAACTTAACCATTTATGAGGTGTGTTGTTTTAGCCTCCATTTGTTCAACATTCGTTTAACTGGTCTTTGAGTGTTGTATATCCAACATGGCATCAGACACAGAGAGGTTCAGAGGAAGAAAAAAGTAGCCGATGACCTAGGAATTCTTACATTCTTCCCAAGAGGAAGAGGGTGGTAGTTACATGCCCCTGACACAACCAACCATTACATGAAAATGGGCCAGATAATATGGTAGCAAATCATCTGTAGAAGATCTCAGACATCAGGGAGTATAAGAGAGCTCAGGGTCAGGTATGGTCAGCCAAGGAAGGCTTTGTTGTAGGAGATGAGTTCAGATGAACTCTTTTTTTTTAAGATTTTATTTATTTATTTGACAGAGAGCTAGAACAGAAGTAAGCAGAGAGGCAGGCAGAGGGAGCGAGAGAAGCAGGCTCTCCGCTGAGCAGGGAGCCCAACATGGGGCTCAATCGCAGGATCTGGGATCATGACCATGAGCCACCCAGGCGCCCCCAGATGAACTGTCTCTTACAGGCAGCAGGGAAATTGAGAGAAATCGGGAGCATGTCAGATGGAATGAGTAGTAAAGATAGCTAAGCAAAAGTGAGCAATTGCCATGTAAGGTAGGGCCAAAAGAATGATTGAGTAGAATGGACAAACCAGAGGCTGTGCCGAAGAAGATGAGTTGAGAAACTGCCTCCCTTTCTGCTTCCCTGTTCATGTGTCTGTCCTGCCTCAGTGGAGGTTTCTTTTTCTCACTCATGCTCATCCTTCAACACTTTAAAGCACCTACTTTTTACTTTCCTGTTTTCCATTTTGAAAAGTACTCCCAGGGGCACCTGAATGGCTCAGTTGGTTAAGCATCTGCCTTCAGCTCAGGACAGGATCCCAGGATCCTGGAATTGAGCCCCACATTAGGCTTTTTTTCCTCTGCCCCTCCCCCTCCGCTCTAATGCTGTCTGTCCTTCTCTCAGATACATAAATAAATAAATAAATAAAATCTTTAATAAAATAAAACAGCTTCTAAACTTTAAAGCTCCATGTTATATATCATTATAACATATATAATAGTTTACATGGCTTTATTATTTTTTTAAAGATTTATTTATTTGAGAGAAGGAGAAAGTGCGTGCACAACCGGGGTTGGAGGGGAGGGACAGACTCTCCACTGAGCAGGGAGTCTGATGTGGGCCCCAATCCCAGGACCCTGAGATCATGACCTGAGCCGAAGTCAGATGCTTAACCAATTGAGCCACTGAGGTTCCCCAGTTTATGTGGCTTTATTTGAACATTATTCCTAAATATAATTCCTAATTTCCTTTCTCTTTTAACAGTGTATCATTCTTGTCATAGTGAAGAGAAGTGTCCCCCTTGTACTTTCCTAACTCAGAAATGGTGCATGGGAAAACACGAGGTAAGTTTTCTCTCTCAAGTGTTTATTGTTCCAGCTAGAGATTTATAATTGAATTACTTTTGGAATTGTTAGTCTTATTGTTTCTCAAAGTAAAAATACACTCCAAGAAGTAGAGTTTTGCTTTTGCCACTTTTTCCTTTATTTTTTAAAATTAAGATATAATTTGCATAAAATAAAATTTATCTACCACCACGCTGTGGCTAAATGCTGGTTGAAGAAATAGAAGAATCCAGGACCCCTAGGTGGCTCAGTTGAGCGTCCAGTTCTTGGTTTCAGTTCAGGTCATGAGATCGAGCCTTGCATCAGGCTCCACGCTCAGCATAGAGTCTACTTCTCTCTCTCTCTGCCACCCCCCCACCCCTGCCGCCAACTGCCCTACCCTCGCTTGCATGCTCTTGCTCTCTCTGTCTCTTTCCCTAAAATAAACAAATCTAAAAAAAATGAAGACTTACTCTTTTAAGTGTTCAGGTCCTTGAATTTTGACAAAAACTTTAGTATAGTCATGGATTTGCCACCACAGTCAAGATGTAGAATAGTTCATGCACCCCCAAATATTCCTTCATGTCTCTGTAGTTCTTTTGCTCTCTGTCTCCAGGCCCTGGCAACCAGTTATCTGTCTGTCCCAGTAGTTTTGCCTTTTCTGGAATGTCACATGAATGAAATCATACAGTGGGCAGTATTTTGAGCCTCTTTGCTATCATTTTGACTCTGGTTGCAATCAAGTGAAAGTCAGTGGCCTTGAAAATGTGGGCTGTGTTCAGAGACAACTTTTAGGTTAACTAGCATGGAAGAGGTTGCTAGCCTGGGTAAAGGTGTTACAGTGAGAGCACCCATGGAGGTGGTCTCTCCACCACCTGCCACTGTTCTTCCTCTATGCCCTGTGCAGCTTCCTGTCCCGGCCACTGGATCAAAACACCTTCCTCCAGGTTCATCTGTGCCTCTGCAATGCCACTACTATGAAGGACTTTCATCCTCATTCTCAACTTGTAAGCTTATTTGGCACCATTGACTATAGACCCTTGGAAGCACTTTTAAAAATTCTTTATTTTAAAAAATACATATTCACTGTAGGCAGTTAAGAATATACAATTCTGGGGGCGCCTGGATGGCTCAGTGTGTTGGGCCTCTGCCTTGGGCTCAGATCATGATCTCAGGCTCCTGGGATCGAGCCCCGCATGGGGCTCTCTGCTCAGCGGGAAGCCTGCTTCCCCCTCTCTCTCTGCCTACTTATGATCTCTCTCTCTCTCTCTGTTAAATAAATAAATAAAATCTTAAAAAAAAAAAAAAAGAATATACAATTCTGCAGTCCAGAAAGAAATACTCTTAAAAATTCTTGTGCCTAGATTATCAGGCATATGTGACACATACTTTCTCATCCTCTATTAAGTTCATATGGTTTTTATGGGGTGTCTAGGTGGCTTATTCACTCAAGTGTCCAACTCTTGATCTAAGCTCAGGTTTTGATTTCAGGGTTGTGAGTTCCAAGACCCATGCCCACAAAGGAGCCCATGTTTAAAAAAAAAAAGATTATACTATTTGTAACCTTTTTTTTTTTAAGATTTTATTTATTTATTTGACAGAGAGAGAGGGAGAGATCACAAGTAGGCAGAGAGACAGGCAGAGAGAGAGGAGGAAGCAGGCTCCCTGCTGAGCAGAGAGCCCCAATGCGGGGCTCGATTCCAGGACCCTGAGATCATGACCTGAGCCAAAGGCAGACGCTTAACCCACTGAGCCACCCAGGAGCCCCTATTTGTAACCTTTTTACTTCATAACATGTTAGTCAACATTTTTGGAAACTCTTAATATCTATGACAACATGCTTTCAGTATCTTTATCTTGATGGACATATTTTTTCCCCTTATCTCCTGTGAGTGGTTCTCAAGTCATAGTCCTTATAAATCTTATAGTCCTTATAAATCTCTATAAATCTCACTTTTTTTGAGAGTACCCGTTTTAAGACATCCATGTATTATCTTTGTGTTGATGGCTCATTTGGACTTCATGTGATAAATATTTATTGCATACCTACTAAGTGCTAGGTGTAACAGGCCTGGTTCAAGTGATTCAGAAGAGAACAAGATAGGTGTGACTCCTGTCCTTGTAGAGCCTTCTCTGTGGGTCAGGAGGCAGGTGTTTAAACAGTCAATTATAAGTGCAGTGGCAGGGGAAGTACAAAGTACTGAGCAGGATGGAAGGATCCCACACCCAGGGAAGGTGTTTGTAGAGAAAGTGACCTCCTAAAAGATAATGAGAAGGTAGGCAAGTGATGAGGGGAGGGGACAACAGAGGATAGAGCGTGTGCAAAAATTATCTCTAGGGGCGCCTGGGTGGCTCAGTGGGTTAAAGCCTCTGCCTTCGGCTCAGGTCATGATCCCGAGGTCCTGGGATCAAGCCCCGCATCGGGCTCTCTGCTCAGCAAGGAGCCTGCTTCCCATTCTCTCTCTGCCTGCCTCTCTGCCTACTTGTGATCTCTGTCTGTCAAAAATAAATAAAATCTTAAAAAAAAAAGTTATCGCTAGGCCCTGGCAGTAGTGTAAGTAGGTTTTTAGTAATTGGGAACCACAGTCTACCAAAGTACTTCTAAAATGGTTCTAAAGCAATTAGAAGCATGTATGTCCTAGACTTTGGACGCCTCTTCAAGAGTAAAAGGTATGTGTCCCTAGAGTCAAAATATATTCCTCATTTTGAGGGTTCTCAGAAGAATTTGAGTGAATGTATAAGAGTAAGCTTTGGTCCCACAGAAATAAAATTCCAGCATCTTTTTCCTGGAGGAAGGAATCCTGGAAGATTTAAAAAATGAGTTTGGGGTTTCATGGCATGTTGCCCCTTAATTTTTTAAGTGACAAAGCTGCTTAAAGCTATGGAGACCATGAGTCAAGAGATGTGAGGAGAGTTGATGATGTATTTATATAAAATAGTCCTGCCAACAGTCTTGAAACCTTGGGTCAAGGGTGTCCCCAGCCCTCAGGGTTCATGTGTCAGCTCACTGCTCTAGCTGTTTGCACAGAGTTGCGGGGAGGTTCGGGGGGTAGGAGTGGGCGGGGATCATCTGATCCTCTCAGTCTGTCATAGCATTTTCAGATATTCCCTATAGTACATGACACATCCCAAGTACATGTCATGTACTTGTTACCCACCCTGGAAAGTGTATATCTTAAGTCACACTTAGTTTCTAGCACAAATTCTTTTGGATCATAACAAGTATTATTAAATAAGGTTCAGATTTGTTTATTTTCAAGCTAACCTTTCAAATTTTGAATATCAGCCTAATTTTTTTCAAATAAAAGTAACTTTCTGAAAATTCAGAAATGTTTAAATACGAAGTTAAAACTCATCTCAAATCCCACGTGGAGATAAGAATCTGGCTACTTCTGTTTCTCCTAGTTACGAAGCAACATCCCCTGTCACCTGGCTGATATCTCTTGCGGATTACCCTGCAGTGCCACGCTACCATGTGGGATGCACAAGTGTCAGAGACTCTGTCACAAAGGAGAATGTCTTGTGGACGAAGCCTGCAAGCAGCCGTGCACCACCCCCAGAGCTGACTGTGGCCACCCGTGTATGGCGCCCTGCCACCCCAGCTCACCCTGCCCCATGACTGCTTGTAAAGCCAAGGTGCGTATTTCTGGCTCCAGATAGGGCGTTGACTGTGCTTCTAGGTCTGCTAGTGAGTCCAGAACTGCTTGCAAAGGCACCTGGGCCCACATTCTAATCAGAAGTCACTGGTTGCAAGGTACCTCAAGTTAAGTTAGCAAGAGGAAGGTGGAATAAATTACACAGATTTCTGTGCCCAGCTTGAAATGGCCTTTTAGTTCAGGAGGTACCCAGTGCCACTTGACCTGGTCTCTCTGTCTTAGAGCAGATTCTGAAGAGAGACTCAGATTGCCTGCTCTGTTTATTCAACAAATATATAAGTATTTTGTGCAAGATGTTTTGCTAGGTGCTGGAGCTATACCAGTAAACCGGAAACACACGCTCGCTTCTGTGAGTTGGGACAGATACTGCCTACTTACTCAGATAACGAATTATGACTGTGGTGAACAAGAAATTGCACCTTTGTAGAGGGCGCTGTAAGAACATGGAAGTGGGCAATTTAGCCTGTTCTGAGGGATCTAAGCAAGGCCTCCCTGAGGAGATGAAAGCAGATGGATGAGGTGAACTTGATTAGGCTTTGGATGGTCCTGGCCAGGTTCGGTGGTAAAAACCTCATTCTAGGCCTGCCCCTTCAGGTAGGGTTAAGTAAGGCCAGTAGTAATTCCCAGAAGGAGTCATCGTAGAATGAACCGTTCCCTCCTAGCATGTCAACTACCACATCAGTTTGCATGCATGGTTAGCTTCCTCCATCCTGAAGGGTAGACACTCATTGTATCCTTTGCCATGGTTTGATTTGAGAGAGGCTTTAAAAGTGAGACCTGCCAGGTGCTTGGGTGGCTCAGTTGGTTAAACAACTGCCTTCAGCTCAGGTCATGATCCCAGAGTCCTGGGATCAAGTCCCACATCAGGCTCCCAGCTCCATGGAGAGCCTGCTTCTCCCTCTGACCTTCTCCCCTCTCACGCTGTCTCTCTCTGTCTCTCTCTCTCAAATAAATAAATAAAATCTTCTAAAAAGTAAAAGTGAAACCTGCCTATTCCTATGGTTTCCATGTGCTAAAAGTCCCTCCATGTTAATCTTATTGCAGATAGAGCTGCATTGTGAATGTGGACGAAGAAAAGAGATGATGATTTGCTCTGAAGCTTCCAGTACTTATCAAAGGTTAGTGCTCCTTAAATGTTAACTAACAGTGGTGGATCTCAGTTTACAGAAGGTACACATGTGTATACATATGTTTATTGTCGAGTCCTTGGAACTTTTGTCAAGTTTGGAAAGTTTTTTCTTTTTTTTAGAAAGAGCTTGTGCAGGGGCGCCTGGTTAGCTCAGTCGATTAAGTGTCCAACTCCCGGTTTCAGCTGAGATCGTGATTTAGTGGTCATGGGATAGAGCCCTGAGTAAGGCTCTGCACTCAGCGTGGAGTCTGCTTCAGATTCTCTCTCCTTCTCCCTCTCACTTACGTGTTCCTTAGCACGCTCTCTCTCAAATAAATAAATAAATAAATATTTTTTAATGGAAAAGAAAATTTGTGCACAAGCTGGGGGTAGTGGGAGATAATCTTTTTTTTTTTTTTTTTTTTTAAGATTTTATTTATTTATTTGACAGAGAGAGAGTGAGAGATCACAAGCAGGCAGGCAGAGAGGGCGAAGCAGGCTTCCTGCCGAGTAGAGAGCCTGATGTCGGGCTTAATCCCAGGACTCGGAGATCATGACCTGAGCTGAAGGCAGAGGCTTAACCCTCTGAGCCACCCAGGCACCCCAGGGAGAGAGAATCTTAAGCAGACTCACCACTGAGTGCAGAGCCTGACACAGGACTCAATCCCATGACCCTGAGATCACAGCCTGAGCCGAAATCAAGAATCAGATGCTTAACTGACTGAGCCACTCAGGTGCCCCCTGAAAAGTTGTTTAAAATAAAGTTTTCTAAAAATAATTAATTAATGAAGTAAAATTTCCTGAATCTAGTTTTTCTGGTTCAAAGAAAAAAGTACTGCTTTGTGTCCCTTTCCTTCCCTAACTTTCATTTGTAAAATATCTTTTTTCTTTTTCCTCCTCTTTCTTTGTCTCTCTCCCTTCTGGTCTTATTACGCCATGGGGTCAGAAGGGAAGATGTCCTGAAGTTTCATGAATTGCTTTAACATCCCACCACTTGTGGTGGCACAGCCAGGAAAAGTCCTGTGCTCCTCTTCTGTAGTGGGGGTTTCTGACTATTCTCTGAATTGTCTTTGTAGCCTCCTTAAATCCTGGGACTGGGTGGCCAGAAAGGGATCTCAGTAAGGAGATGAAGGTGTTAGGGAGGGTGGTTGTATGTGTCTCTGATTACATGCAGAGATGTGTCATGGAGATAGGATTTTTGGACTAAGAAGAATACATCAGAGTGGCTCTGACATTAGTGCGTTTGAATACTGACTGAATGCCAGGCATTGGCCTGGATATGCAAAGGGGATTGAATAGACTGTCTCATTGCTTCTAATGGAGCTACTTAGAATTTAAGGAGATAGGACAGAAGCGTGTGGGTAGTTCATAGTATGTAGGTTTCTGAGGCCCACAAATTGTCCAGCATAGATTCGATTTGAAGTCTTCTATATACCTAGTATTAGGACACTCCTGTGAAACTGCAATGCCTTTTCTTCCTTTCTTTTTTATACTTCAGAATAGCTGCTATTTCCATGGCCTCTAAAATAACAGACATGCAGCTTGGCGATTCAGTGGAAATCAGCAAGTTAATTACTAAGAAGGAAATTCACCAAGCCAGGTAATTTTTAAAATGTATGTGTTGTGTTAGAATTAATTTCCAGGGGCACCTGGGTGGCTCAGTAGGTTAAGCATCTGCCTTCGGCTTGGGTCATGGATCTCAGGGTCCTGGGATCGAGCCCCACATTGTGTTCTCTGCTCAGTGGGGAGCCTGCTTCCCCCTCTCTTTCTGCCTGCCTCTCTGCCTACTTGTGATGTCTGTCAAATAAATAAATAAAATCTTTAAAAAAAAAAAAAAGAATTAATTTCCAGAGGGTAGGAACCATTCATTTGTCTATCTCCCACAGCAAAGCCTTGCACAGACAGGTGTTTCAACAGACATTTGATGTTAAAAGACCACACTCAGTCCATTGCCACAAATCTTACTCAGGATATAGTTATGACTAGAAGAGACTTTTCTAGGCCTCTCTTCAAACAATAGCCAGGGGGAGCAGAGACCTGGATGTGTCCAGCCAAACCCAAGAGAACCAGCTGTGTCAAGAGAGGGAGATTGGGATGCCTGGGTGGCTCAGCGGGTTGAACCTCTGCCTTCGGCTCAGGTCATGATCTCAGGGTCCTGGAATTGAGTCCCACATCGGGCTTTCTCCTGAGCAGGGAGCCTGCTTCCCCCTCTCTCTCTGCCTGCCTCTCTGCCTACTTGTACTCTCTCTCTGTCAAATACATACATAAAATCTATAAAAAGGCGGGAGGGGGGAAGAGCTGGGGCTGTCAGGGGGTCATTAGGAGTGTTTTGGAGACCCTTTGAGGCCCTTCTGAGGACTCCTATTAGATTCGAGTCCCATAACCCAGAGGCCCCCCAACCTGTTCTTGAGAGGGACCTCATGTAACCATGTTTTTGGCCAGAGTCTACTCTGTTCCCAGGTTGACAAAGAACTTACTGCTGGGTAGGAGTTGTGAAAAATCTGTGCCCTGACTTTATCTGTTTCATTTGTTTCTCAAGGCTGGAGTGTGATGAGGAGTGTTTAGCCTTGGAAAGGAAAAAGTAAGTCATTTCCTGCTTTTTATCTACTTGTTCTTGAGCTCTGTGAAATTAATAGGAAGGAGCAACCATTCAAGCATTCACTCAGCACCTGCTCTGAGTCTTTTGCTGCTGTTGGAGATCAAGAGAAATTCAATCATCAGGAACTGAAATATAAGTATCTAAGGATAAACCACTTAGGTGATTTCAGCATATTTCTGAAACATGGGCTTGTTGGTTTGGGGCATAGTATAAACATCACATGCCACAGCATACTTACTCACTGACTGGCAGACTTCCTGATTCCAATGGAGATAAGAAGCTTAAAAATTTTTTAATGACCTTTTATGTTAAAGTATAACATACATATAGAAAGATTGGAAATGTACAGATCAGTGAGTCATCACAAAGTAAATACAGTGGTGTAATCAGCACCCAGGTCAAGAAATAGAAAATTACCAGAATACTTTCCTATACTTCATCAAGTTAAAATGTCTATCCTGACTTCTAACACTTTGGATTAGTTTTGTCTATTTTGAACTTTATATAAATGATGAAATCTTACAGTTTGCATTTTTGTCTGGCTTTTATGACATTTGTGATATTCCTCTTGTTGCATGTAGCAATACTTTGTTCATTTGCATTCCTCCATGATATTTTATTGTATTAAGATAATATAATTTATCATTCTGCCATTAATAGGTACGTGTGTGGTTATCACTATTGGGCTGTTACAAATAATGCTCTTTTAAGAATATCAGTATGTTCCCTTTGCTGTATATACATACTCATTTCTGTTAGTTTTAAACTTAGGAGCAGAATTACTGATTTAACAGGGTATTCATACGTTCAACTTTAGTCAGCTCTACGCAACAGTATCCAAAATGATTGTGTCACATTATACTTCCACCACCAGGGTAATAGTTCCCATTGCTCTACACTTTTATTAGCTGTTAGAATTGTTAGTCTTTTTAATTTTAATCTATTCTTGTGAATGTATACCCAGATATCATTGAGCTTTTAGTTTCTATTTCCCTGATGACTAATGAGGTTGAATACTTTTTTATGTTTATTGCAATTTGGATATCCCTTTTTGTGAAGTACCTATTCAGCTCTTTTGCTTATTTTGTAATTGTATTCTCTTTTTTATATTGATTAGTAGGAGTTCTTTATATTTTTTGGATGTGAATCCTTTACTGGTTTTATATAGTATATTTTCCTTTACTTCATGCTTTCAATTTTCACTCTCTTAATGGTATCTTTTGATAAGCAGAAGTTTCTAATTTTAATGAGTCCAGTTTATTAGTCTTTTCCTTAGAGACTGATGTTTTTTATGTTTAGAGCTACAGTTGACTGATTTTTTTGAACATGGTTTAAGGAGAGTTCACAATTCAGTTTTCTTCCATATGCATGTTCATGTGACCAGTACTGTCATCAAGATGTCCTTTTCATGTCCTGAGGTCATGATAATACTCTGTTATTGTCTAGAAGCTGTATCATTTTACTTGTCACATTTAGAGCTACAGTTGACTGATTTTTTTGAACATGGTTTAAGGAGAGTTCACAATTTAGTTTTCTTCCATATGCATGTTCATGTGACCAATACTGTCATCAAGATGTCCTTTTCCCAGTCTTTCCAATGCCATTTGTCTTTTTTTTTTTTAATAGTTTATTTATTTGACAGATGGAGATCACAAGTAAGCAGAGAGGCAAACAGAAAGAGAGGGGGAAGCAGGCTCCCTACTGAACAGAGAGCCCAATGCGGGGCTCAATCTCAGGACCCTGGGATCATGACCTGAGCCGAAGGCAGAGGCTTTAACCCACTGAGCCATCCAGGTGCCCCAGTGCCATTTGTCTTAAATCACATATTCATACTTTTTTTTTTACGTATTCATACTATTGCTGAACTCCTTATCCTCCATCACACTAGTATCACACTCTCTTAATTGTTGTACCTTTATAACAATAAAGGTCTTAATATCTGATAGTATGTCTCTTCAAGCATGGTTCTTCTTCTAGATTAACTTAGCTATTCATGAGCATTTGTATTTCCTTTTAAACTTTAGAGTTAGCTTATCAGTATCTGCCCAAAAAAAACTACTAAGATTTTTATTGAATTGGTATTTCATTTATATATCAGTTGGGGAAGATTTGACGTTTTTGTAGTGTTAAGTCTCTTAATCGTAAGCAAAGTATATCCTTCCAGTTATTCCTGCCTTCTTTGATTTCTCTCAGTAATACTCTATAGTTTTCTGTATACAGATTTTGTACAACTTGCAGTAGATTTGTTCCTTGCTATTTGATATTGACACTTTTTTAAATGGTAATTTTTCTTGTATCACTTCTTTTTTAGCTCAGCTACCTCCTTTCCTCTCCCTTCCTGTATCACTTCTAAAATTTAATTTTCTTTAAAAAAACTAATTTTCTGGGGCGCCTGAGTGGCTCAGTGGGTTAAGCCTCTGCCTTCGGCTCAGGTCATGATCTCAGTGTCCCGGGATCGAGCCCCGCGTGGGGCTCTCTGCTCAGCAGGGAGCCTTCTTCTCCCCTCTCTCTCTGCCTGCCTCTCTGCCTACTTGTGATCTCTCTCTCTCTCTATCTCTCTGTCAAATAAATAAATAAATAAAAACTAATTTTCTAATTGCCTGTTGCTGCTGTATAGAAATTGAATTGGTGTTTATAGACCTGTATTCACAACCTTGCTAAATTCACTTACTGTTTCATGCCCTCATCCAATAATAGTAGTTTTATTTCTTTACAGTTCTTAACTTTTTTCTTTTTCTTGCCTTTTTGCACTGGGTAGAGCCTCCAGTACAGTGTTGAGTAGGAGGTAGTGATAATCGACATTACTGATATCAGACAGCTTTGAATGTTTCACCACTAAATATGATGTTTTCTGTTAGTCATTTGAGGATGTTCTTTATTAGATTAAGGGGCATTTATTCAGTGACCAGCAGACTTCCTGGTTCTAACAGATTGATTAAAAGGTATAGCCCTCTAAATGTTAACAGTTGGAGAATTTAGGTGAACTGGTATACAGACAGTCCCCAACTTATAGTGACTTCACGATTTTTCAGATTCACAGTGGTGCAAAAACAATATACGTTTAGTAGAAACCATGCCTCAAATTTTGAATTTTGATCTTTTCTCAGGCTAGCAATATGCAGTATAGTGCTCTCTTATGATACTGGGCAGTGACAGCAAACTACAGCTCCCAGTCATCCATGCAATCACAAGGGTAAACAATCCATACACTTACAGCCATTCTGTACCCATATAGCCATCGTGTTTTTCACTTTCCATACACTGTTCAGTAAATTACATGAGATGTTCAGCACTTAATTATAAAATAGGCTTTGTGGAGTGCCTGGGTAGCTCAGTCATTTGAGCGTCTGACTCTTGGTTTCATCTCAAGTCATGATCTCAGGGTCGTGAGGCTGAGCCCTATGTCAGGCTCTACAGTGAGTGGGGTGTTGGCTTGAGACTGTCTCCCTCTCCCTCTGTCCCCACTCTCGCATTTCCATGAGCACACACACACTCTCTCTCAAATAAATAAATAAAATCTTAAAAAATAAATGAGCTTTGTGTAAGATGATTTTGCCCAACTGTAACCTAAGGCAGATGTTCTGAGGACATTTAAGGTAGACTAGACCAAGCCATGATGTTTGGTAGGTTAGATGTATTAAATGCATTTTTGACTTAAAATATTTTGAATTTACGATGGTTTTATCATTATAAAATAATACTTTGTCACTTTGAAAATTTCTCATTTTAAACAAAAACAGACAAGTGCAGACAAAGTACAGTCCTGTTTTATCTTGAAATTTGACTTTCCACTATTGTTAACAGTACCTCTTTAAGTGGCTAAATGCATAGGAAGTATATAATAAATAATAGTGCTGCCCAAATTTCCCTAGGTTTGACCCTTATGGTGAACTCTGTAATAACTGCTGTTCAAACTCTTGACCTTTAGGAACCATCAGTCAAAGTGTTCTTAGTAACAAAATATGAACTGAGTCATGAGTATTCAGAAATGCTGTAGTGAATACACAGAAGGCCTCTAAAGCATAGAAATGCACCTTTGTGTAGTTCAAGACAGTTTATATAGTAGACTAGAGTCGGATTGCCTGAATTTGAATCCTGCCTTCACAAATCACTTAGCTATGTAACCTTCGGCAAGTCATGTTCTCTTTTGAAGCTTTAATTTTCTTAAAAATCTGTGGAAACAGTGACAATATGTACCTTCCACAGTTGTTGTGAGGATTAAATTAGTTATTAGTTATCCTCAGTAATTAGTTATTGATTAGAGCTGTCTCTTTCAGGGTGCCTGGGTGGCTCAGTCAGTTAAGCGTCTGCCTTAGGCTTAGGTCATGATCCCAGGGTCCTGGGATCAAGCCCCATACTGGGATCCAGGGAGCCTGCCTCTCGCTCTCCCCAACTTGTGCTTTCTTTCTGCCTCTCTCTCTCTCTCTCTCTCTCTCTCAAATAAATAAATAAAATCTTTTTTAAGAAAAATAACTGGCTCTCTGTTTTTGAATTTCTCCTCCGTTTTAGAATGATGACCTATAATGGTCCTCACTATATAGAGATTCTTTCTTAATACCCACTGACCTAGGAGAAAAAGAAATGCCAATTTAAAAAAATACATGGGGTGCCCGACTGGCTCCATCAGTAGAGCATGCAACTCTTGATCTCAGTGTTATGAATTTGAGCCCCATGTTGGGTGTAGAGATTATTTTTTAAAAATTAAAAATCTTGGGCACCTGGGTGGCTCAGTTGTTAAGCAGCTGCCTTCAGCTCAGGTCATGATCCCAGGGTCCTGGGATTGAGGCCCACACCAGGCTTCCTGCTCAGGAAGAAGCCTGCTTCTCCCTCTTCCGCTCCCTCTGCTTCTGTTCCTTCTCTCTCTGTGTCTCTCTCTGTCAAATAAGCAAATAAAATCTGGGGTGCCTAGGTGGCTCAGTGGGTTAAAGCCTCTGCCTTCGGTTCAGGACATGGTCTCAGGGTCCTGGGATCGAGCCCTGCATTGGGCTGTCTGCTCGGCAGGGAGCCTGCTTCCTCCTCTTTCTCTGCTTGCCTCTCTGCCTACTTGTGATTGGTCAAATAAATAAATAAAATCTTTAAAAAAAAAATCTTAAAAAAAAATTTAAAAATCTTGGGGCGCCTGGGTGATTCAGTGGGTTAAGGCTCTGCCTTTGGCTCAGTTCATGGTCTCGGTCCTGGAATCAAGCCCCACATCGGGCTCTCTGCTCAACAGGGAGCCTGCTCTCTCCTCTCTCTCTGCCTGCTGCTCTGCGTACTTGTGATCTCTCTGTCAAATAAATAAATGAAATCTTTTAAAAAAAATTTTTAAATCTTAGGGACACCTGGGTGGCTCAGTCAGTGAAGCGTCTGCCTTCACCTCAGTTCATGATCTCAAGGTCCTGGGATTGAGCCCCTCATTAGCTGCTTGCTTCTCCCTCTCCCCTCTGCCTGCTGCTCCCTACTTGTGCTCTCTCTCTCTGTCAAATCAATAAATAAAATCTTCAAAAAAATTAAAATTAAAAAATTAAATCTTAAAAAAATACCATCTCAAGTTGCAAGCATATATTCTGTTGCAGAAATGAAAAACTGGCAGGCCAAATTCAGCCCACTGATATGTTTTATTGGTGTTTAAATTTTAATTCTTGGCTGACTAATCACAACATCAAAACTCTCGAAAATTTCTCTTGAAATTTTTAGAATTAAGCTTAAATCAGATTCATATGTATGGGCATTAAATGTGCAAGAGACCCCTATTTCAGTGTAAACAAAAATTGTACTAAGTGCTAACCTGAATTTTATCTCTCTTTACAAAAGAAAGACATAACTGGGTATTGCTGAGATGCCATGAGATTCGTTCACTGGCAGTCAGAACACAAGTGGGCAGCTGTGGAAAGCTCTCAGACTGTGTTACTCATAGTCTGACCATCTTATCTAATAATCCCACACCTGGAAATATTTTCCAGAGAAATAACCCTAAAAGTTTTTGCCTAGTGATATCATGTCACTTAAAATATTCAGAAACTGGGGAACTATTAAAGAAACTAGGGAATGTTTAGGTAAATTCTGGTAAATACATAATTAGAAGATTATGCATCTATTAAAACAGTAAATGTGAAAAACAAATGTAATATGAGAAATGCCAATCATATAATGATAGGTGAAAAAAAGGTGCCAAATTGGGATTTTTTTAGTTTTGTTCCTTTAAGATTTTATTTCTTTTTTAAGATTTATTTATTTATTTGAGAGTGATAAAGGGAGAGCACAAGCAGGGGCAGAGGCAGAGGGAGAAGCAGGGAGCCTGACACGGGACTCGATCCCAGGACCAAAACCTGAGCTGAAGGCAGATGCCCATCTGACTGAGCCATCCAGGCGCCCTCAGATTTTATTTTAAGTAATCTCTTCACCCACTGTAGGACTTGAACTTATAACCCGGATATCCCAAGTCACATGCTCCACTGACTGGGCCCGCCAAGTGCCCCAGATGCCAAGTTTTATAAACACTAATTGCGATGACTTAAAGGGAAAAAAATCTGAAAGGAAGTGTACTGAAATTTTTTGCTTAGGTTGTTAGTGGAATTCTTCTCTTTATTTTCCACATTTTCTGTAAGATGATTCTAGTTTTAATGTGTACATGTCTACCTTATGTATGTATGTATGTATGTGATATTTAGGTAAAACCTCAGAGACTGCCATGCCCCACTGCACTCCCAGTGCTCTCATTTCCTGCCCCCCTTCTCTTCACCAGATAACCCAAGTTGCCAGTATCAGCCCATTTGGTTCTCTCAGACCCACCTAGATTTGTCTTATTTTCTTCTAGGAAGACAAAATCATATCTTCTCCCAAGTTGTTGCTATTCCTTCCTTAGTAATTGTGTTTGCTGAAATGGCATCGTTAGTACCTTAAGAACTTAAGACATGGTGGGCTGTCCTGTGTTACTGTAAAAAGTTTTCATGCCCTTTTCCTTTTATTACTTACTTCTCTCTTATTTTCAGGCGGTTAGCAGAGGCGTTTCATATTACTGAGGATTCTGATCCTTTCAATGTACGTTCCTCAGGGTCAAAATTCAGTGACAGTTTAAAAGAGGATGCCAGGTATGTAACTTGTTACCAGCTTGCTTGCTTGCTTTTTTAAGATCTTATTTACGTATTTGACGGAGAGAGACAGTGAGGGGAGTGGAGAAGGAGAAAGAGGCTTCCTGCTGATGAGGGAGCCCAATGTGGGACTCAATTCTAAGACCCTGGGATCATGACCTGAGGCAAAGGCAAACGCTTAACAACTGAGCCACCTAAGCTCCCCTGTTACCAGCTTTCTTAAGTGTGGTTTGCAAGAGTATTTGCTCTTTTAAGATGTAGGAACTAATAAATACTCCTCTGTGATTGAGCCATTTGAAGTTTATACATATAAGAGATTATGATGTTTAATAAAAATCCTTTCTTGATTTCTCACAATTGTTGCCTTGAAGAATTATGCATGGGTTGTGGGGGCTGTGGGTGTATGGACCATGTAGTAGAAGTTTGGGCCTGCCTAGGGCCTGGTTGGACTAGCCTGAACTGAGTGATGGGCTGCCAACGTGGGCCCTCACTTGGGCAATAACAGCTCTTATTTTCCTCCTGTTTCCTGGTCCTTCAGACAGCTCTTTCTCCTTCTGTCTTCTCCTCTCCCATACTTGTTTTCTCTTTTTCTCTTCCTTTGTTAGTCACAGTCAGCCTTCTGTTAGCTGATAGTTCTTGCCCTTTGCCATTTTTCTGCCCACATTGTTCATTGTCTGCAGATAATGGGCAGAGAACGTGGGTGGAAGGGATTCTCAAAGAGCAGAAACAGATGAAATTAACTGTGATGATTTCTCATTTCAGGAAGGATTTAAAGTTTGTCAGTGACATTGAAAAAGAAATGGAAGCCCTTGTGGAGGCCGTGAATAAGGTTGAAGTCAAAACATCCAACTGGACATATCTCTAAGGCCAGCTTGATAAAAAATCAAGTCCCAGAAACACCATCAGTGTAGAGTAGTTATAGGAAAAAGTCACAGCTTCTTGATGATCCCTATCTTCCCCAAAAGACCAGCCATTATAACATCCATGGAAGCCTTGTCCTGGTTCAGCAAAGATATTCTCGATCAAATTTAGCATAAATAAAAAAATTTTAGCTCAGTGGCTAAGATTGGGTGAAGAAGCTCTGGACAACAGGGGGCATTTAGTAGTGACAGCTGAATGACTGTGGGGACTTAGGAAGACATGATCTCTGAGGGGCTATTTTATGAGAGGGCACACTTGTTCTTTATTACCTCCAAGGCAGGCTAAAAGCCCTTGGGTAAAGATCAAAAGTTGAATGACTAGAGCTGAAGAGTAGTGAGATAGACTCCCTCAAGATAGTGAAACCCTTGTCCTGGAGGTAGTTTTAAGGAGAAAAGTCTCAAATTTAGTCAGAAGCAGCCAACCCCAGGATGGCTCTCTCTTTATTCTGTGGAGACTATCATCTACAGGATGAGATGCCTGTATTAGCTCCATATCTAATGAAGGTGGAGTTCCTTCCCGCCATCTCCCTTAGCCCCTGCCATTCCTCTCTCTCTTCCTTCTGTTCTCATTTCCCGGGATCCTGACATGAAGGAGAAAATGGAATCCTTGTTCCTCTCCTAACTAGCAAACATACACTAATGTATTTCCCTGCTTTCCAGTGTATGTGCACATTAAAAATTTTTAGCGTAGAACGTATTTTTGTAAGAAATGAGACTGTCTTATTTTATGTCTTCTATTTATTTAGTCATTTCTTCTGTATATCACTTACTCCCCAGTTACCAGCCCATTAGGAGGAACCATTATACTGTCCTCTTGGGTTCTTTTCACTTCCCCTGATCCCTAATCCCAGCCAGCTGCTGCTGTTGTGACTCACAGAATAGATAAAGGAAGTGCATCAGACCTCATCTTCCCAAACTCCTTGGCTTGCTTAGCAGCCAGCAGAATACCCTGTGCTCTAAAACTCAGCCACCTCTTTGTCAGCCCAGCTGTTTTGGTGTGGTGGGAAGGACCTTTGTAAGTATATTCTGATTTCAGGATGATTTTATCAATCCGTCATCTTTTCCCTCAATACAGGGAAAGAATAGTAAGAAGAGCCACTGCTTCCCTCCCATGAACAGAGACCATCGCCGGATCATCCATGACCTGGCCCAAGTGTATGGCCTGGAGAGTGTGAGCTATGACAGTGAGCCAAAGCGCAATGTCGTCGTCACTGCAGTCAGGTGGGTTGATCTTTCTATCACAGGAGGAACTGCTCATTGCAGCAAACTGGACCTCGGAAGCAAGGTCTATCAACATTTGCTTGCCTTACTTCCTCTCCTAGAAGAATAGATAGAAAATCTGCTTCTGGGCTAGCCTTTCTGATATGATCAAAAGGTCTGATCTAAAGGTCTGAGCCAGGGAGCACCTGGGTGGCTCAGTCGATTAAGCAACTGCCTTCGGCTCAGGTCATTATCCCAGGGTCCTAGGATTGAAACCCGCCTTTGGGCTCCTTGCTCAGCAGGGAGCCTGCTTCTCCCTCTCCCTCTGCCTACTACTCTGCCTGCTTATGCTTGCTGTCTGTCAAATAAATAAAATCTCTAAAAAATAAAAAACAAAAAAATAAAGCTCTGAAACAGAGAGCAAAGCCCATATTTCAGTCCACAGGACAGACATGCCTAAAGACATTCAAGCCTCTTATCTGCCCAATTTATGAGCAACACAGGAGGTAGCGTTTCGCCAGGCACAGGGAACAGACCCTAAGGACCTGGGTTGAGTGCCTGGCCATCGCATCTATCTATCCCTTTTTCCCTTGTCCTTCTGGCATGATGAAAACAAAAAATGCTGGACTCTGATTCAGGGCATCCCCCGTAAACAGTGTTTGCCATTAGAGGAAACTAAGGCTGTAGTGTGAGCTGGTGTGATAGAGAGGATCTAGGATCACTGTCAGAACTTGACAGAGTAGGTCCTTACCAATGAAGAAAACTTAAGTGCGGGACCAGAGGGAGCAGATAACAGGCCCAGGGAGAGGTGGGTGGAAGGATGAGTGAGGGTTAAATGACGGTGACCATGCCTGAGAGGAGATGGGTCACATCAGACCGCTCAGCAGCAGCCCGTTTGAAAGTCCTGACTGGATTTCCAGCGGTCTGCCTATCTCCACAAACAAGTCTCACTTTTCAATACTTTGTGTTCTGACTTTTATCAGAGGGAAGTCCATTTGTCCTCCTACCACGCTGACAGGTGTCCTTGAAAGGGAAATGCAGTCACGGCCTCCACCACCAATTCCTCACCACAGACATCAGACCGACAAGTAAGGATCCTTCAGCTGCTTTCCAAAGGCCCTGTATTCAGAGGAGACAGCAGGGGCTGAACTGTCCGGGACTCCACTAGCCATTGGCTGCCTCTTGGGCCTGACCTTGGGGTGCTTGGTTCAAATAAGTCAGGTTTGGTCTACGGCCATACCACCCTGAACGCGCCTGATCTCGTCAAATAAGTCAGGTTTGACTGGAATGTCAGACCTTTGTTCATGTCAGAGAGCTCCCAAGTTTGATATTTGTAGTGCCCACTGTCCCTCTGGGGAAAAAATCACTGGACATAACTTCTGTGGTGTAGGTGGTGACACTGGGAAGTGGATTCAGTCTGTCACACCAGAGCATTTAGGAACATGACATGGTTCACAAAGTTATTCTGGAGGTGAAAGTCAGATAGTGGGTCAGGGTTGCAGTGTAGGTGGATACTTTTGTGTTTTGATCTGTCATCTATATGGTTTGAATAATTTTTACAACAAAAACATGTATTCATAATTTAAAGAGAAAAGAAAACCACATTGGCAAGCAGCAGGTTTCAGGAGCAGGGATGGAGCACCATCCCTTTTTCCCTTACTGTGACTGAGGCAGCATTGCCGAAAGTTGCTCTGAAACCATGCAGGGTCCCCCAATGCTGTTCTGGCCTTCCGCACAGTAGCCCTACCAGAACCTCTTATACAAAACCTATGGGAGGGCGGAAAGGGCAGTTCTACAGGGTCACTGTGGTGGCCTTGGCAGTCGTGTTCCCGAGGACTGGACAGGACAGCTAGGTGTTGCCCACTGGGTATAACCTTGGCAGGGATTGTCTAGATTAACGTAGTTCCCCAGAACCAGCCCTGCTTCACCCCTGGAGAGCAGACGGCATGGATTCTAGTCAGCTCAGTTCCATATCCACATGGGCAGTGGTTTGGGAAACATGAAGGCATTCCACATGTTGTTCCACAGCTGTGTCCAGTACCACTTCATCATAACCATGTGGGATCTTTGGCCTGTTCATGCCATGCTTTTTTCCCCCTTTATTTGCTTTATTTTAGTATAAAACTTTATTGTGGAAAACCTTTCAGAGTAGAGAAGTAGTGTTAATAGAGTGAACCCCTGTGTGCCCATCACCAAATTTTAAATAGTTCCCTGCTCATGTGGGCCCCAGTGTCTTATCAAAGCTTTGCAAATGGTAAATCAGCAGATCCTTAACTTTCTCTAGGCTTCAGTCTATTTCCCCCAAACAAGAAAAGATTGATTATTCTTTGTTTGCTTTTCAGAAATCCTGCAAGCAGTAATTTACAGAAAATAGCCAAGGAACCAGTAATTGACTACTTTGATGTCCAGGACTGAGAAGATCAAGATGCACTTAGATAAAAGAATGATTAGGTGTGATGGAGACTCGTTTGCCAGCAGATAAATCATGCTTGTTCCCAGTTAACTGCCTGGTGGACTCACACACAGTCTCATATACTGTCTTGTACTGATACGTCCAAAGCATGAGTGTGTCAGAAATCTCCTTGTCCTCTATTCTGTGTGTATAAAGTGTTTCAGTACGGCCAGATCTCTGACTTGATGGTCACTGGTGTATTTGCAGAGCCTCCACCATCACTGTGATTGCTCAGAGGGCCGGGGGAATATTGGGTTTGATTTGAACAAACCAGAATTTTAGCCTAAAAGTGGTATTTACTCATAGACTCAGTTGTCCCAATTCTCCATACTCTTCTTAAAAATGCAACATCAGCTGCACCTCCCTTTTTGGATTAATCCAAACTGATCACAATCTTTGGAAGAGCACAAGTGAACTTCTTAGTCCAAAATACCAGATACATCCAGAATCACATGTGTTGTGATTAACCAAAAAAAATGTGTCTTTAACCAAAAACTCTCATAGGTCTGTCTGGCCGAATTTATCTTGGGGGTTCTTAATGCCATCAGTTCTAGACCTAGGAAAGGAGTCAGGGTGCTTTACAGAATTCCATTTTCTGGAGCTCAGAGGCGTGGCTCATACTAAATCTCTGGGCCTATCCTGTGACAGTTTAACTAGATATGCCACGATGGTAGAGGACAGAGAGTACGCTCCTCCTGCCTGGTTCACACTGTGGCCTCTGTGTACTGGCCAGTTAGCCCTAACTCCTTTTTGGTTGAGAAAGGGTTTCAGGTGGATTGACCTTTCCTGTGTTGCTTTCTCCCAGGCCAGGAGCAGCTGTACTGGCTCTCCTTGTCTCCGAGCTCTGAACTTCGGTTTAAGTAATCACAGAAGTATGTGGATGGTCCAGGACTTTTCCCAGCAGCCCTCTGGAGATAATCTTGAGTCTTTGTTAAGGCAAGTGCATTGACAGTTAACATTAGTTTGGCCATCTCTGCCTTGGCACCCCTTCGGCTTGGAGGGCAGACTTCCAACAACTTCTTTGTCCAGAGCAAGCCTGAGCCCCAGAGCAACAGATTTCAGAAGTGACATCCCAAAACTGGCACTTGGTTTTCATAGGAAGAGCAGGGTCACTCTTTGATCCTGACCCAGATAGTCTACTTTGAGAGGCAGCAGGTACAGGAGCAAGAAGCAGCAACTGGAGGGAGGAGATGGAAAACTGAAAACCACTTCTCTCTGGACCCATTTAGCACAGGGTCAGTGGCCGTGAAGACAGCAAGAAGCCCCCGAGCATCTGTTACATCTTTGAAGCAGTGGTTCCCTGGATGAACTGCTCATGGAGAACATCTCAGAATTCAGGAGGCAGGAGACTGATTCTAGTTGCCAACTCTGCCACATACATAGCTTGCCACTTGGTAGAATGGAGGTATCACCTGCCTCGTAAGGATTAAATGAGTTGCGATACATGTAGGTTCCTGATGTGTCATGAGTGCTGAAAGTTTATATAAATGATACTTGGGGGCACCTAACTGGCTCAGCTGGCAGAGCATCTGACTCTCAATCTTGGGGTCATGAGTTCAAGCCCCATGTTGAATGTAGAATTTATTAAAAAAAAAAAAAAATGAGGGGCATCTGGTTAGCTCAGTCCATTAAGCTTCTGACTCTTGATTTCAGTTCAGGTCATGATCTCAGGGTTGTGAGATTGAGCTCTATACTGGGTGTGGAGGCTGCTTTAAGATTCTGCCTCTTCCTCTCCTACCCCTCCTCCACCCACCTCTTCCTGTCTCTCTCCTGCTTCCTCTCTTTAAAAAGAAAAAAGATACTTAATATCTGGAAAATACATAAACATCTTCTTCCTTCATACTATTAGCCAAGTTAAGGTACAGAATGCTAAACAGGCCCCTTCTGGTGAATGTGTATATGCCTACCCCATACAGCCCTGTGCTAGGGCTGTGGCCTGTTCTTTCATAGTGAGCCAGCAGAGGACACATAACTGAACAAATAATTATAATAGAATTAGTTGGTCTGGTGCAAATAAGTCCATAGTCTGTCATTAAAAGCTGAGTAGAGCAATGAGAGGCATTTCCTGTGTCATGGTAGGATATGGGATCGCTCTCATGGTTGGGAGAAGGGAAACGGGAGGAAACATTTGGGCTGAGTCTTAATGGTGGTAGACTGCTATTAGAAGAGAAGCAGGCCAAGGAAGGGTAAATAGCATAAGACAAGCCCAGGGATCTGGTTTGTGGTGGAGTTGAGGAAGGGATAGTTGTCCAGAGTGGACAGACAAATGGAAGGACAGGTGATGGGGTTGGACAGGTAGGAAGGAAGGGGTCAGCTGTGGAAAACCACAAGGAGCCACTGGAGGGTCCTAAGCAGAGAATGGCATGACTGGATTTTTGATCCAGAGTGGGAATCAGCAAATGTTTCCTGTAAAGGTCCAGACGGCAAATATTTTAGGCTTTGTGAGTCTTAGAGTTTCTGTTGCAGCTATCCAACTCTGCCATCATGCTGTGAAAGTGGCCACAGACAATACATAAGCAAATGAGCATGATTGTCCCAGCAACACCTTATTTTTACAGATACTGAAATTAGAATCTCATACAATTTTTATGTGTCACAAAATAATATTTTTTCCAGCTATTAAAAAAATGTAAAAACAATTCTTAGCTCATGGTTTGTACAAAAACAGGCAGCAAGCTGGATTTGGCCAAGGATCTTCGTTTGCCCACCCCCTTCTAGAGCAGTTTCTCAGCAGAGTGTAAAGAAGGACTTGGAGGATTAACTTGGAGGCAAGAGACCCAGCCGAGAGCTAGAGGGAGTGATCCAAGTGAAAGATGAGGTTGGTGGGGGTTAGCACTGCAAAGAGATGAGATTCAGGAGATTGGATGCTTGGGGACAGCAGGAAGCTAACACCCCTAGGGTCGCTAAAGGGGCCCCAGATTTCTTCAGCAAGGGGAAGCTGCTTCTCAAGGGTTTGGCAGATTCTCCATGAGTAGTGGCCTTGGCAAGACTTTACTTGAGTGGACTAAAAGGAGCCATTCATGGAGGAATCCCGTGGGCACCACGACCCCACATTATTGCTCCCTGAGAATCCGGTGATAGCATCCCTTCCCCTTTCAGTCCTACCCTCCTTCAGCAGGAGATTACGTATGGGGCCAGAGCTTTTCAGAGGCCCAAGTTCGTATCTCTGGAATTCCCTCTGGCTTGTCCAGCAGGGCTGTCTCAGCGGTGTGCCAGTCTGAGGTGCAGTGGGAGGTTGTCTTCAGGCTTGGAGATGAAAGCAGCCCTCCTGATCTCAGGGTCTGTGTGAAACAGCTCTGGATCCTGTCGTGGACAGGCCAGAGAACAGACCATCGGAGGGGAAGAAAGAATATCAGTCCTGTGGGAGAGGTTCAAAGTTTCAAACAGTGGGTTCTGTGATTAAGGTTTGGGGGAGGGGATCCTTCCAGCATGGTATTAGCCTTCCTGCTTCATGCCTGAAAGCCTGGAGACCTTGTTCTCTGCTCGTGTTGCCTTCTTTCTAAAATTGGGATGTGAATGCCTGGTCACCTTCAAAGATCTTTCTTCTTTATTAATCCAAATTTTTTTCTTTTCAAGCTCCCTACATGATGTTAGCACGGATATCCCAGACAATCTCTCATGGCTTTTTAGAGCCCACAAGTCCCCAAAGAGCTGTAAGCTAGCCCAACCCCTCAGGCTACAAAGGCCTAGAACAGAAGGGACAAGGCTCCATGGTGTCCCTCTGTGAACCAGGCCAAGACTGGAACCCAGGCCTCAGGTCTCACAGTCTAGAACTGCCTCTAGGTCAGGAAGTGTCTGAGTCCTCAAGGAAAGGGAAACTGTGTTCCCCAAACAGAATTCCCTTGGGAGTCCTTCCCAGTGGCCCAGGCTACCCTCAGCCTCAGGCTTTATGTGGGTACTCTTCTTAGGCACACCCTTCTGGGAGACCTGGCTGAATATAAGCCAGCCAAATTGCTAGGATGCCTGATTGGCTGCCTCATCTCACTCTAAGAACCCTGGGCAGTTTGCTTCCAGTGTCTGGGCATTGGTTTCCCTATCTGTCACGTCAGTAATAGTTCCTGCCTGTGTGTTGTTCCAAACCACTTGAAGGGCAATGGGAGGATCTGAGAGGCTGGGAGAGTCTCCCAGTGTCATGTGTCATCTCAGCACAATCAAGCCTCCAGTCCATCCCAGGACCGTCTCAGAAGATAGCTTGCTTGGGGGGAAGGAACAGAGCAGTTGTGAAGCTGCTCTGGCAAGAGCTGGCCCTTTCAGTTACCCCAGGCTTGATGTAAGGGTGAGAGAGTCCAAAGTACTCAGCACCCAAAATTGCCCAAGAATCTCTTCTGATAGTGGGTAATAGCTTTTGAGCACTTAATATGCACCGAGCACTGTGATCATCTATTCCTCAAAGATCCTTAAAGTACATATATTTTTTTTTTAATTTTTTAAAAGATTTTATTTGTCAGAGCACAAGCAGGAGGATTGGCAGGCAGAAGGAGAAGCAGGCTCCTCACCGAGCAAGGAGCCCAGTGCAGGACTCAATCCCAGGACCTTGGGATCATGACCTGAGCCAAAGGCAGATGCTTAAGCAACTGAGCCAGGCAGGCATCCATATATATATTTGGAGAGCCATTTGTTTATTTTAGAGAGAAAACATGCATGCAAGTGGTGGGGAGAGAGAATCTCAAGCAGACTCCACTGAGCTCAACACAGCTCAATCCCACGACCCTGAGATCATGACCTAAGCGGAAACCAAAAGATTCTCAACCAATGGCATAACCCAGGTGCCCCTGAACTATATATTACTATCTCCTTTTTACCAATGGGGAAACTAAAGTTTGAAGTTAGGTCACTTGCCCAAGATCAGCCGATGAATAATTGGGAATCTGAAATTCCTGTAAGGCCAGACTCCAAAACCTGTGTCCTCCACTACATACACAGGACAGCTCACACAGTTTACCTTGGAGTCGCTGATTCTGCAATGTCTGGCAGATCAGGACAGGTGGGATGGAAGTTTACACTATGTCCTCACGTAGAGAATGCCGAATGCCGGCAACCACCTGAAGATGGTACTTTTCCTAGAATGGCCACGAGGGGGCAGTATGTATCCCCAAACCAGAAGCCTGGGGAGGGGCGGAGTAAGTGCTTCCTCTTGCCCTCAAAAAACCTTACTTAAAACTTTTTTTTTTTAGATTTTATTTATTTTTTTGACAGACAGAGATCACAAGTAGGCAAAGAGGCAGGCAGAGAGAGAGGAGGAAGCAGGCTCCCTGCTGAGCAGAGAGCTTGATCCCAGGACCCTGGGCTCATGACCTGAGCTGAAGGCAGAGGCTTTAACCCACTGAGCCACCCAGGTGCCCCTTAAAACTTTTTAGTAGAGTTTATAACCAGTATCATTATCATCCATTATTATCACCTCCCTATTTTTTTTAATACCGTTTTGTTTGTTGACATAAACCATGTAAACACAGGGAAAAACAAGTCACGCAGATGTCTGAAGGAAGAACAATCCCAGGCAGAAGAAACAGCCATTGCAAAGCTCCATCATGGAAACATGCTGTGTACCTTGAAGGAACAGCAAAGCCATCCAGCTATATGGGAATGAATAGGAGAGAGAAGCAGGTGCCTGGAAGCCATTGGAAGGCTTAGGGCAGAGGAGTGAAGGTTATGATTTGGCTTATTTTTTGAAAGGAATACTCCAGCTGATGTCTTGAGACTATAGGGGTGACTCAGAACAAAAAGGCTGGAAGATGATCAGAAGACCACTTCTGTAATCCAAGAGACGTGACAGTGGCTCAAACCTGGCTGCTGGTGATTGGGTGATGAGAAGGGGTTGGTTTCTAGATAATTTTGCAGGTAACACCTATAGGGTTTGCTAACAGCTGGGATGTGGGTGGGGTGTGAGAGAGAATGGAGTCGGGCACAACTTCAAAGATTTTGGCCTGAGCAGCGGGAAGATTGAATTTGCCATTTACTGAGATAGGAAAGAGTGTGGGAGGAACAGTCTTGAGGGATGAAAATCTGTCCAGTGGGTGGTTGTACATGGGAGTCTTAAGTCTGGAGACAGGATTGGACAGGAGATCTAATTTGGGGAGCTGTTGGCATATAGTAGTATTTACAGCCTGGTAAGGTCACACTGGGAAGGGGGGTGAAAGAGAAGAGGTCCAAGGACCAGGCCCTGGTTGCTCCATCATTTAGAGGCCAGGGAGCTGAGGAACAGGGCAGGAGTCTGACAATTCTGGAGCCAGAGCTGGGGGTTGAAGTTGGAGGACTCGTGCTAAAGGGAAGTCCTGTGTGGTGGAGGTCTCTGGAGTTTTCCTCCTGGTTGCCTAGGAGAGTTGGGGCTTCTCTTGCTTGCCCTGATCATTGGAACCTTCATTGGAGAGAAGGGACTGGCCCCGTGGTACAAGTCAGTTAAGGCACCAGAGTATTTGGGTTCCTGGGGCCAGGAGTGATCAGGGGTCCTGGCTGCCTCCTCCCCTTTAGTCATCTCTTAAACATGGGCGCTTCCCAGAACTCCTCATCTCTCCCTGGGCCACCTCATCCACCTGCAAGCCTTTACCTGCCACTTTGGGCTTAAAGGCTCTATCTATCTCTAGCCCAGCCTGTGCCTATCCCTGGATGCCCCACAAGCACCTCTAGTTCAGCATTTCCAACCTCCAAACTGTCTCCTAGTATATCCACTACCTTCCACTCTCCCCTACCCCAGCACTGAGTCTCCCTCAGGAATTCAACTTCCTCCTAATGTTCCTGACCTGGGGCCAGAGGCCAGAATAGAGGTGAGAGTTCTGGGACAGTAGGGAGGACAGGAACACATTCTTGCTAGCCCTGGCTGAACTGTGCCAAGGGCCATTTGTGAGCCCCGTCTGAGGAATCCTCCTTATCAACCAATGGGGGTTTCACTGGGTCCCTGGAGGGCTCAAAGTATCAGTCCTAGATTTATGACCTCATCTGTGTGCCAGGGTATACCTGGCTCTGCGCTGTGTGCCTTCTCTCTCTGCCCCAGCCCAGAGCCTGAGCATCCCCTCCAAAAGCCCCTGCACACTCCCTCCAGCAACCACCCACCCCTTGACTCCTGAGCACAGACACAAGGGGAGACCATGAGTTCTGGCACATTCTTCCTCACCCTGCTTCATCACAGCAAAATGACAGTGGCAAATCTGAAACCTCACTCCTCTGAGCTTCATTATCCCCATTTTACAGATGAGGAAAGTGAGGCCCAGAGAGGTTCAATGAGCTGCCAAAGCTCAGCGGAGGGCACTTGACTGGGGTTATTTGTTCATTAGGGGTCTTTGTGTTTTGAGTTTTTTCATTTTTTTTTAAGATTTTATTTATTTATTTGACAGAGAGAGATCACAAGTAGGCAGAGAGGCAGGCAGAGAGAGAGGAGGAAGCAGGCTCCCTGCTGAGCAGAGAGCCCGATGCGGGACTCGATCCCAGGACCCTGAGATCACCACCTGAGCCGAAGGCAGCAGCTTAACCCACTGAGCCACCCAGGCGCCCCAGTTTTTTCATTATTTTAACTGTACCTGTATGTTATATATGCATATTTATAGGATATATTTCACAATTTAGAGACCAAGTCAATCTCCTCAGACCTCAGCTTCCTTGGATGTAAGATGGGCATGACGATGTGAGGACCAGGAGGGTGTGGAGTGGTAACAGCGAACACTGCCCACATGCCAGGCAGGATTCGTTTTCTCATCCCAGCGGCCTTGTGAGGTGGGAGCTGTTATTACCCTGTCTTACCTAAAGTCATCCAGCTAGTGAGCGGTAGAGCCAGCATTCGCATCCAGCCTGGCTGCCCTCTTTGTGCTCTCAGGGGCCACAGTATAGGCCCTGTGGCACCCAGGGGAGCTGGGTTATTCCTCTCTCCCACTTCAGGGTCAGCAAAGAGGTAGTGCCTAGCCATGGTCAGGCTGCGCAGCTCTCAAGGGCCACAGCCTCCCCCACTGGGGGCATCAGCACCCCAACCTGCCCAATATGGCTGCTCCCATCTCTTTCTGGGCTGCAGGACCCCATCTGAGGGAGACAGACACGGAATGCTGTCTGTGAGTTCCTGTCCTTTGGAAGGCCTGAGTGGGAGTGGGAGGGCAGGGAAAGACAGGGAGTCAGGGTCCCTCCCAAAGCCAGGACCACCAGGCTGAGGACCAAACCTTCATCTGCAAAGTCCTGGAGGAGCCTGGTCTGGGGCTGGGAGTTGCTCTTGCCCTACGCTGTCCCCCGTTCAACCACAGCCTCAGTTGGGGTGGGGGAAAGGGAAGCGAGGTCATGACATGACTGCAAAGTACTGGAAGAAGTCAGAGCTGTGGGGCTCCCCCCGGACCCCAATAAATCCAAGCCTCAATGCACAGAGAGGGAAACTGAGTCCCAGAGAGGAGAGGGATTCTGTCCAGGTCACACAGCCAGCCTGTGTTGGGCCAGCACCTAGGAGAATGAGCGCAGAGACAGGACCTTCATGACTCATTTCCCAACCTGGCTCTCAGAGCTAAACAGCTGCGTCTCCTGGATCCAAGCCAGGGCATGGTTACAAAAGAGTGTGTGTGTGTGTGTGTGTGTGTGTGTCTGTCAGACAGCAGAGCTAAGAGCCTGGGATCCACAGGGATGGTGAGACCCACCCCATCTCACCCCACCTCTGCCTACCTGCCTGCCTGCCTATCTGCCTCTCTATTCCAGAGACTTCCCTTACCTCTGCGCCAGGCCTTGGCCTTACCTCTACCCTGAGCCTGGCCTCGGTTCACCTTAACCTGCTTGCCTGACCTTATCTTCTTCCACTCTTCCCTTTCCCCATTCCGGCAGTGGTCCTCCACACTCCCACCTGAGGGCCTTTCAGTGGCTGTTCCCTCAGCCTGGCATGCTCCCTCTCCAGGTGTCCACATGGCTCACTCCCTCCCCCCTTTCAGGTCTTTATGCAGACTCACCTTCTCCTTGAGGTCTTTGGGCTTTACAGCCCCACATGCTTCCTGTCCCTCTTTGCTACTTTTCCTCCTTAATATGTATCACTAACACACCGTGTGTCTTGCACAGAATGTTGGTTCTATGAGAACAAGAAATTTAGTTTCTTTTTTTGTGCCTAAATCCTCTGCACCAAAATGGGGTCTGGCATGTTATAGAATTTCAACCAACTTCTGCCAAGAGAATGAAAGGGATCTGTGCACAGAAACACTCTGTGACCACGGTCAGGGCTCATCAGAGCCTGACCATCAGGATCCAAATCTGCAGGGTATTTTGGATGATGGGCCTAGTGCATGTCTGTGCAGAGCGGTAGCCAGCAGGCAGGTTCTGGACGGACCCACTGACTGTCCTACCTCCAAGGCCACCTCCCTGGGACATGAGGGTGGCAGAAGGCTGAAGTGGTCAGCAAGGGGGATAGAAGAGGAGGAGCCAGAGCCCTTGGACCCACATACACCTCCCACCTGTGACTTAGGCCTTAGGGTCACTCTGCTCTGGAATGCCAGGAATGAGAAAGGCCACCCTTCTCATGTTCACCAGGCCACTGAGGCAGAGAGAGGGAGGCACCTGGCTGGGACTTACAGCTGTGGACTCCTCCCTGGTCACTCCCAGACCTGATTCGCTGGCTCAGCTCCTCTCACTTTGAGATGTCAGACATACTCAAGCCTCTCCCCTTCATCGCTGGACCCCTTGTCATCAGCACCTTCCACACCTATCACTTCCAATAGCCTGTTCTCATGCTGTGGTTATTTCTTCATCTTTTAAAACATAGGATACCTACAAATGAATATATGTCACAGTTATATGTTACAAAGCACAATCATTTACAAACCTATAAATTGACCTCCGACTCCAGAACTAGAAAAGTAATAGTTTATACTACCCAAAGCTCTTCCCCATCTTATCTCCCATTTCTGTCTCCCTGGACAAACCATCCCCCGCCCTTTTTTTTTTTTAAATATTCTGTTTTGTTTTTATTTTTAAAGATTTTATTTAACCCAGTGAGGGGCTCAAACTCACAACTCCAAGACCAAGAGTCATACCTCCACAGAGTGAGCCAGCCAGGCACCCCATCCCTTCTTTTTTTTTTTTTTTTTAAGTAGTTTTATCTGGAGATACCTGGATGGCTTAGTTGGTTAAGCATCTGCCTTTGGCTCAAGTCATGACCCCAGGGTCCTGGGATTGAGCCCTATGTCAGGCTCCCTGCTCATCAGGGATCCTGCTTCTCCCTCTGCCCCTCCCCTATCTTGTGCTTGCTCTCCCTCGCAAAAATAAAATCTTAAAAAATAAAGTAGTTTTATCGCACATGTATGCCCAAAGAATATATTGCTGTTGGCTTGTATTTCAATGATATCCCTTGGTGCCATTCTGTATGTAGTCTACTGCATTGCTGTTTATGCCTTCCACACTTTGTCCGTGTTGTTACAGGAAGCTGTCGTGCCTCCGTTTCCACCGATATATCATGTCCTGTTGTCCGTGACTATACAGCAAGGTAAGTATCTGCTCCCCTCCTGATGGACATTTGTCTTTGATTGCAGGGCCCGGTGATCACCCACCTTGCGCGCTCCTCAGTCAGGTGCGCACTCCACACCTCCCAGCCACCTCCCAGCCATGCTCCCAGGATGGTTCACTGACCCTTCTTTCACTCTCCCATGGCCCCCGTGGTATCCACACAACCATGACTTCCTCAATCGCCATCTTCAACTCTCTTCTGATCTCCAGACCACATAAAAGGCATAATTGTTTATTGTGCACTTATTCTGAGCCAAGCACTGTTCTCAGCATAGTACACATTTTATTTCATTGAATAGTCACATATACCATTCACAAATGATAGGTAATACGCGATCCCTTTTACAAATGAGAAAACAGAAGCCCAGAGAGGTGGAATAACTTGTTCAAGATACATACCTCTTACCCCCAAGTCCCACAGGCAACTCAAACTCAACATGCCCACGATGTAACTTATCTTCCTCTCCAAATCAGTTTGTCTCCCATGAACACTCAGGTGGCACATCTCCAGTGCCCCAGGCCCAAGCCAAAAACTGAAGTCAGCCTGATCCCCACCGCATCCTTGCCCACTCCTCCCAATCTGAGCCCAAGTCCTGTGGGCTTTACCTCCTCCGTATCTGGTGAATCCCCTTTCTCCCATCTGCTGCTCCTCCTGGATTATTGCCTCTCACCGCACTCCCTCGCAAGCTCCAGTCTCCCCTTTCCCAGCAGCTTGCACACTGCAGCTCAGGCGGGCTTGCTAAATCTCATCTCACCATGTCCCCAACTCCCGAAGAAAGCCCAGCCTCCTCGCCTCCCTCTCCTCAAACTGCAAAGTGCAGCAACCAACCCCAGAAAGGACAACACTTGTCCTCCACTTGGCTCTGCCTCCTCCTCTGGGAAGCCATCCCTTGCCCCCGCCCCACAGCTGGAGGGTGAGCCCCCTCTGAGCCCCACAGCCCCCTCTCTGCCACTTAGCTCCTTCCTCATGATTACCCATCCTCATCAGACTGTGATCCTCGAAGGCAGAGGCTCAGCCTCATCCACTTCAACATCTCCAGTGCCCAGGCAGGGCCTGCACACGGGAGGTTCTTAGGAATTGTTGAAAGGCTAAATGGACAATGACAGGAACCATGGGTGATGCTTTCTGAGTCCCAGAAAGCAGGGTAATTCCTGTTTGATCCCAGAGTGGGTGGGGATGCTGGCTGCCACCTCCCCCCCAAGCCTCTGTGCCTGTCCCCTGAACCCCATGAAGCCATTTCCTGTCCTGCATCTTTTGTAATAACTTCCTTCTCTGCATCTTCCTTCTGACTCCGGAAAGACTTAGTGTGGGAGAGCTCTGGCACTGGTAGCAAAAAGAAGAAACAAACCCTTCGCCTACTTTCAGTCTACATTAGACCTTTTCAAGGTGGGCGGTGGTTTTTCCTCCAAAGGTAAGAACACTGATTCTTGGAAGAGAAAGATGGAAAAATCTTACTCTCTTTTGTATAAAGCACATATATGTATATATACAATACTTAAACACATATAGTATATCTGTGGTATTAAAATGCCATGTGATTAAGAAAGAAAATGTCTAAAAGGCTTCTGAGGGGAGCAATAATGAAAAAAAAAGGGTTGAGAAACTCTGATCTACATGCTTGGGCCTCGCTTTGTCTGGTCTAGGACTAGCCAGAACTGAGGGAGACTAGAGTCCTATCCCAGGGAAGCTCAAAGTATCCCCAGAGCTTCCCTCCAGCTAGCTGTTGTCCTTTCCCCAAAACCATCCCTCCCCTACCCTATGCCTCGAAGTCCACCATTCTGTGTCTGGCATCCTTTAATCTCCTGTTCCTACTGAGGCCATAGGTCAGGTCTTCCCCCATTCCACCCCAGTTCCCAAAGCTGGAAGGAGTTAGAGACCCCTCAGCTCTGTGCTCCAGCCTTGGGCTACTGCATAACCCTGGAGTTCCTGGAAGAATCCAGTAGGGAAGCCCAACCACAGGAGGCACCCAGGAAGTGGGGGTGCCGCTGTGTTGGACAAGGCTTTCTTTATTGGAGTGGGGGGATAGGGTCACAAATAATCTTTCTTAGAATTGCTCCAGGAGGATGGGGTCACTTAAGGGGGCAACAGTTCGGACTGTGGGAGACACAGAGACAGGGGTGAGGGGAGAGGTCGTGGCTGGGTTTGGCATGGTCTTGGGCAACACAGGTATTCTGCGGTCTTCAGACATCATGGAGTCCTCCAATATGTGGGGCCTCCGTGTGATGGTGGAGCCAATGAAGACCAAGTAGATGATGCCACCTAAGTAGGCACCTAGGAACGGTGCCACCACCGGCACCCACCACCAGTCCCGGGCCCTGCAGGCAAGAGGCAGAGGCCTGCTGAAGGCACTGATCCCCAGCATAGTGCCCATGTCCACTCAGGCTGAGACAGAGAGTAGGGCCTGAGAGTCGAGGAGTGACCCCCGTTCTAGCCTTAGAGTTGCCCCTGAGCCTGTCCTGGGGCAGGACTGACATTCAGTCTAAGAGCAGGATCTGCATTGGTGCTCATCTGGGGGAAATGGGGTCCCACACCTGTCTCCCCAGGCCACCCGGGAGCTGGGCAGGACTCTCCCGAGCTGCTCCTCACATCACCCCCACCCCCCTGCATGCAGGGTGCCCACAAGAAACCGTGCAGGAGTGGACTGGGCAGGGCAGTACCTGAAGACCTGTATACCCCAGCCAGCAATGTAAGTGAAGAAGCGGGGGGGCAGGTCCCGGGATGGGTTCATGGCATATCCTGTATTCATGCCCAGGGATATGCCAATGACAACAACGAGGATGCCGATCACCAGGGCCTGTGTCCCTTGCAGCGCTGGGTTGTTCTCCTTGTCCGTGATGGCGAAGAGACATAGCTGGAGCAACCCTGTCACCAGCACCTGGGGAGCAGACACCGTGGGAGCCCCCCCCCCGGGCCTTAGCCAAACCACAGAGCTTCAGCAGTGCCCCCAGCCCCAACCCACAAGCAGAGAGCACAACCAGAGTTCTTGTCCTTTCTCCTGTGAGGGCTGCCTGCTGGGGGGGGGGGGCGCTGGAGGAGGGGAATCCACGCGGGGCCACTGACCTCATCCAGGAAGCCCCTCCACAGCGTTGAGTGGTCAGGAAGGTAGGTGGCAAAAATGCTAGCGGTGGCTTTGGGGCCAGTCACTGTCAGACGTCCGCCCGAAAATTCGATAATGGCTGCTGTGGAGACACAGACTGAGTGTCAACCTACCACCAGCTAAACCCCACTGGAGTCCCAGGATTAAGGCTGTAGGATCCAGGGGTGGGGAGCTCCTCCAAGGCTTTCTCTCCCAGATGTTTTCACAGACGAGGACACTGGGGTTGGATCTGCCCATGTTTCAGAGGACGAGGCTGAGGCCAGAGATGGACAACCCAGGGCAGGACACTCACTGTAGAAGAGGCAGTAGATGGTGGCAGCAGCCAGGAAGGAACCCAGAAACTGACCCAGGATGTACACAGGAAACTTCTTCCATGACATGCGGCCTAGTGCACAGTTGGTGAAGGTCAAGGCTGCATTCATGTGGGCCCCTGCAGGGAGGGGCAGAAGTGTCAGAGGTGTGAGAACAGAGACAAAAATAACGCACAATATGAGAGCAGGGCGCCTGGGTGGCTCAGTCGGTGAAGCGTCTGCTTTTGCTCAGGTCATGATCCTGGGGTCCTAGGATTGAGCCCTGCATCAGGCTCCCTGCTTAGCCTAATAATAATAATAACAGCTAGTGTTTATGGAGTGGATTCATTTAATCCTCACAAAGACCCCACGAGGCAAGGACTACCATCCCCATTTCACCATTAAGGAAAGTAAGAGACAGAAGTTAAATAACTTGCCTAAGTTGACCCAGCTAGGAAAAATGTGGGGCCTGGGGATGCTTATGAAGATTCTAGATTCTGGGCAGAGAGGGTCAGAAGAAAGGGGTTCAGGGTGTTCTCCCTCCCCCCAGGCCAGTGAGTATTGGGTTTGGGTGGACTTAAGAGAAGGGGCTGCCTGGAGGTAGGCAGGAAGAGCCTGCAGAGGACACCTGGCCTTGCTGATGAGATGGGGCCCCGGCATCACTCACCAGAGATGTTCCCTGCCATGTGCACTCCCATGGTGACTCCGAAGCCAAAACCCAAGTTGACACCGAGGAAGCTCCCAAGTTTACCTCCTAGAACCATATGGGCCACGGAGCCAAGGCCAAACACCTGCAAGGGAGGGCCTCTGAGGGGATCACCTGCACAGAAGCCCCAACCTCACAGGAGGACTCGGGCTCAGACTGGGTTCCTCAACCCTATGCCCCAGGCCACCATGTGTTGCTGCTGGAGACCCACTGTCATGCCCTCTTCCTCCAGAAATTTTCCTCCCTGACTTTCCTTGACGATGCGACCAGCGAGAGCTGAGTGGGGCTGTACAAGGAGCTGGGAGGAAAAGTGGCAGTGTGAGGGGCTCTTAAGGACACATCCAGGCCCCTAGACCCCAAGCCCACCTGATGTTCACGGTAGGGGTAGGGCTTCAAGGAGGGCATGGTCGGTGTGGATAGAACCCCTCAGAGTATCTTATACTTCAACCTAACCTGCAGGAAGTTTCTTCAAGGGATCTTCAAACTTCTGGCCTGGACTCTGCCAGCCCCTACACACATAGTGGCCCCGGGAGCCAGGGGCCTCCTTTGCCTTCAGCAACATTTCCAATGCCCTTGGGTGTCATTTCTGAACTTCTTGCCCTTGCCCATCGTTAACTGTTGGATCGCCTCAGAAAATAAACCCCACTGATCCCCTTCACAGGGAGATTAGAGGCCTGAAGCTAGGCCCTCACTTCACCTCCTGCAGCTCCTGCTGGAGTCTCTATCTGCCTTCCCCTTTAGCTCTGGTCCTGTGCCCAGCTTCTCTATCCCTCTCCAGTCACTTCCCTCTTTCCTGTATCTTCCACCCTCCCCTTGACAGCTCCCAGAGCCTCGGGTCTCTTCCTTCCTGCCATGGACCCCTGGACACCCCCTCCCTGTGTGATCCAGGGTCTAGGAAAGACACACTGGCTGGCTCCTTGATCCCTTCCTTAAAGCTCTCCCTCTTCAATCTGGCTCCGGCTTCCACATGTCACAGACACCAAAAGTCTCCCCAAGGGCTCCAGTCTCCTGATTTCCTCATGATCTCTTCAGACATTGTCTTACTTGATTTTGCTAACTTTGACCTTCTTAACCACTCTGGGCTTCTGGAAAGTCCCTCTTTGGCCTCCATGACATCTCTGTCTCCTCCGGTTTTCTCTTACCTCCGCAGCCTCCCTCTCTGCAGTTCCTTCCCACATCCTTCTTCCTTCATCTGCCTCATGAATATGGATGACTCCAGAGCTCCCTCCTTGACCCCTTTCATGTCTCTCTCCCATCACTCTTCCTGGGCCTTCTTACCACGTCTATGGCTTCAGATATGCCTGATGCACTAAAATGCCCAAAACCTCCACCTAGGAGCTAAATCCCTATCTTCAAATACCTGCTGGGACCCTGGGTTTTTCAAAGGCGTCTATGGGTTTTTCAAAGGTTCTATGTTGAAAGCTCACCATCTCCCAGAAAATGTGATCCTCATCCTATGTTCCCCATCCCAGTCGGCCAAGCCAGAAACTTAGAAGTCACAGGTGAGAGCTTCCTCCCCCTCATCCCCCACACCAGTCAGCTCTGCCTTCATTCTATCCAGATCTCACCCAGCCTCCTCCTTGCAGCCAGAGTGACCTTTCTAGCAGAAAAATTTGATCGTGTCTGCCCTTGTTCAAACATTTACTGGCTCCCCTTCATTTCTAGGATAAAGTCCAAACTCAGTAGGGCACCATTTAAGACTCTGTATAATTTTATCCCTTCTGCCTCTCAGTTTCCGATCTGCTCCAGTGTTCTCTATGTTCAGCAACAGTATTACTACTAAACCATAATCACCACTTATTGATCACTTACTGTGTGTGAGGCACTTGTAAGCAAGTTGTATCTATCACCTCCTTTAACCCTCACACCACACCAGCTTGTGTGTTATGTGCTCTTCTTCTCCCCATTTGACAGATTGTTAACCAAGTCCTAGAGAAGCTGAGCGGCTTGTCCAAAGCACACAACCCGCACAGGGTGAGCCAGGATTCGAATCTAGGCAGTCGGCTGCGCCAAACAGCCTCACACCAAACCACCACACTGCTCCCTGCGTGCCTTGTTTTTGAATGATTCTGTGGTTTTTGCATGTGCTGTTCCCTCTGTCTGGAGTTCCAGATGCCAGATTCTGAAAACTCGTTACTCTAAAGCCACACCTGGAAAGCACCTCCTTTGAAAATTCCCTGTGCTTTCGATACGCTGTCTCTGAGGGACCTATAGATATCAAGGCTGCTGGAAATGGAAGTCTAGATTCATCCTCCAATATGATGGCCACTAGCTACACGCAGCTTGTCAGTACTTGAAATGTGGCCAGTCCAAATTGAGACCCACGCTAAGTGTAAATAAAGTACATGCCAGATTTCAAAGACTTAGTAGGAGAAAGAGAATGTAGAATATCTTATTAATAATTTTATATTGATTACATGTTGAACTGGTAATAATATTTTGGCTATATGGATTAAATGCAATAATTTTTTGAATTAATTTCACCTGTTGCTTTTTACCTCTTTAATGTGGGGACTAGAAAAATTTTAATTACAATGTGAATTTAATTACATTTCGAAAAAGAAAGCCTAGAGAATTGTGGACATGGGAGCTCTAGCTGAGCCTTCAGGGAGGATGAAGGTAAGAGGATGGTTGACTGTGGGCTGCCCCATGTAGGTTGGCGTCAGAAACCCCAGATGGAGCAGGTGTTGAAATGGAAGAGGAACAAAGGGAGAACGTGCCCTGGACATGAGAGAGCAGCAGAGCTTCCCAGGAGAGTGTGGTCCCCAAGGCCACATGCAGCCTCCAGGTCAAGTGCATGAAGGCCTGAAAAGCATCCCTCTGGATGTGACAATCCGGCAGTCCTTCGTAATGTGCTCAGCACGGCATCATCAGGCCATGGGAACAGAAACCGGGTCCCAGAAATTGAGAGGTAAGTAGGTGGTGGAGAAGAGCTGAAGGGTACCAGTGCAGTCATCTCTTTGAGAACCTGCCTGAGGAGGGAGGGAGGGAGAGCATGATCATTGAAGGGGCTCACAGGGGAAGGGAGGAATGTTTGATGTTGTGCCGGTTTAAGTAGAGAGACTTCAGTGTGGCAAGGCTGGGAGAAGGAGAGGCTCTGCCTCAGGATGGAACAAAGTACCTGAGTGGACTGGAGGCTGGGACTCGTACCGGAGTGGGGGGTCCTCCATGAAGGAGGAACCCCGCCCTCGCCAAGGAGGGGATATGTGGATGTGCAGGTAAGTGGAGCCTGGTGCTGCAGGGACAGGTGGGTGAGGAGCCAGACGCAGGAAGCCTGCCTGATGGTCTTCTCTGTCAAGCTAGCAATCCAGCCATTTGCTGATTTAAAAAAGGCAGGGGAGCAGAGTACAGAGCAGCTCTGGGAAAACCCGAGAATAAGAGGAATTGCCTGCATAGGGTAGGGGAGAGAGAGTTGAGCAGGGCCGCGTAGGTCCCCCAAGGGCTCTAGGACAGGTGCAGGGGAGCCCAGACGCAGGAAAACTTAGGCCAAGGGTAGGATGAGGCAGGAGAGGACAGGAACAGATGGGGCAGGGCGTAGGGTGTGAGGCCAGGACGGGCTCCCAGGAGGTGCGGAGGCTGGAGCACACATGGAGGGTCTGAAGACTGAGGGTCCACACTTCCAAGCAGGAGGGCAAAACCATTTGCTAAAAATAATGAATGAGTCACTAAACCCCACATGATCTCCTGTGTCAAGGTTGCCAACTGGCAGCCCATGGGCCAGTCTATCCAGAACAAAGGTTTTGTTTGGGTACCTTGGTTTTGACCACCAAAGAGAGAGTTTCAGGCTCTCTTGAAAAATCAGAAGCCCAGGCAACACTAGCCTGCGTCCTGCCCTGTGTGGCGACAGTCTGCTGGGCTAGTGGCAGAGATGCCTTTGCGCAGGCCGGCACTCCACCGCTTGCCACAGTCCCCACCACTCTGACTTCACTGTCGGGTCCCCATGGCGTGTACATTGGCAACTCCTCCCTCTCTGGTTCCTGTCGACAACTGCTTTTCCAGGGCCCTAATGGCCCAGCTCCTCCTCTCCGTGGTGGGTGGATGTGGCCCAGCCCATTCCAGTCCCCATAGCCACAAGGCCAGTCCTGAGCACAGCACTCTGGGAGGCTCCGGAAGAACAGTCCACTTCCCTCATCCTGGCTGCAGTAAATGCGGCCCAAGGTCACACCAGTTTTTCTGGCAAAACCTTTGCCCTGATGACTCATTGAGCTTCCTATAACCAAAAAAGCCCCCACTTCTCGGCAACAACTGCAAACAACACAATGTCCTATATGAGCTTAAACCTCAGAGTTCTTTTGTAAGTGTTATTCCCCTTCCATCCTCACAGCAGATCTGCCTGGCAAATGTTTCTGCTCCTGTTCTACAGATGGGGAAATTGAGGCCCAGAGACTACCAAAAGCCTGAAAGTAAGGGCCTTACCTCCGCTGGGGGAGAATAAACAAGCCAGAGTGTTGTAAATCCTGCCACAGTTAAGCTAAGGGATAGAGAGTATAGAAACTAAGGGTCAAGGCTGTGATATTAGGTTGGACTGGATTTGATCTTAACTTAAAATGTGACGTTGGACAAGTAACTTAGTCTCACGGAGGCTGTTTCCCCACCTGTGAAATGGGGATAATAAAAGAACCTCCCTCGTAGGAAGAGCACAACGCTTTGCTGTGCGGATTTGAGAAGATACTATATGTAAGGGGCTGGGCATCATCGCGCCTGGCATACAGCTCAATAATAATCTCAAAAAAAGGAAGAGAAACAGGGACATGGGAAGGCATCAGTGCATGGAAGTGGTGCCGGCTTCCCCTAAGAGCTCTCTGAGGAGGTGCCCTCTCACCTCCATGGTTCCAAGGTTTAACAGCCCTCACGAGGCTGGAATGTCTTGTCATAAATGAATGACTTTGCCCTGGATTAAGGCTGGACACCATCCAGTTACTGTCCTCACTGCTCAGGAGTCAAAACAGGAAGGCAAGTAATGGGGAAAGGGAAAAGCACAGGAGGCAGGGAGGGGAGGGCAGTTGAGAGCACGTGTCACGACAGAGACCAGCACATATGTCCTGCATGTGTACTGGGTGTCTGCCAGCTTGATGTTAGTGTCACGTTTACTGACGAGGAAGCTGAAGTTTTAAAGAGTCAAGACACTTGCAAAAGATCACACATTGAGAAGACAGCAGGACTCAAACAGCTCCACAGCCTATGAAGGTCTGATTCAACAATATGCTTAAAAACTGACAGGACAGGGGCGCCTGGATGGCTTAGACAGTTGAGCATCTGACTCTTGCTTTCAGCTCAGATCATGATCTCAGGGTCATGGTGTCGAGCCCCGCATCAGGCTCCAGCTCAGGGGTGGAGTCTGCTTGAGAGATTCTCTCTCCCTCCCCCTCTGCCCCTGCACCCTGCTCATGCGCTCTCTCTCTCTCTCAAGTAGACAGAGAAATACATAAGATCTTTACAAAATAAAAAATAAAAAACGAGAAGACAAGACTCAGCCGCGGAGAGACCAGCTCAGGTCCAGCTGGTGACTCAGTGGCAGAATCAGGATTCTTAGGTCCAGTGTCTCCTACACTGTGGCTCGATGCACACTCACACACATACTACCGGCAATACTTCCTCCTGTGCACACACATAACCACATGCACTCAGGCGCTCTCGTACTCTCTCACCCCCACTTCCATGTTGGCTTTCCTTCCCAGAGCTGCCCCTTCTTTTCATGGACTTGGGGCCTCCATGAGATTCAGACAGGGATGGCTACAGCTTCAGGGCAGAGGCGGACTGCTGTAGGTGGCGAGAGGGGGGGTTTCTAAGAAACCTCACATCCCACCTGCAGTCTGGTTTCTGCCCCATCAGCCAGTAAAAGAGCCCTTGTCGAGGTCCCCGGTGACCTCCATGTTGCTAATCCCTATAGTCCCTTGCCAGCAGCCACTTTCTCTGGCCTGTCTGCAGCCCTCCACTGCTGACCACGCCCTCCCTGTGGACCCTCCTTTCTATAGCAACACCCCCTTCTCCTCCCACTTTTCTGGCCACTCCTCTTTAGGGTTCTGTCCTCAACTTATTTTTCTCTTTCTGTGAACTCTCACCGGACACTTTTATAACCACCATCCGTATTCTGATGAGCTCTAACGCCTTACTTGCAGTCCAGGTCCCTCTCTTGAGCTCCCAGACCTCTATATCCAAGCTCCCAGACACCTGGCACCTCACCTGAGCACATCCAAACTGACCTTGTTTCTCACCCTGAAGTGGGCCCTGGGCTCCAGAGTGGCCTCCTCAGCACTTACCCTCATCTGCTGCTTGCAAAGTCTTGGTTCCTCCACAGCTCCCTCAACTGTGTGCTTTCTCCTCCATCCCTGGACCAGTCATCACCCTCTCTCTATCCTAGGTCAACAGCCTCCTAACTGCTTTTCCTCCCATCAGTTCTGCCAGCTCTGCTAAGGCTCACACTGCATCCCAGACACCTTCTAAAATCCAAATGTGAACACATCACTCCCCAGCTTGAAAACCTTCCACACCTCTTCATGGCTCTCAGGATTCTCAAAGTGTGGTGCTCAATGACACTTCTCTTTAATCTCTATACTCTTAGTTTCCCTTCTCTCCAGTTCCAACCATGCCCCCTGACACCTGCACCCCAGCCCATGGTTTTGTTCTTTCCCCACATACTATGATCTCTTTCTTTCCCAAAAAGACAGCCAGGAAAAGAGAGCTCTCTCTTTACTTTCTCATGCTTCTTCTTGAGGAGCCCAGCTCCAAGGCTGGAGAAGGGATAATGTGACCCAGGGGTCAGCGGTGGGGAGGGGGTCATGAATTGCTTTCACCGAGCCCCACCCTCCTGAGGTCCTGAGGTTCCTTTCCCTCCCTCAGAACCCACCCACCCCATGCCACCTACCCACTCACCATCATGACATACGTGCTCATGAACTCGGCCAGGAACTCTCGCACCATCTCCTTCTGCATGATTGCTTGCATCCTTGTGATTACCGTGGGCGATGAGACCATCTTGGAGCTGCAGGTGGACATGGAGCAGCAGCCCAAGCCCATGGGCAGGAAAGAGACTCAAGTGTACTTGCTGCCATCGGCCCTTTAGGTCATGGCTGAGTTAATGGGTAACCCAGAGGTTACCCACACACACCTCCTCTTGCCCAGGGCAGCTGGTAGAGCTGGGATGAGAGACGACTGAGAGGCACAGGAGTGTGGAGAGGGACTGGTGCTAGATGGCCAGGCTAGGTCCCTTCTTTCTGGAGGGACTGGACCAGTGGGAAGGGTGCACTAAAGAGGTCATTCTGCAGAGAAGGTAATGGGGAGCCGAAAAGTGCCATCTGCGGTGCCAGTGAGTCCCAGAGGAGAAGCAGATCGGAGAGGACAGGCAGAAGAGAGGGCTCAGCTGCCTGTCAGTCTGTCTGCCTGCCTGTCTGCAGGAGCCAAAGCTTTGAGAACACAGGCCAGGCATCAGGCAGGACTTGTTAATAGCGAGGCACTTGGCAAACACAGGGTGTGGCAGAGTCCGCTCAGGGCTCCTTAAACACTGAGGCCTGAAACGTGCATCAGGTTCTGCCAGAGGGGAAAGTATCTGCGAAGTACAGCAGGCTCGGCAACCAGGTTGACACAAACAGACTTCTGTGCGCAAATGAAGGAATGAACAAATGAGAGAGGGAGGGAGGCAAGGAGGGACTGGGTCTTCCCCTCTGTTGTATGCTCACCTGCCCAGCACAGGGCCAAATACAGAGCAGGTGTGCAATAGATATTGTCCACTGAATAAAAACTGGGGAATTTATCTGTTGTACTCTCCACTAGATCCCCAGAATCTCCTACAGGGCCTGGCACATGGTATATGCTTGACAAATATTTGTTTAATAAATGCATGGTTGGATGAAGAGCTAGACCAAAAAATGAGTTACAGGTCCCATCATCTGTTGGGGGTGGGGTAGAGAGTTCTGGTTTGGGGAGGAAGATGAGGTCTAGAGGCTAAAGAGGAGGAGGAGGGGCTACAGAGCCCTCTAAGTGTGGCCTTAGTGCTTGTCAGACTGGTGACCCGGCTCCTAATGAATGCCTGAAGCTGACCCCAGCCCCTCTACTGCCTCCTCCTCCTGGGATAACAACATCACCCCCACCGCACCCCAGGCTTCCCGAGATTTCTCCAGCCCTACAGCAGCACAGAATTAGTAAAGGGAGTAAGAATCGTAAATCAGGCATGAATAAAACACCTTCCATTTTCCTGGCTGAGACCCTGTGTTTAATCTCACCCACCGGGTCCTTGCTCTGTCCTTATCCCAGGAAAACAAACCAAGGGCTGAGCATATGGAGGGGTATATAGAGTCAAGGGACAATTTACCAATGTCCATCCAACTCCAGCTCCCATGCAGCATCTTGGTGGGGCACGGGAGGGGGGGTCGCTTTGCCCCTGTTACCAGCTTCTCAGCTCTGAAGAAGGGCCTGAGGCAGGTAGGTACCAAAGATGGTCCTGGGAAAGTACCACGGAAGTAGTGGAGAGGTGTACGGAGCAGGAAGCCAAGGACACCAAGAGAACTTTCCAACCGTTGCCCCTTCCTCCTCACCACACAGCAGGTGAGACACAGTAAGCAACAAATCAACCAGCCACTCACCCAGAGACTTATCAAATGCCTACTACAATCAAGCACCATCATAGAAAACATTTTCAGGACCCCTGCTCTCAGGAAGAAAAACTCTCAAGAAGAAAAACAATGAAGTAATTACTATAAAGCATGAGGAGTGTTGCCACAGGCGAAAGGCGGGCGTCACTGGATTGCAGGGAGAAAACAAACGACCTCGAGGAGGGGTGTGGGAGGGTCACCCAGGGAAGAGGAAAGGGCTGAGAGTGGAAGGCTGGCCCGATGAAGGAGCATCCTGGGAGTCAGGGGAAATTGGGCCTTGGAATGGCATGGCAGAGGCTTGCTGCTAAGACAGCATGTAGACGGACTCCCCGAAGATGGGCTGGCAAGAGAGAGAGAGAGAAAGTAGCGTGAGGTGGGCAGAGAGGGCATAAGGCCAGACGGCAGAAAGCCTCAGGGCCAGAAGCCAGTCAAAATGACACACTTCGTGTTTGGCTGAAGAGGGAAATGGAGAGGGAAGAGCCAGTGATGTCCTCAGGACGTGCAGAATGATCATCAGCAGAATGACAAGCAAGCAGAGGAGATAAGCTGCAGGCTTAGGCAGGGCATGAGGAGTCCCTCCGGCTGTGTGGAGTTTGAAGAGCCTCCTGGACATCTAGGTGGAGATGGCCGGTAATGTGGAGGCAGCTGGTAGTGTCTTATTTACAGACACACGTCCGGAGATCACAGGTGGTCATTTGATCCTTGGGCAGAGATGAGATAGCTCAAGGAAAGGGTGCAGAATGAGAAGAACCGGCCTACAAGCCAAGAAGCTAATGGCCAACCTGATCATTATCTAAGTACCTGCCTATGAAGGAGCTAAATAGCTAATAACTCACCAACCAACCCTTCAACTAACTACTTATCTAGCAGCTTGGCCAGCTAACGGAGTCTCCTATTCCCCAGTTCATTTAATGACCTAATCAACCAACCACCTGTAAGCCAGCCGGGCCCCAGCGGTCCGTGTACAAACCGAGTCTCCACCCTTGGATCACTCATCTAGTGGGTCTGATGGTTAACGGCAGCGCCATCAGAGCCGAGAGACCAGGGGTGGGAGGTGAGGCCTGCAGAGACTTCTGAAGAGTGTGGGCAGGTGGTGGCCTAACGTGCCTGTGCGGGAGGAGGGTCGAGGGGGAAAGAATGGTGGGAGTGAGCACAGTCTAGACATTTTAGGAGATGCGACCTGATATAAGGCATGGGGAGACAGAAGTGTCAAGGGCAGGGTCTTGACTTCTGGCGTGAGCAGTGGAGGAAGGGATCCTGGGCTGAGCTGAGGTCACAGGAAGAGGAGTGGGCTTGGGGTATGGAGGCTGTTTTCAAAGGGATGCCAGTGGAGCTTTGGAAACAGTGTCTAAGGCCCCAGAGAGAGTCCAACACAAAGGGGAGCCATTCATTCTGTCTGTCCAGGAGTGCAGAGACAAAACTCTTTGCTCACACAGAGCTGGCAGGCAGCAATGAAATGTAATAAGTACATTAGCGTACTCTGGGGGTAGTGCCTGGGTGGCTCAGGCGGTTAAGCGGCTGCCTACGGCTCAGGTGGTGAATCCCACATTCAGTGTCAGTGTCGGTGCTCTGCTGAGAGCCCGCCTCTCCCTCTCCCTCTGCCCCTCCCTCCAGTCCACTTGTGCTCTCTGTCCCTCTCTCCTAAATACATTTTTTAAAAATATTAGAAAGAAAGGAAGGAAGGAAGGAGGTAGGGTGGTCTATGGAGAAAAATAGAGCAAGGAAATGGGGTGGGGTATGATTTTAAGTAGAGCAGTTGGGGAAAGCCTCATCGAGAAGGTGACAGAGAGGAGGAGGTGAGGGAAGAGCACTGCAGGCAGAGGGGAAATCACTGAAGGATTCTGAGCATATCTGAGGGAAAGGAAAGAGGTCAGTGTGACTGGAGTGGGAGACAGCAGGGACAGCGTGGGGGAAGGTCAGAGAGGAAACCAGGACTAGAAGGGCAGGCCCTGGGCCGTTGCAAGGACCTTGGCTTTTATTGTACCCCAAAGAGACTTGAGCCCATGAGGGTGAGAAGCGATGAGTTCAGTTCTGTTGAGCACCACCTACATAACGGCAGCTGGAACCCACTCACCAACTCCTTGGCCCTCACCCAGTTCTTTCTCAGCCTTCTGTCACCCCAGGGCCCAGCCTAGGGCCCAGGAAGGAGAGGCCCTTCCTCTAAGCCTCCTGACCCAGAGGGGGAATGGGAAGGAGGGGGGTTGGGGAGGGTCAGCTGCCATGAGGGAGAGGCAGAGAGTAGGGGTGTGCAGGTGGGTGGGGGGTGAGAGGCAGGAAGAGGAAAACCAGTGAGTAGGGTACTTACCGCCTCTTCTTATCTCTGTGAGCCATGTTCCGTCTTTGAGATTTTTAGATGCTGCAGACCCTAAGAGAGGTCATTAGGGCTAGGGGACACAGCATTTGGCCCCACATTCTCACCAGACCTCAGCCGCCCAGGGGGGAAGACACAGGGACAGGTCCTGCCAGTTCCAATCCCTCAACCAGCCAAGCTGGCAAGGAGGGGTGTGGCTGTGCTTCAGCCAATGGGGAAAGGCCCTGGAGTCCCACCCCCTCACCCTCGCGGCCTCGGGACCCCTGGACCAGGCCCTTCACAGGTCCTCCCGATCTCCCCAGGTTGCCAGCTTGGACAGTGGAGATGCCCGCAGCCTCCCGTCAGTGGTGCCACCCTCACATATCTGGGTATTACTGCCTTGAGTCTAACCTCAAGCCCTCTTGCTGCTGACTTAAATTCTGATTTTCCAGGGCCTTTTCCTCAAGTACACACACGCACTCACAAGTGAAGTCTTGAGAATTCATTTAGTCCATAGTGCCACCTCAGAACAAAGTCCACCCTCTTACCTTTCCTGAAAATTCCCCAGCGTATTCCCATTGTCCACACAAATGACCACACAGAGGTAACCCTTGAGTTTCCCCATTCTGTAAGTCCCCTGGTTCTCTAGCCGGATTCCCTGTAGCTGTAGCACAAAGGTCACATCCCTAGTCCTGACTGCAGGACCCTGCAACCCCCAGCCCCAGCTCTTCAGGAGGGAACTCCCAGGGGAAAAACCACTCCAGCTAAGCCAGCAATCGAACCTTCTCTCTGATCTATCTGCATGCCTTCGGCTTTGGTCCAGGGTCTGGTCTGCCTGCTCTCCTCCTTCCTTCCCTGCTCTCCTGACACCCCAGCCCTACACAGCCTCCCGGCCTCTGCGGCACTGCTGTTCCCCCCTGTAGTCAAATTCCAGGTAAGGAAAGTAGAGCCCAGAGAGAGCGTGGGACATGCCTATGTCACACAGCAACTCAGGACTAAACCAGAACCAACATTTTGGCTTTTAACTCCCACCTGGAGTTCCTTCCCCAGCTAGTCCCATGGTCATCTCTCCCCCCAACAATAGGTCCCCCAGGACGTAGCACTGAGGCTTGAGCCGAAGGGGAGGCCCCCTGTTCCAGCCCTGCCTGGAACCCAACTCACTCTACTGAAAGGCCTTATGTTCCTCAGTATCCACCCTGGCAGCTTCTCAGTTATAGGAGGTCTTGGTCTTGTTCCTCCATGACTGGCCCGGGCTCTGGCTGCACCCCCGGCTGGGACTCCACTGTCCCTGTGTCCCCAGCCTAGAGCCCGCCTCTCGGCCCCCCCTTGGGGTGGCCCCACGTGCTGCTCTGCTCTGCTCCTCCAGGGGAGAGGTCAGTGGGGCAGGGGTTTGGCCCGTGCCACTTGGGCCAAGTCCAGACACACTGCCTAAAATAGCATCCCCTCTCCTGCCAGCGGCGCCATGGAGACCAGGTTCTGAGGCAGCCCTTGTGAGGTCAGAGGTAGAGCTCAGGATGGGTCCCAGAGGAAGGGCCTGTCCTCCAAGCCGGGTGTCCACCCCAAAGCCAGAGCAAGTCCTCCCGGGGCCCCAGACCTGAGGGAGGGCACAGAGGCTCTGGAGCCCCTGGCTGTGGGAAAAGCTGTGCAGAATGGGAACTGGAGATGGGAAGATCTGGAGATCAACAGCCAGGTGGAGGGGTTAGGGAGGAGACCTAGTTCAGTCCTCAGGAAACCCCCATTCTGGAGAAGGAAAGGGAAACTCTGGCCCCTCCCCATCTCAGGGGAAGGAGGACACATAAGCCATGTTAGCAGAGAAACCCTGCTCTGAAAAGGGAGACAGAGCCAAGCCTGGTCTTCTGGGGTCCCTCGTCTATTGGCAGAGAGAAGCCTGGGCCGCCTCCTTTGGGAACCCCCATCTGAGCAGGGGAAGGGAAAACCTATGCCCCATCTTCAGGAAAATGCCTCCCTTGGGAACAGCAAGCAACACCTCTGTGAAGGGGCCAAAGCTGGACCAGAGTATGGGGCCCCAGGGCAGAGCTGCAGAAACTTAGTGACTAAGGTGGGGTCAGGAGTAAGCTAGGGGATTAGCTGCCATCTGAGTGGACTTCTGGAGCCAGGGCATTACTGGGCCTCCAAGGATGGGGCAATGTGGTGTTTGAATGGGTGACTTGGGTTGAGACACGGGGAGTGGCTGCTGGTCTGCAGACTGTGAGGAGACCTGCCAGGGGGAGTGGTGGGCAGTGGGCAGTAAGTCCGGGAGCACTGAGGCTGGTGGGGAGGCCATATAGGATTGGGTTGCCCAAAGCTAGCTCTGGTAGCAGAACTGTCCTCTAGAGGGTGCCAATAGACCAAGCCAGGTCTGAACGCACATTGTCCATGTCCCAACCCCAAATTGCCCTGCAGGTCACTCTGCAGGGAGAGAGGCAGGGGCAGGCTGCAATCTGAGGGCTTCCCGGTCAGAAGCTATCCTTAAGGAGCAAACTCTTCCACTGCTGCCCCTCCCCACTCCCCCCGCAACTGAGGCTCTGCCCCTCACTCCACTCTACAGACTCAGGTGGGCTCAGGATAGTAACTGCTTCTTTTAGGAAGGGAGAGATGTAACCTTTGGACATAGGAGACACCTGACACCTGCCTTTATTCCTTTCTCGTGTGTACTGTCAGGGTCAGAGTAAGGTAAGGGTCAAAAGTGAAGCTGGGGTCTTGGATGAGGGCAGTGCTTGGGTGGACTTGGATTGGGCGGGTATCAAGTTGGTGAAGGAGGGACTCAGGATCCATGTTGGTTAGTGAGGGATCGAGACCTTGGCTCATTTACTGGGCAAGGTACTGGGAGACCCAGATGTAGAGAAGACAGTTGGTCCTGTCTGTCTCTTGGGAGAGATGGGTAAACAGCAGGTAACATAGGAGACGCCGTGATAAGGTGGACGGAATATAGGCAGCAGCTAAGCCAGCCTGGAGGGAGGCAAGAATCATCTGGAAGAGATGACAGGGAAGCTGAGGACTCCAAGGTGAGCGAGGGAGGGAGCGGTACTGGTGGTTATTTGAAGTCACTTGAACCCCGGAGGGGTTGTGAGAAAACCTAACCCATTCTGTGAGTGGCTCGCAGAGGGCTAGAGAAGTGGCTCCGTCCTGCACTTGGGCCTCTGTTTCTTCACCTGAGAAATGGGCTGGGAGGATATGTGGTCCCTCCCACCCGGGCCCAAGAAAAGGTTTAGGGAGGCACAGTGGCCCAGTAAGTAAAAAAACAAATTTAGTGGAAATGATAAATGGGTTGAAAATGAAGTGGTGGGGCACCTGGGTGGCTCAGTGGGTTAAGCCGCTGCCTTCAGCTCAGGTCATGATCTCAGGGTCCTGGGATCAAGTCCCGCATCGGGCTCTCTGCTCAGCGGGGAACCTGCTTCCCTTCCTCTCTCTCTCTGCCTGCCTCTCTGCCTACTTGTGATCTCTCCCTCTCTCTCTCTGTCAAATAAATAAATAAATAAATAAATCTTAAAAAAAAAAAAAGAGAAGTGGTAATATTAGTGTGCTACAGGGCAAGTTGTCAAACGTTGATGTACCTCTTAGCATTTAGTCCTTCTTGAAGAAATTTAGTTTTCTTATTCTCATTTTGTCTGCAATACATTTTTTTCCTTTGCTAGTGAAAATTTGGAAATAACCCAATGCTCATCAACCTTCTTTTTTTTTTTTTTTTTAAGTAAGCTCTAAGCCTAACTAACATAGGGCTCAAACTCAACCCCAAAAGCAAGAGTTGCATACTCTACCAACTGAGCCAGCCAGGTGCCTCTCCACCTCCTGTTTCTTACTCACTACACTAAAAATCTTACAATGTGAATTGGTAACTGGGGACATTAATGTTCAACCTAACTGAAAATTTAAATATTTATGAACACATAGCCAAGCAAGTCGAGCAGATATAATTGTCTATTATTGGAGTGGAAATTTTTTTAATAGAAAACAAATAAAAAGAATCTCATATCCTTTTATTGTATTCTTTTTTAAACTAAAAGCCAAGCCAAAGGAACCTTAAAAGACCCATTTTCCCTCTGTGACAACTATTACTAACATTTTGGTAGATTTCCTTCTAATCCTTTTATATGTACACATATCCCCTCCCTACTTGGTCAATAATAAGTAGAATGAAACTTATTTTGTAAAGGATGTTTTTCCTCTCTAACATTATTGAGACTATCTTTCCATGCTAATAGGTCTATATCCATATCTTGTATGTGACTATACAGGACACAACTGTCCCCTATTTTAAATGTTTCCAATTCCTCCCTATTAGGAACAGCATGGGGCAGACACAAGAGGCCAAAACCCAAAATTAGGAATGAAAATGCAAATAAAAGTTTTTAAAAATCAGAATAAGGGGCGCCTGGGTGGCTCAGTGGGTTAAGCTGCTGCCTTCGGCTCAGGTCATGATCTCAGGGTCCTGGGATCGAGTCCCGCATGGGGCTCTCTGCTCAGCAGGGAGCCTGTTTCCTCCTCTCTCTCTCTGCCTGCCTCTCCGACTACTTGTGATTTCTCTCTGTCAAATAAATAAATAAAATCTTTAAAAAAAAAAAATTCAGAATAAGGTGGGGCACCTGAGTGGCTCAGTGGGTTAAAGCCTCTGCCTTCAGCTCAGGTCATGATTCCAGGGTCCTGGGATTGAGCCCCGCATCGGGCTCTCTGCTCAGCAGGGAGCCTGCTTCCTCCTCCTCTCTCTCTCTCTCTCTCTCTCTCTGCCTGCTTCTCTGCCTACTTGTGATCTCTGTCAAATAAATAAATAAAATCTTTTTTAAAAAATCAGAATAAGGAAAGAAAACTGCCAAAAGATGTTAAAACTTCTCTGAACTTTCCCCCAAAATATCCACCAAAGTGTTGTGGAAAAAAACTAATCATTTCAGCTAATTGTTTCAACCAATATTCTATTTGATTAACTTATCACACAAACTACTTTCGGTCAAATTGTTTAAGGGGTGTGTGGGTAGCTCAGTCCATGCTGCATCTGCCTTTGGCTCAGGTCATGATCCCAGAGTCCTGAGATTGAGCCCTGCATTGGGCTCCCTGCTCAGCAGACAGCCTGCTTCTTCTTCTCCCTCTGCCTGCTGCTGCATTTGTGCTCTTTATCTCTCTGTCAAATATATAAATAAAATCTTATAGATTATATATATATATATATATATATATATATATATATATATATATTATTACTATATATATTTCTATTTTTAAAATAACCAAATTGTTTTACACTTGGGGTTTTTCAGACTCTTTTGAGCCACCGAATACGGTGTATAACTTAGGAGCCTGTCTATCAATCAGTAAGAAAGAAAATGCTCTGGCTGAAGGAGCGGGGATGGCCGTGGGAACACAAGACACGTTCTTCAAGGGACCCTGGTCTCTCTGAAATCACTTAAAGTCAGAAAGAAAAAAAGAAAGGGCCCTTAAGTCTCACCCAAGTAAGTGTCACCTTTCGAACACTTGAGATAGGGAAACAGATTCAGAGCAAGGTAACAACTTGCTCAAGATCACCCAGACCTAGAACATCCAGAGATCAGGGCTCTGTCCCCTGCTCTAGGAGGTCAGGGCCCCCAACTTAGGAGAACCAGGGGCTAGGTTGGGGAGGGATAGGCGCACAAGCAGGACCCAGGACAGTAGGTTACCTTGTCCTTCTCCAATGACCAGACTCCCCTTCCCTCAGCCCAGCTTCTCATCCTTTTCAGAGTCATACGTGGGTGTCCAGGACAGAAGGGACAGAGACCGGTGAAGATAGGACCAGGAGGCACAGACACTGCCCAAGGACAAACAAGGAACCAGAATTCAAAAACAATCCTGTTCCACTCTAAGGCCTATGTCATGTTGCCTAATTTAGCATCAGAAACCAGGCACAGAGCTCAGGCCTGCTACTTCCCAGTATGAGCTAGAGCTATCAGGGAGGGCCTATTAGTGGAGGCAGTCTAACTGACAGAATTTGGAGGATAATCCAGAGGGAATTTGCATGTGTGAGAAGCATTTGTGTTTTTGTGTATGTCTGTATGTGAGCATCTATATGTGTGAATGGACAGGTGTGTATGTATACCTACATATCTGTGTCTGGCCTTGCATGTGAAAACCTCTGTGGGTACACACGTACACACGCACACACACACAAACACATGGAGTCATGCGCACATTTACATGTGCCCATTCCACTGGGTTAATATTTTCCTGCCTGCGTCAGCCCAGGTCCCAGTCTGCAGGCAGCTCACAGCAGGAACGTGCCCTATCTGATCTGGTCAGGAGCTGGGGGCCTGGAACAGGGGGCTCGGGGTGGCAGGGAGCCCATCTCAGTTCCCCCAGAGAAAGCAACTCTCTCTCTCCACTCTCCTGCTCTGCTGAGAAAGGAGCCACGCCCAGAGGCCAGGCAGCTCCAATGTGAGATGACTTCCCTATCTCCCAACTCACAGTAGGGACTCCCGAGGGGGCAGCCTCCCTGCCTGCCTCCCGAAGGCTAAAGCCAGCTGCTACCTAAGTTACCTCCTGCCTCCCTCACCTTTGCCCAAATCCTGAGGCCTTTCCACACAGAGACGTGCCACTGAGGACAAACAAGGGTAGAGACCCTAAGGAAATGCCCACAGGGTGCCTTCCCCCCTTCAGCAGGAAAGTAGCTTTAAAAATGACTGAGCTAGCATGGGGGAAGGGGGGATTTAATTTACAGCTTTTGGGGCATACAGTGATTGCGCAAAGAGCCTGTGCATAAGTCTATGTGGGCAAGGCCTAGGGCACAGGCACCCATAGGCACTGAGCCTCAACCAGGAAGGCTCAGCGCAACACGGAGACCCCAGGCGGGGTGGGGCCTCCCAGTTCCCAGGCATCTCCCAGTGTCAGTGGAGGTTCTTGCCAACCCTACCCTGGTCCCCGGAGAGAAAGCTGGGCCAGACTGGGCTGGACAAGCAGAGACAGTGTCTTCTGCTCTGAGCACAGCCCAGGGTCCAGAGTGATTCAAACCTAGGTGTCCTGGTGTTTAGCCCAGCTTGAGGATGTCCTCAGGCATCTCTGTTTGGGAGATGCAAGGATGGAGCACAGAAGGAGGAGGAGGACTCCCAGGACGGTGAGTGCTCCCCACAGTGCAGACTTAGAGGCTTCTCACCTCCCTCAGACTCCATCTCTGGGCAGTTTCTTTCCCACCCTGTGGCCACATTCTGACCTACATGCTCTTGTCACCTTTGCCTTTTCGGGCCCCTTCCTCCACAAAAAAAATAAATAAATAAAATAAAAATCATATTTTACAAACACATTGCTGTAAAGACAAATATATCAGTGTTGTGTATTAAAACCTTTTCTTCAACTGAGTTCATTTTTTAAATTTTAAAACAAAACATATTTTTGTGGGCCCTTAAATAGAATATCTTGGCAGGCACAGCACCTTCTGTGTCCAATGGAAAAGTCAGCCCCAAACGTCCCCAGTGTCCTCTCCCACCACACAAATGCTGCCATCTCCCCAGGCCTGTCGCCTGCCCACATGTCACCCCACTGCTCTAACATCCTTCTCTTGTTTTTTTCTTTTCATTCATCTAATAAACATGTCTACCTTCACCAGCTTCAGTCTAGCCTCCTCGAAACTTCTCCCAAGTCTGTCCATTCTAGTTTCATCAGTTTCTCTTTTAGGAAATATTTTATTTTTTAAAAGATTTTATTTATTTATTTGACAGACAGATATCACAAGTAGGCAGAGAGGCAGGCAGAGGGAGAGAGGGAGAAGCAGACTCCTCACTGAGCGGGGAGGCTGACGTGGGACTCGATCCCAGGACCCTGGAATCATGACCTGAGCCACCCAGGTGCCCGAAGCGCCCCATTTTTTATGAAATATTTTAAAACAAACTCCAGCCATGTTATTTTCCTCCTACATTCTTCAATATTCATTTTCAAAATATATGAACATTTTCTTAAATAGTCACAATGCCATACCTAACAAAATGAACAAGCCCATGGAATTAGAGAGTCCCCACAATTATTTCAAAATGTCTCTATGCATTAATTTGTTGGTTGGTTTGAGTCAGGATCCAAAAAGCTCACATGTTACACTGGGTTAAGGTCTCTCTTAAACAGCTGCTCCCCATCTCCCTTTGATTTGTTCACGTCACTGACTTGTTGAGTAAACGTGGTTCTGTGGAAGTCCATGTTCTGGTTTTGTTTGTTGGTTCTTTGTGCTGCCATTTAACTTCTCCTCCATCTCCTGCATTTTGTAAAATATGCAGGAAGATAGTTTTAACGGTGTGATTTTATTTAGGGTCAAGGGCAGGCAGAGGGACAGAGGATCCTTTATCCTGTAGATAGTGCTCTGTGCTTTCTTTCCTGTCCTATTCAGAGATAATGTCCAATTGCTTAGTGAGGCTGACCAGTCAGTAGGTCCAGACAGATGCTGCCTGATCCCTCCCTTGTCAAGTTCCTCATCAACCATTCCCCTTCTTTCATTTCTACCTAATCAACTTCAAAATCCTTCCACAGTAGAAAAGAAGGGATCTAATAATGGTGGGGTGTCAGGTACCAGCATAATTATAATGAAGAGGGAAGTCGGGATCAGCGATGCCTTCTGGGAGGGGTGAAAGACTGAGGTGGTGGCAGAAAGGAGCAGTGGAAAACCCAGGGACCTCCTGTTCTATAACCTGAGTCTGGGGCTGGTTTGGGGTTTGGCTATTGAGGGGGGCCTCCCCCATCTGGGTGGTAAGTTATGGTTCATGGTTCAGGTTTATACCTGGGCAGACCTGAGTTTGAATCCAGTTCAGCTTCTTCTTCTTCTTCTTCTTCTTTTTTTTAAGATTTTATGTATTGGGACGCCTGGGTGGCTCAGTTGGTTAAGCAGCTGCCTTGGGCTCAGGTCATGATCCCAGCATCCTAGGATCGAGTCCCACATTGGGCTCCTTGCTCAGCAGGGAGCCTGCTTCTCCCTCTGACTCTGCCTGCCTCTCTGTCTGCCTGTGCTCGCTCTCTCTCTCTCTCTCTCTCTCTCTGACAAATAAATAAAAAATTAAAAAAAAAAGATTTTATGTATTTATTTGATAGAAAGAGAATACATATGGAGGGAGCGGAAGAGGGAGAAGCAGGCTCCCCAGTGAGCAGAGAGCCCAATGCAGGGCTTGATCCCAGGACCCTGGAATCATGACCCGAGCCGAAGCAGATGCCTAACAACTGAGCCACCCAGACACCCCTCCAGTTCAGCTTCTTAACTGGAGCTAGGTGACTTTGAGCAAGACATTTGTGTGTCTTCATCTGTGCGATGGAGATCTACTACTCCTCACCTCAAAGGGGCGTTGGAAGAATAGACTGAGTTGGTAGGTGGCGTGACAAGTGCCTGGTAGAGAATAATCACTCTGTGGAGAGGTGGAGAGGATGCCTGTTTGAGAAAGCGACCCTGCACCTCACCCGTGTGCCCTGACCAACTCTTGCCTGACTCCAGGGCCAAGCCAGAAGGGCTGAGCGCAGAGTACACGACCCTCATTCCACAGACAGCAAGACCACAGCCTGTGGACTTCCACTTAGACTCCAGGCTGCTCCAGCCAGGTGAGTCTGGTCTCTCCGCCCTTCCCAGGGCAGCCTGGCCACTCAGCAACCTGGACTTGACTCCCTGGTTGCCCTCTCGGGTCTAGGGGCGGGGCTGCCCCAGGCACCCTACAATCACTAGCTCCATCAATAAGCAGTCAGCTTCCCAGGCATCTGGGGGATCCAGGCGTGACAGGGCCTGGGACAGGCCGCCTGCTGGGGATGCCCCAGCCTGATAGCATATTGTGCCTAGCAGGTGCACAACAAACATATGTTAAGAGAACTGAGCTCCACCTACCCTGAGTGGAGAGGAATAGGTTGTCAGGGAGGGCGACTATGCCTGTGGGTGGGGCAAGGGAGCATGTTTTGGGAATCTCGGGAATGTGGCTCCAGGATCCTGAGCCCTGAGGTGAGCAGCTGGGGCAGGGCACAGAGCCCCAACTCCAATCCTGCTCATGTTCTAGACTGTTAACCGAATCCCTACCTGCTTCCACTCACAACCCTGGCCTCCACGTAGCAGCAACTGTTGCGGGGGGGCAGTCAGAAGCATCCCCTCTCCCCAGCCACCACATCCTTTTTACAGCACTCATTAGTCTGAGCACTAGAATCCCCTGCAGGCACCCCCATGAACCCCCTCCTCAGATACCCCATAAGATATTGGCAGGACCAGCCTTAGCCCCAGGGTGCTGCTGTGAGGGGAGACACATGGCTCCATCCTGCCCAGCCTGCACACCTTCATTGTAGCTTCCAAGTTTTCTTTTCCATATCTCCTGTGCAGCTTCTTTTTTGTGTTGTTGACATTAGTGCTGTCTGTTTGCTCTGGCTAAGCCTACAGCCCCAGGATGAAAAACTCTAAACGCAGGAAGTGTGAACCTGAAAGACAGCAATCTGGGGGTGGAGACTGGGGGGTGGGGGTGGGCAGGGAGTGAAGAGAAGGGATGGAATAGGAGAGAGGGTGAGCTGTGAGCTGGTTCCCAACCTCCATCTAGGGGGCACTGCTTTTCCTCCCTTAGCAGGCAGGCAGGGCTGGGAGGTGCAGAGATGGGTAGGCAGACTTTCCCAGCCTCACCAAGGGCAGGTCTTAGCCTGTAACATTAATTGGTTTTGAAGCTCAGCCCTGGAACGCTAAAGACCTCACTTCCCCAGGAGGTTTGAACACCCCTTGTAGGGCAGGGTGCAGGTACCCTAGAGGTCGCTACCTGCTTTCACCTCCTAATCCTACAGCTAAACAACACAGGGAATGCTGCCCTTCCCCTTGTGAAGCCCCTGGACCAGGCTTTCCAAATGTTTCCAACCCATCTTTTTTTTTTTTTTTTTTTAAAGATTTTTATTTATTTATTTGACAGAGAGAGATTACAAGTAGTCAGAGAGGCAGGCAGAGAGAGAGAGGAGGAAGCAGGCTCCCTGCCAAGCAGAGAGCCCGACGCGGGACTCGATCCCAGGACCCTGAGATCATGACCTGAGCCGAAGGCAGCGGCTTAACCCACTGAGCCACCCAGGCGCCCCAACCAACCCATCTTTTTGTCACCCAGCTGCCTCAGCCTCAAGAGGTGGCCCTGGAGGGATTATTGCCCCTCTGTGCTTTACGATGAGAAAGTTGAGCCCCAGAGAGGACAAAGGGACCTCTCCGAAGTCACTATGAGAAAACCTGGAGGAGAACCCCGGCCTCCCGGGTCCTAGCCCAGGCCCTTTGTCCCACTTGAAGCATCTCTCAGATTGTGGAGCATGATGGGAAGGCAGCCCAAGGGCCCGGGCACTGGGGCAGGGGCCGGCACACCCAGACATGGGTACACACATACACTGCATGTCAGCACACACAGTGCCACCCAAACCAGGGGCACGGGCAGCCCAGGGCTGACATGCTTTCCTCATATCCCAACAGAGCAGACGTCACACAGACCCTCTGTCCTTCCTGCCCTCAGAGGATGAGAGAAAGCTCTGGCTCAGCGCCCACCCATCACACTCACTGCTCCTGACCTCCCTGTGTGGCATGTAGGGTGTGCATGTCCTCTCAGGGCTAAGATGGGGGAGCCACCCTGGCCTGCAGCCAGGGGCTTAAGGGATAAGCTTAGGGAAAACCACTGCTGTCACCATGGGCTTAGACTGCCCGGCCCTGCCAGCTGGCTCTACCAAGCCCTCCTCGGCGTGGATGAGCTGTCACCAGAGAACCCTTCTCACCTGCCAACCACCCAAGCCGCCTCTGGTGGCTCTGAAGCTGCATTTCTCTTTCAGGGAGAGACCTGCACCCATGCACATGTGTTCTAGGGAGACCTATGTGCTCCCCCACATCACTCCTGCCTCATAATGTGCCCACCCTCCACACCTATGGCCCACATCTCTGTGTGGCTCTGTGTGGCTGTGTGCCCAGGGACTTAGCAGCCCATATACATAATCAGACATGGGCACGCATCTCACACACAAGCGCATAACACAGAATATACCCTACACACAGGAGCACACAGGGGCTCCATTCCATACACCCCCTGCCCCTTCCTGGACCAAGGTCATATGAGGGTGAGCCGTGAGTCACCTGCCAACCTGTGGGACCTGCTGAGCCAGCAGAATGGGAAGCCCCAAGCTGACAGATGTGGCCTCAGGGGACCAACACCCTGCATGGGGTCCGCCCTGCCACCTGCCTCCAGCAAACCCCAATCCCCCATTTCCCCCAGAAAACACCTCTATTCCTTTCAAATTTCAACTTTATATATATAAATAATATTTTTATATATGTATCTGCAGCTGAGTTGTCTGTCACTGTGCCTCAAAGGCTACCATCGAACTTCTGCCATACAGGCGGTGGGAAAAACCAAGATGGTAGCAGGACCTACTGGCTCTCCTCTCCCCTGTCCAAACCCAAGCCTTCCATCTATGCCCCTGCACAGGAACCCTCTCTGTCCATCATAATTCACACCTCTCGCTCCTGTTAGCTTGTATATACTTGAGCCGAGAGCCCCACTCTGGGCCTGGGCAGTCTCACTGCCCTCTCCCACCTGTGTACTCCTTTTTGTTGTTGTTGTTTAAGATTTTCTTTATTTATTTGAGAGAGAGAGAGAGAGAGAGCACAAGCAGAGGGAGGGATCAGACAGAGAGGGAGAAGCAGACTCCTTGATGAGCAGGGAGCCCAATGTGGGGCTCCATCCCAGGACCCCCAGATCATGACCTGAGCCAAAGGCAGACGCTTAACAACGGAGCCACCCAGGTGCCCCCGGCCCTTTGTATTCCTGCTCAGGGGATATGTCCCTGAGAATTCAAGCTCCCTGAGGATGGAGGCACAGTCCACAAACAGAGAACTTAAGGGCAGAGTAGCACATGTGAGTGTATCACCCAACAAATGGGGGAGCCTAGTAAATGCCCCCTTCCCTGGCTCCTCCTAATCTGTTATCACCACCAACTCAAGTCCCACTGCTCTGAAGACTGTTCTCAAGGTCCTACTATATTCCAGGCATGTCTGTGAATATATGGTCAACTTTGTACGTGCGTTAAGATAAAAAACATTACTCTCGGGGCGTCTGGGTGGCTCAGGGGGTTCAGCATCTGCCTTCGGCTCAGGTCATGGTTTCAGGGTCCCGAAATCGAGCCTCGCATCGGGCTCTCTGCTCAGCGGGGAGCCTGCTTTTTCCTCTCTCTCTGCCTGCCTCTCTGCCTACTTGTGATCTCTCCATCTGTGAAATAAATAAATAAAATCTTAAAAAAAAAAAAAAAAAACCAATAACATTACTCTATGTCTCATTATTTTCCTAGTCTGAAAATGTGACCTCTAGTGGTTGAAGGATAGCCTCTGAAGACTCCTGGGTTCCAATCCCCCATCTGCCGCTTGGCGCTTATTTAACCTCTCTGTGCCTCAGCTGCCTCAGCTGCCTCAGCTGCCTCCTCTGCCTACATGACGTCACTGAACAAGGAGTTGGGAAGACGTGAGTAGCAGCGCACCATTATACAGCTTCTCCATCTTAAAGATGCAATTGATGTAAACAGGGGCGCCTGACTGCCTCAGGCTATGGAACATGTGACTCTTGATCTCAGGGTCATGAACTTGAGCCCCACATTGAGTGTAGAGATTACTTAAAAATAAATAAGTAAAGGGGCACCACGGTGCCTCAGTTGGTTAAATGTCTGAATTCGGCTAAGGCCATGATCTCAGGGTGCTGGAATCGAGTCCTACCTAAGGGCTCTGTGCTCAGCTTGGAGTCTACTTGTCCCTCTCCCTCAGCCCCTCAACCCGCTTGTGCTCTCTCTGTCTCTCTCTCAAATAAATAAATAAAATCTTTTAAATAAATAAGTAAAATAAAATAAAATAAAATAAATAAATAAGTAAATACAGTTTTTAAAAAGTACAATTGATGTAAATACACGAGCATACACAATAGTAAAATGCAGTAACAATTAGAAAGCAATGAGTTTATTACCTTTGTTTTAAGTAATTTATATTTAGGGGTTCTTGCTGGCTCAGATACAACTCTTGAGCTTTGTCTTGTGAGTTCCAGCCCCACAGTGAGTGTAGAGATTACTGAAAAATAAAATCTTAAGCAATGCCTGGGTGGCTCAGTCGATTGAGCATCTGACTCTTGATTTTGGCTCAGGTCATAACCTCAGGGTCCTGGTACCAAGTCCCTCCCCATGTTAGGCTCCATGCTCAGCAGGGACTCTGCTGGAGATCCCCTCTCTCTCTCTCTCCCTCTGCCCTTTCCCCTGCTCATGCTCGTGTACTCTCTCTCACTCAAATCTTTTTAAAAATTAAATATTAAAAATAGGGGCGCCTGGGTGGCTCAGTGGGTTAAGCCTCTGCCTTCCGCTCACGTCATGATCCCAGGGTGCTGAGATGGAGCCCCACATCGGGCTCTCTGCTCGGCGGGGAGCCTGCTTCCTCCTCTCTCTCTGCCTGTCTCTCTGCCTACTTGTGATCTATCTGTCAAATAAATAAAATCTTAAAAATAAGTAAATAAAATTCAATATTAAAAATAAATAATTTATATGATTTAATGTTTAATAATGGCTGTGTTTAGTAAGCGGTTTGTAAAAATTCCTGGAACCACTCTTGTGAGCCTGTTCGGATGGTTCCAGACTCTGCCCCGCCCATCCCCCAAAGCCTCCCCAGCAAAGGACAGCCGGCCCTTCTAGACTTGGTCCATTACCTCTGCCCCGACCTTTCCTAGGGTGGACGCGGGGCTTCCTCTTGGTTCCCACAGTCATGTTCGCTTCTTTCTTTCATGGCCAGTGAAGGCTAAGCTACCTCCTTCACTTTCTGGCTTTTTTTCCCTCTGGGTGGCGGAGCACCAGGACCAACTATCTCGTTCACCTCTGAATCCCTAGGTCTTCGAAAATGCCTGGCAGATAGAAGGCACTCAATCAATGTTCATGGAATGCAACCAGGAGGGGCTGAGGAGCCTTGCAGAGGGACACTGGGGGAAAGAGACAGGGTTAGGGAAGTGGGGATCTGATGATAGCGATTTCATTGGGGGCTCAGAATGTCTGGGAAGACCGGGTAAGAATGTTCCCTAGCTGTTGGGGAGCTTGCAGGTGCTTGCATGCAAAGGTACCACTCTGCCCCCAGAAGGTCCAGGCTCCCCCATCTCCACCGTCCTTAGTCCAAATTTCAGCTGAGTTTTCTCTCAGCTCCCAGGACTTCACAAGTAACGTGTAACAGAGATCCCTGGTCTTCTGTGACCAGGTTAGGGGACACTTTGTCTTTGGTAGGCAAAGGACCAAGAAGGTTCTATCCATTTCACTGAGAGGAACGACTGAGATCCAGGGCTGGCAGGTGTCTGACCCAAGCCCTAGATGTCCCAGGACTTCCTCTTCAGCTATGAATTCCACAAACCTGGCTAAGGGCTACAGGCTATCTTGTTCCCCAGCTCATTCTGTCCAACACCCCTGCCTACTGACAAGACAGTCCTCTCTCCCATGGAGGGGCTAGATAGTAGAGCTCTTTCCCTCCCTTCTGGGAAACAGCTTAATTAAAGGCACCTCACGTTCCCTGATCCACCATCACCTGCCCCTCCTGCAGTCTAACCTGAATCCCTTCTGCATTCATGACATCACCTTTCCTTCCCAGAAAGGGCCCTTGGCTCCCACCCTAGAAGTGACCTCACTAAAGGGCTGTTCTCCACCCCCTAGCTGCATGGCAGAGCCAGGGCCTGGCCCAACCCAGCTTCTGTCTCTGCAGTTCCTGAAGGCTGTCACCAAGAAAGGGCAGCCGGCCTGCTGGAGCCACCTCTCCCATCCTTGACCTTTGCCTGGGATACACCTCGTCTACCCAGTCTCCACGACACATACACACACCCCATCCTGGAGCCCAGGCTCCACTGTCCACCTGTCCAGACTCGCCCGCCGTCCTGCTAGGTGACACACCCAAACCAGTGAGTCCCAGGTGGTTGAATGTCTCACTCAAGTTAGAGAGAGGAACAGAAAGAGGGAGCCTGAGGGAGCAAATGCCCGTCGTGCCCATGGCTGGCATCCCTTTCTCAGCTTGGGAAGTTCATGAAGGACCCCAGGGCCTAGGTCACTAAATGCCCCAGTTTTATGAGTGGGCAAAGTAAAGCCATGAAGGACTAGAGAACATGGGCCCTGAGACCAGCCCAAGGCCTCAAGGGTGTTTGTGGAAGGACAGGGCTGGATCTGGGGCTGGACCCCATGCATAGTCCCCCATCTCTGCCTCCTTGTCACAGACTTAGAGGGTTCCCCTGAGGAAGCTGGGTTCCAGAAGAGTCACAGAAGGGTCCCAACTCTGGTCAAGGACAACAATGCCCAGCGGAGTTTTGAGAGGTTGGACACCTCTGAAATTACTCCCGGCTCTGAGCTGAAGGGAGGAAAACAGGGGCGCATGGGTGGCTCAGTTGTTAAGTCTGCCTTCGGCTCAGGTCATGATCCCAGGATCCTGGGATTGAGCCCTACATCGGGCTCCCTGCTCGGCAGGATGCCTTTTTCTCCATCTCCCACTCCCTCCCTCTGCTTGTGTTCCCTCTCTCACTCTCTCTCTCTCAAATAAATAAATATAATCTTTAAAATAAATAAATAAATGAAGGAAGGAAAATCAACGGATGGGTCACTCCGTAATCGGGATTTCTTACCAGTGGCATACTAAATGGGGACAGGGTGGAAGCAGTCCGAGCTGGGGACAAGCAGGAAGGGTGTATCAGCAGCAGACAATTTAAAAACAGTAAAACTGATTAAAAGCAATTTTTTTAAAAAAGATTTTATTTATTTATCAGAGAGAGAGCGAGCACAGGCAGACAGAGTGACAGGCAGAGGCAGAGGGAGAAGCAGGCTCCCTGCCAAGCAAGAAGCCCCATGTGGGACTCGATCCCAGGACGCTGGGATCATGACCTGAGCCCAAGGCAGCTGCTTAACCAACTGAGCCACCCAGGCGTCCCTGATTAAAAGCAATCTTGCTGCTTCTCATCACCAGCAACAGTAATCCTAAAACAATGTCAGATGGAATGGACCACTCCCAGTGCTCCCTCCCACTGTTCCTAAATACAGATTGACCCTCGATTCTGGTCTATCAAATCCACAGTATTTCTTTGATCATAAGACAGTTTCACCTCCTTGGTAGAATTTATGGGTCCTTTTAGGACATCTTTTTCTGAATGTCTTCTCCTATGCATATTAGAAATATTAACCAGGGGCACCTGGGTGGCTCAGTGGGTTAAAGCCTCTTCTGCCTTTGGCTCAGATCATGATTCCGGGGTCCTGGGATGGAGCCCTGCATCGGGCTCTCTGCTCATCGGGGAGCCTGCTTCCTCCTCTTTCTCTCTGCCTGCCTCTCTGCCTACTTGTGATCTCTGCCAAATAAATAAATAAAATCTTAAAAAATAAAAAAAAGAAATATTAACCAATTCTTATAAGAGTATTAGATTTATTTGTCATTCGTTCATTCATCAACAGCCATGGAAGCCCCACCAAGGTGAGGTGCCTATTTGCAACGGAGAGCTAGTTGCAGTCCCAGAGCTGGAGGGATTCCAAGGCACACAGGGAAGATGGTGAGTAAAATAAGAAGGTACAATGCAGATAGCAGAGGCAGTAAGCACAGAAGCCTGTGGGAGTTGAGAAGAGGGGGACAGAACCGAGTGCATGGAGGAAGGGACATCCACTTTAACAACTGAGAGGTGAGAAGGAGTTAGCCAGTCAGGGAAGTGTGGGACAGAAAGGATCATTTTCCCCAGGAAAAGGGACAACTCATGCAAAGGTCCGGAGGAACCATCACCCAGAGAAATTCTGTGTGGCCAGATGGGGGAAAGCACGGTGATGACAGCGGTGGCCTGAACCAGATCGTGAGCCATCTTGTACTTGCTCCTGAGAGTGATGGCGAGCCACTGAAGGGCTGTAAACAGGGGAATGACAGAGTGGATCAGAGTATTAGAAAGCTCAGCATGGCCGTAGGTTGTAAGGCATGAATTTGGGTGGGAAGAGCAAGAGTGGAGCAGAGAAACTTGGTCAGGAGGCAGCTGGGCTTGATGAAGGCAGGAAGCCCAAGCTGCAACAGGGAGTGGCATTAACTATGGGAAAGGGTTTGGGCTGCCCTGAAGTGCCGTAGTGTGATGGACTGCGGGAGTGCAGGAGCAGGAGGTGTGGGTGACTCCGGGTTTCTGGCTGGGTAATGCCCTGCTCTGAACCAGGAACAAAGAAGGAGGGGCAGGTTTAGTGCATAATCAGGTCTTGTTTTCATATTTCTGATAAGAATTGCTCAAATTCGCATTGCTTTTTTCAATGTGCCGTCACGTGTGTGAGGGTTTTTGGTTTTGCTGATCAGGGCAGCCCCCAAAACACTCTTTCTGGGTAGGAAGGGGTTATTCTGAAGAATTAAGATGAAAATTAGTGAACAGTCCCCAACTGGCTCAGGTGGTGAAGCATGCCACTCTTGATCTCGGGGTTGTGAGTTCAAGTCCCAGGGTGGGTATAGAGATCAGTTAAAAATGAAATCTTTAAAAATAGAAAAAAAGGAAAAAAGTTAGTGAGAGATGTGGTCCCAGAAAAGTACATTTCATTAACTCCATCACACTTTACCAGTCATTCTCTCCTTCAGGTCTGCTACTGAGAAATAGACAAGTAGCCTGGCCTCCTAGGATTGACAATCTAGTAAATCAAAAAATAATACAGGGCTATAAACTACTGACACTTTCACATAAAACATTATTCTTGCCTCCTTGCTATTGTTGTTTTATAAAGATTTTATTTACTTATTTGGAAACAGAGAGCATGCACATAGTTGTCGGGGGGCAGGGGAGCAGAGGGAGAGGGAGAAGCAAACTCCCTGCTGAGCAGGGAGCCCCCAGCCAGGGGCTCGATCCCAGGATCCTGAGATCACGACCTGAACCCAAGGCAGCCGCTCACCAACTGAGCCACCCAGGTGCCCCTTGTTATTTTTACAAATGCATAAGATTTATTATCAAAGTGATAATGATAATCATAGATAGGTGATAACTACAAGAAATAAAAATAAACTACTCACAATTCAGAAACCACACAATACCTATTAATCCTTTCACTCCTTTCATGCTTTGATCTTTCTGAGTACTCTGTTGATATAACTGAAAACAGTTCTGCGGATGCCTGTTCATATGATGCCCTTTTCACTGAATGCTATGGTTATAGAATAATGAACTCTTCAAGACCATGATTTCAGTAACTAAAAGTCAGACCACACTTTATTTCATCTGTCTTTTCAACTTTTAAAATTTATATATTTTTCATTCATAAATACATATTTGTATTTCAATGTTTCAGTGGTATAGATAGCATTGCAATGAAGATTTTTGGACAAAGGCTTTGTGTACATCTCTAGTTATTTTCCCAGGGATAAATTCCCAAGGATGAAATAACTGGGACAAAGAATATAAGAAACATCCAGCTTTATTTTAACACTTTTTTTTTTTTAAAGATTTTATTTATTTATTTGAAAGACGGAGATCACAAGTAGGCAGAGAGGCAGAAAGAGAGAGAGAGAGAGAGGGAAGCAGGCTTCCTGCAGAGCAGGGAGCCCGATGCGGGGCTCGATCCCAGGACCCTGAGATCATGACCCGAGCCAAAGGCAGCAGCCCAAACCACTGAGCCACCCAGGCGCCCCTATTTTAACACTTTTTTATTTATCTCTTAAAAATCATCAGTTTGGGAGCACCTGGGTGGCTCAGTAGGTTAAAGCTTCTGCCTTTGGCTCAGGTCATGATCTCAGGGTCCTGGGATCGAGCCTGCTTTGGGTTCTCTGCTCAGTGGGGAGCCTGCTTCCTCCTCTTTCTCTCTGCCTGCCTCTCTGCCTACTTGCGATCTTTGTCTGTCAAATAAATAAAATCTTTTAAAAAAAAATCATCAGTTTGGGGGCACCTGGGTGGCCCATTTGGTTGAGCAACTGACTCTTGGTGTCAGCTCAGGTGGTGATCTCAGGGTCTTGTGACTGAGCCCCACATTGGGCTCCACTCAGCACAGAGTCTGCTTAAGACGCTCCCTCTGCCCCTCCCCTTCTCTCTCTCTCAAATAAATAAATCTTTTCTTTCTTTCTTCCTTTCTTTCTTTTTTTTAGATTTTATTTATTTGGCAGAGAGATACAGCAAGAGAGGGAATACAAGTAGGGGGAGTGGCAGAGGGAGAAGCAGGCTTCCCTTTGAGCAGGGAGCCCAATGTGGGGCTTGATCCCAGGACTCTGGGATCATGACCTGAACCGAAGGCAGATGCTCAACAGCTGAGCCACCCAGGTGCCCCAAATAAATAAATCTTTAAAAACACACACACAGGAGTGCCTGGGTGGCTCAGTGGGTTAAAACCTCTGCCTTCTACTCGGGTCATGATCCCGGGGGGCTCTCTGCTCAGCAGGGAGTCTGCTTCCCTTCCTCTCTCTCTGCCTATTTCTCTGCCTACTTGTGATCTCTGTCTGTCAAATAAATAAAAAAAAAACAAAAAATAAAAAAATAAAAATAAACACACACACACACAGCAGTTTAATGGTGTAAGGTGTAATGCTTTCTGGAGATGAGAAGGGATCTTCTTCAGGTACTCCCCAGCCCCCTCACCTTAGCCCCCAGCTTCTCCTACCTCCCTCAGAGAGCAGAAGAATGAAATCAAGAGGTTACCTTACAAGTTGCAATTCTCTTTGCCCTAATTACAAGGAAGTGTTTTTCCTTGTTCTGTGAGTAACTAACTTTCTCTAAGTGTCCTCACTTTCTGATGAGTAACTGGAAATGTGCTTCTCTGCTTGAACTTTGTCAAAATAGCTTGTGCCAAATCAGCTAAAAAACCCTTGAAATGCCCAAAAGCAAATAAAGTGAAAAGGGAGACCAAAACATGACAGAGAATGAACGTTAGTATGTATACAGCAGTTACCACTGTATCTGGTACTGTTAAGTACTCAATTAATAGTATTTATTCACTCAACAGACATTCACTGAGCCCCGACCAGAAGGGAGGCACTGTGCCGGGCTCTGGGGACTGGCAGCAGCCTAGACAGACAAGGTTCCTGCCTTCCCAGAGTGTCCTTCTCTGGTGGGCAAGACAGCCTTCCGATTATACAAATAAGCAGTTGATCCTAAGTGTGATATGATAAGGTACTGGGGGGCCATGAGAATGTATTATAAGGGGATAGGTGACAGTTTGAAGGGGCATCAGGGAACTCTAAAAGGGAAATAATAATCAATTTAATAAATGGAGATTTTATGGCCAGGCTGGGTGGAAACATTGCCAAATGTCATGGGTGCAGGTAGAGAAGAGTCAGGGTTTCCTGGCAAGGCTCCCGACAGTACGCTTTTGATACCCTAGGAGTAAGTGCCAGGCCCCCAGGTCTGGCTACCCTAGGAGTGAAATGAAGCCAAGTGTCAGGGCAGAGCATGCAGGGAAGCAGCATGGCAGTCCCAGCTAGGGAAGCCCAGAGGAGGCTGGAGACTGGAAAGGCCGGGGCAAAGGCTTCTAGGTGCACATGTTGAGGATATCTATACCAGAGGGGAAAGCCCAGCTGGGGACCTAGAAGAGGAGCTAGAGAGAAGAAGGATGTTGATGGTAGCGACAGCGGGGAGGCAGAGATGGACAGTGCTGGTGAACCAACAGAGGAGACGGGGGAGCCAACTATAGTCCAAAGACTTAAAGGTGATGGGCAAAACTGGGACAGGTGGTGGAGGGTGTGGTGACAAAGGTGATGAGGATGACAGGGACAGGTGGTGACATCAAGGTGACAGGTGAGATGGGAGTGGAACTGGCCAGTAACAGGTTTGGGGTAGAGGCAGTTGATAAAGAAGACAGGGTTGGTTCAGATCGCAAGAGCCTTGAGAACGAGGAGGGGACAGGGATGGTGGCTTGCTAAAGAAGGTAACACAGGGATGGGAACTGGGTCAAGTGGCAGCATGGTTAAGAAAGGACCAGTGGTTGTGATGCAGGGGTGATAGTGAGGGTGACAAATGAGTGACAAGGTCAGAGATGAGTGATGACCATGAAGGTGACCCAGGGATGACAGGAAGCATGAGTGGTGATGATGTCTTTGCTGGTGGCAAATTAGAGACACCCACTCCACTCCCTCCTCTGGGCCCATTTCAACACCAGAACTGTTTCTTAGGCCGCAGGTCCAATGACTCAGTACCACGCAACAGCCTGGTCCCAGATAAGATCTGCAGGCATAGCCAGTGCCAAAGAGGCTGGCTGAATGCCCTCCCCGGCTATGTCCAGGCCCATCAAGGGACCTAAGTATGGAACCTTAGCGTCATCTCTGCCTCCTCCCCCCTGGGTTCACATCCATACCAATCTGACGTCCATCGAGAACTACTAACCTTCCTCTCCTTGGAGAACACAACTTTTGCCACAAGTGCCCTAGCCAGGTGTATTCCACTAGAATCTGCCACAGCTAACCCCATTAAAAGTTTCTGGGGCTTCGAAAGTTTTGTCATAACCATTCCCTGGAAAGAGAGAGAAAGGAAGGTGGGCTTCAGGATGGGGGTGTCTGAATAATCCCACCCACTCATCCCACAAATATTTGTTGAGCCCCCTGCAGCATACAAGGGGCTAGCTTTTCCAACCAGACCTTTGGTTCCTGTCTCCATGAAGCTTGGTCTGGGGAATAGATACATCAATAGCAGTCATCATCATCATCATCATCATCATCATCATCGAGAGAGCGTGCTATTCCCTTGTGATGGGGGCTGGGGTGGGGAAGGGGCTGCAAACTGCTTTTCAAAACCTGAGGAAAGTGGGTCCCATTAAAGGAAACCTCGGACCCTGAGCTGGTGACCCTTTTGCCATTTGCTCAGTTGAATACTTGGGCAAAACAAAACAAAACTGAGAGTATGCCAAGGGGCAGAAAGTGAGGAGGGGAGATGAGAAAGTTAAGAAAACCGGGGATGTGGCCAGAGGCCAGGTTGCTGGATAGGATGAGGTGCTGGGACAGAGGTGCCACCGTGGAGAAGTCAAGGCCCATGTTCCCTCTTCCCTGCTGGAAGGCTTCCAGTGAGGCTGATGCTGTGGGAGAGAGTAAGGACCTGGGTGCTAGATTAAGCCTCACCTGAAGTTTCCTCTGACTTTTCAGTTATGTAAGCCAGTGCGTTAGCGTCGTTGCCTACACCACTTTGAATCAGAATTCCACCTTTTTTTTTGCATCCAGACACTTCCTACCTGGTATCATATGCATCGTGTTCATTCTGGCACTCTTGCTACCTTCCACAACCTGGCACAAAAAAGATCCTCAACAACTATTTGATGAAATAATAAACAAGCAAATGAATGAAATAAACCCAAGACCTCTGGCAGAAACACCAGAGACACTACATTACACACGAGACAGTTCCAGGAGCCCCTGGGCGGAATTTCTATGGGTCTCCCTGATCCCGCACACCTCCAGAGACTCCTACAGGTCCCCCTCTTTCCTGGATAGGCTCAAATCTCTGGGACAGCCCAGAGCTTAGTCACTTTCTGTTTATCCCCAGGCAGATGGGTCTCTCTAGGTTTAGAAGCTAAGGGGTGCCTGGCTTAGACAGTAGAGCATGTGACTCTTGAGGTTGGGAGTTCAAGCCCCACATTAGGAGTAGAGCTTACTTAAAAAAGTAAATGAACAGGGCACCTGGTTGGCTCAGTGGGTTAAGCCCCTGCCTTCGGCTCAGGTTGTGATCCCAGGGTCCTGGGATTGAGTCCCGCATCGGGCTCTCTGCTTAGCAGGGAGCCTGCTTCCTCCTCTCTCTCTCTCTCTCTCTCTCTCTGCCTACTTGTGATCTCTCTCTGTCAAATAAATAAGTAAAATCTTTTAAAAAAAAAAAAAAGGTAAATGAATAGGGGCGCCTGAGTGAATCAGTGGGTTGGGCCTCTGCCTTCAGCTCAGGTCATGATCTCAGGGGCCTGGGATTGAGCCCCTCGTCAGGCTCTCTCCTCAGCGGGGAGCCTGCTCCCCTGCCCCCCTGCCCCTGCCTGCCTCTCTGCCCACTTGTGAGCTCTCTCTCTGTCAAATACATAAAAAATAAATAAAATCTTTAAAAAAAAAAAAAGTAAATTAATAAAGCTTGTAAAAAAAGAAAAGAGAGAGAGAAAAACAAGAAAAAGAAGCAGCAGCTGTACTCTGAGACCAGGGACCCCTGCCTGGGCGGGCCTATGCAGTAGCTTTGTCCAAGTCACCTGTACTTGAGTCATCTTGCAGTGTGGAGGAGCCTTCACAACTATACTCAGCCTCCTACTGTGTAGACTGCCCGAGAAGATGTGGGCCCATTGACTGCTGGGGTTGAGATGGCCCTTGCCATCTCGCTGTCTCCTTGCCTGGGATTCTAAACTTCAGTGAGACGGACAGGAGGCTCTACTAGCTAGAAATGGAGAGTTTTAGTCAGTCCTGCTGTTCTCTTACTCAGCCAGTGTTTGTCAACAGCTACTGTGTGCCCTGCTTACACACTGGGACTCTCAGCCACATTCTTTAAACCTCCTGCCTCCTGAACCGTGGCTCTGAAAATCTGGGTTGTGACCCCAAAACCTAAAGGCTTCTGAACTCCACATCCTGACCAACCCCACATCCTGTGACCCCAATCTCTCTGTCCCCAGTCTCTGCACCGCCTCTGCCCCCCAACACTTTCAGCTGCTAGATGCATCCTTTGCCTTTGCTGCCCTCATCCACAGGTGTGTGGCCCCTGGAGACCCACGAATAGGAGTGTATTTGAGTGTGAGTGTTGGTAAGTGTGCGTTTAAGAGTGAGCATTCATGACTGTGAGTGTGTGTAAGGATAAACACATGGAGTATAAACATGGTGTCCATACGATTATGTGCATACGTGAGTGCACATAAGTGGTTCTAAGTGTGTTTGAGTACCTGAGTGCCTGGCTGAGTGTGAATCAGAGTATGAGTGTGCATGCATAGGTATAGATGGGTTGAGTAAGGATTGAGTGGGGGGGGGTGCTGGTGAGTGAGGGTGTAAATGATGTGTTTGTGGGAGTGTAAACACAGACCCTGTCTTCCCCAGGCACAGCAGACATACCTTCATGTGTATGTGGGCACACATGCATGTCTAAGGGCCCAAAGTGGCTTGCGTTCAAACCCTTACTCCCATAAAGAAAAGATTTTTGTTTTTTAAAGATTTCATTTATTTATTTGACAGACAGAGATCACAAGTAGGCAGAGAAGCAGGCAGAGAGAGAGGAAGAAGCAGGCTCCCTGCTGAGCAGAGAGCCCGATGCAGGGCTCCATCAATCCCAGGACCCTGGGATCATGACCTGAGCTAAAGGCAGAGGCTTTAACCCACTAAGCCACAGGCCCCCCTAAAGGGAAGATTTTATCCACAGGCAGGGGTCACTCTCCCTTTCCATTCCTGACATGGAACTAAGGATCCATATCTATGGATCCATAAGCTAAAGGCTGCCTCTACCAGGAAAAGAGCTCTGTCTGACCAGCAGCCTGCCTCCCAACTTGGGCCAGCCCACCTCCTCCCCTCCCTCAGCCCATTTCCGGCCAGGCCCTGGCAGTGACCCTGAGCAGAGAGGCAGAGGATGAGGGAGGTGGGTGGACATTCCAGGGGCCCCCTTGGCTATTGGGGGGGGGGGGGCGTCTCCGTAGAGACAAGAGGTGGACCATGTCCAGATGATTATCGGGGCTCTCAGAGTTCTTTCTCCCCTCACCCAGCCTCTCCCAGAAAGGCCTCCTTGGTCCTGAGAGCAGTGAGGAAGCCTGGCAAAGGCCTATCACTAGTCTCAGGCTTCCAGAAAAACTCAGAGGGTAGAGGATGGTGCGAATACACCACAGCACCACAGCAAGAAATTGGAGCTGATCAAGGTGATTAATCTAGTTAAAGGCTTTGTCCCCAGAGAGCTCTAGGGATGGGAAAGGTAACATTTACTCCTTTTCTACACCACACCAAACCTCATTCTGACAAATGAAGAGACCATATGGTCAAGGGAAGGGACCCCAAGAGGAATCAGGTGAGTCTCTTTAAGCCTACTCATAACCTCATCCCACTGGCAAACTTGGCCAGTGCCCTCCCCATTGGTGCCTCCTACCCCCACCCCTGGGGCCTGCTGGGCTTTGACAGTATCCAAGACTCTTTCCCTACTCCCAAAGCTGCTGGAACTCCCAGTGCGCTAGTAAGAGCTAGCAAAGGCCCCCCTCGATCATGCTAATTGTCCTGGTCTGCCTCATTCTTGAGTAGCTGAAGCAAGCCAGCAGTGAGACCTGAGGTGGGACTTCCTGATAAGGTTGTGAGACAAGATTAGGAAACACAGATTGGGATTTTGCTTCCCCCTGGGATTCAACCTCCCCAGGATTGACTCTCTTCCCTGATCCCAAATATACCACCCTCTGATCCCCTAATTCTTTGTTACAACCACTCTCAACCCTTATCAGCTTCCTGAAGCCCCACAAGATGGTAGAGAAAGTCACCTCTCCATTTCTCAGGAGCCTAAGTTTTCAGGAGAAGAGCCGAGGTGGGAAGGGGGCTCTGGCTTCCATCTCCCCTCACCCCAGTCTTCTCAGGGAAAGCTGGGTCCAAGAGAGTTGGAGGGACTGGCTGACTAAGGCCTCACAGATGGCTAACAGCCTGGAGCTGGAAGAGAGGGACTTGGAAAGTCAGGTGTTTCTCTCCAAACCAACCTTGGCTTCACACATTCCCTCCCCACAGTATACAGGGAGCTCACAAGGAAGCATGGGAATAACAGTCATAATAATATTGTTTTACATTCTGTAGCAGTTACCTCTGCATCTGGCATTGTTGTATATAGACATTACTCACTTAATCCTTACCTCGTGCAACCTGGTGAGGGACTGTTACTATCCGCATTGTACCGCTGAAGAAACTGAAGAGCAGAGAGGGGGACTCTGTTGGGGATCCAGCAGGAACAGGGTACCCTCAGAGGACCTCGCTGACGTGAGCTTGTGGATGGGACGACGTTCAGAGGCACCATCAGGGTCAGAGGAACGAACTAGCCTGAGGACTGAGAGCAGACAGCCAAACAGAGCAGTGTTACTGGGATGCAGTGAAAGCTCAGGAAAAAGTGTGAAGGCCCTGCCCTCTGGTTTCCTGCCTATGTCTCCAGTTTGCCAAAGCCAAGGTAAGCTAGCAGCAAGATGGCCCAGGGGGTGCACTCTACTCCTGCCTCCTTCGACATAGAGCAGGCCAGAGATTACAGGTGGGGGAAATAGAGAACTCCACATGCCTAAGGTCCCATAGCTTGGTAGGGCTGGGGAGCTGGACCCGAAGCCTTGCTCCCTGAGCTATTGCAAAGTGCTGTCTGGGAAAGGGGCTGCAGGCAGCCATGTTAGGGGCAGGAGACTGGATTCTAATGCAGGCTTTGCCGCACTGCTCTGAGATCCTGAGTGAGACTCTGGGTCTCAGTTTCCCCTTCATGCCACTCTGGGACAGCCAAGGAGCCAAGAGATCAGAAAGAGCTCTGTTCCCACTGCCACTCTCTCCTTTACCTCAAATAAACCTGGCACCAAAGGCTGAGACCTCAGGTGATACTGAGTCCCAGAGAGGCCACCCCCAGCTGCTACCCACTTAGGATTCAGAGGAGTTCTACAGTGAGCCCCCCTTCAGTCTCCCTGAGGGCCCCAGTGCCTCAGCCTCTCCTCTCTTTACACTACCAGCATTCCCTGGCCCACAACTCGGGGACCCACCCCAGCACAGGCTCCCTCCTCCCAATGAGGCTTTTCAGGGCCTTGCCTAGGCTAACACCCCCACAGCCCCTTCCTTGGAAGATCAAGGGCACCTCTGGCCTCTGGGGTCTCTGCCTGGGGTGGAGTCGTCCCTACTCTCCCCTTCCCACCCCACCCAACTCTACCCCACCCAAGCTTCCCCAAGCCTGGGGGAGCCCCACCCAGGTTTTCAGACAAACAAAATCAAGGGGAAAGAGTTAGCAACAAGGAGGGAGCTCATTACCAGGAATTAAGGAGGAGGCATGCCCTGGGGTCAGACGAGCGGGACTGGGCTGGCAGGAGAGTCACTCCTAAGTAAGCTGTACACAGAAGGGCTGAGGTACACAAGATGTTCACTTAGAGGTACACAAAGAAAGACCCAGACACAAAGAGCCAGGCAGTGACAGAAACACAGAAAGGGGCAGAGACATGGTCGGCCAGAGCCACAGACCCACAGAGACATAAGAAGATACTGAAAGCCAGCCACACCCAGAAACACTGAGAAATGCACACTCGCACATGTGCACACACACGGGCAGGCACACAAGGAAACAGGAACCGAGCTCAGGTTTCAGGGAGGCTGATTTCTATACAAACAAGTTAGAACTTTAAAGAAATACAAGTGACTCCAAAGGGAACGGTGAAGAGGGCTCAAAGGACTCGAGATGGAAGGACCGAACTGAGGCGTGGGCTGTCTACCCTCTGGCAAGGCGATACTCCCTCCAAACCCACCCTGGAAAGTGGATTAAAATACTTTCCTAAACTAGATGAAGACATTTCTTTGACTTGTTATCAGCTAGAACTATTGAGAGGCAGAGCCTGGACAGGAGTGGGGAGGGGGGACAGTTCCCTCCCACGCCTGGAGGGGTCGCAAAACGCACCTGGACAGGAGTGGGGAGGGGGGACGGTTCCCTCCCACATCTGGAGGGGTCGCAAAACGCACACTGCTGCCCCTGCCAGCCCCTGCCCTGACTTCCTGCTCGGGACCTAATCAGGCCCCACCCCTTCTCAGGCCCATCTCACCCTCCATCTAACACATTCTTTGGGCTGCCTGTTCCCCTTCACCTATGCATGCGACCCTTTTGTTTCCCTTTGATCCCTCTTGGAAAGGCCCCTCAAGTCAGAGCACAGCAAACCATCACCCCCATTCCTCCTCCCCATCTCAGAGAAATTCAGAAGCCGTGGAAAGAATCTGAGGCAGAAGAGGATGTTGAATTCAGTGACCTTTAAAAAACAGCCTTCAGGGGCGCCTGGGTGGCTCAGTGGGTTAAGCCGCTGCCTTCGGCTCAGGTCATGATCTCAGGGTCCTGGATCGAGCCCCGCATCAGGCTCTCTGCTCGGCGGGGGGCCTGCTTCCTCCTCTCTCTCTGCTGCCTCTCTGCCTACTTGTGATCTCTCTCTGTCAAATAAATAAATAAAATATTAAAAAAAAAAAAAAAAAAACAGCCTTCAGCATCTCTCCACCACCACCATCCCTTCCTCCCCAATTCTGCTGGAAAAATCTTAAGGTGACATTTATTGACTATTTGCTCTCTGCTGGTCACTCTGCTAAGTGCTTGTCATGACTTAATCTTTCACTACCTCCTCGACTCGGTATCTCCCAATTCATAGGAAACTGAGGTTCGGGGAAAGAAAAATGACCACCCCAAAGTCAAACTGCTAAAAAGAAGCCAGCTGGGCCTGGAATCCAGGTTTGACCACTCTTTAACCACTGCACCACAGGGCCTCCCGCCCCTCTCAGGACTGACTGGTCCAGATCAGCTGCAGGATTTGAGAAGGTTTGGGGCATGCTGGGGACGACGGCAGGTTAGGGGCACCAGAGGCAGGACTGGTGTGGCTGGAATGAAATTCTGAAACCACATTCCCCTCCCAAGGGTGGCCCTTCCTCCCCCAGGGCCTGGGAAGGGGACACTCCCTCTGGCTCAGGTCTCTCCAACATTCCAGACACACCTCTTGGGAGCTGGGGACCAGGAGGGGTTGGAGACCTGAGATGGAACTGCATTCTCCCATCGCCACCTCCCCCAGAGTCTTCTTGGCTGTGTGGTCCTGCATTTGCCACCCACCCTCTCTGGACCAAGTCCCCTCATCTATGACGTGGTTGGGGATCACCAGCTTCATCTCTAAAGGCCACATTTCTCCTGCCAGACCCAGAGATCCTCTGGCTGCCATGGAGTTAACTCTGCAGGAGGGCTAAGCTTGGGGCCCGCCTTCCCTTTTATTCCCAGTGAAACTTGAGGAGTAACTGTTAAGGAGGTAGGGAAGGAGAAGGTGAGGAGCACATAATTTCCTCACAGAGCTTCCTGGGCTCAGGTGTGCAGAGCCCCTTGCCTCCGAGGGGCTGTCCAGATAACCACCATCAGTGGGTCCCATGCCAGGCTTATGGGCAGCAGAAGTGTTAGACTGAAGAACTGAAAAGAGGGGGAGGCGGGATTAAATGTGGTCCCTGAGTTCAGACAACTAACTCTAGAAAATAGTGGAAGGGTGGGAAGGGTGGGAAGAGCAAGGATGACTTTCTGGAGGAGGAGATGCTAGGGAAGACCAGGAGTTGTTCCGAAGTGAGCACTTTGAAGCAAAGGTCCAAAGGGAGGACAGCACAGAAGGGAACCGAGTCGTCTATGGGCGACGGAGCGTGGTGAGAGGACATACAGGGACCACGGGCCCGGTCATGGGGGTCATGGGGGTCATGGGGGTGCTGGTTGCAGGAGTGTTTCGGGTTGTGTCTGAAGAGCAGGCAGAGCCATGGACAAGCTGCCCACTTCAACAGTGGTGTCAGAAGATCCTTCATTGCTCCTATAGAGTCTGGCTGGGGCAGGCCCAGAGCCAGGGAGGCCGCTAAAGGGGCTGTGGCAAAGGTCGGGGTGGAGGTGATAGAGCCTCAACAGCAACCTATAGATGATGATTCAGGGCCATGGTCTGATTGATTGGTTTCCTCCAGCAACAGGAAGCTCACTACTTCCTAAACAGCAGTCCTCCTCCCCTTTGACCAGCTCTACCTGAGAAAGCCTTTTTCTCTTAAGCCAGGTTCAAGCCTACTTTCATGGGATGATGGGTGGGTGCAGGAGTCAGGAAGGAGGTATGCCATTCATTGTGCAAGAGGTTGAAAGCTTGGGGGAAGTGTGGGGCCACTGCGTTCAAACAAAGTCTTGGTGAAGAGGCTCTGACCTGTCTGTGGGACTGATTCCTGCCCCTGACCCTACCAGCAGGGCCCCCAAGTACTAGCCCTAGGCTCGTGCCCTGGCCAGGTGAAAACACCAAGCAGGGGTCCTAGCTGGTGTTTGTGGCTGAACCTAGTGAAGCACCTTAGTCCAGTGCTTAGCACTTTAGCCCCAGAATAGCAGCAGAACAAGCTGGGAGAAATTCGCACAACTGGCAGTTTTAGGCACACATTTTATTGTTTTTTTTATATAAAAGGAGAAAAGAGTACTTTTTTTCAGTGGAGGATTAAAGGAGTAAAGACCCTATTTTAAGTAGAGTCTCCCAACCCCCATCCCTAAAACAAACATCCGCTGTATTTAAAAAAAAAAATCAAGCACGAGAAACTTACGACCTGGACTTCACCCCCACCACCCTTATGCCTACATTATGACAGAACTATGTTCTCTGTTCCTACTTATATACAGTCAGAGCTCCTAGCTCCACACACACCTGGGCTGTGGCCGCCTCTGCCCCACCCTCCCTCCATATTCCCACCCTACTTCCCCTAAAATCTAGAGAAGTCCCCTGCTTAGAAAAAAGGGCACACACACACCCATACTCAGCACAAATATATCTGGACCCTTCTCCACATGGAGCCTCTGAAACATGCAGACCCCTCGCACTTTTCCTCACTCACTGATGGGAGGGACACACTGCAGACAGACCCTCCCCTTCCCCCGGGCTCCTCCCACAGCTAGTATCCTTTCCACTTGGTCCCTTGCCCTGAAGGTCTTAAAAACTACACACACACACACACACACGCACACGCACACACGCGCACACGCGCGCACACACACAGCCCATTCTTTTTGTGAAACTAAGGGTATGTTGGCCCTACTCCCTGTCCCACCACTGCTTAAAGACAGTGTCCTAACAGCCCATTTGGGGAGGGTCCTGGAGAGAATCCCCAAGGGGGCTGTCCACTGGAGTGGGAGGAGACCAGGAGCTTCTCCATCTGGGAAGGGGCCATGAAGGCTTCTAGGCAGCAGCCCCTGCACAGTCTGTGGGTGCTCGAGGGAGGGGGCGGGGAGGGAGCCCCTGCCCCACTCAGATCTGCTCCTTGTGCTTCACATGGGCCAGCTTCACATTCTCCTGCTCAGTGGCGGGCGGAGGCTGCTCCAGGTGGCAGCCGATCATGAGCTGGTACACGAAGACGCCCGCAATGGAACCCAGGAGTGGAGAGACGATGGGCACCCACCACCAGTGGCGGCCAGTCCTGGGGACAGACAAGAGGTGGTCGGGGGCGGGTGGGGTAGCAGAGGGGGGTCAGGCGAGGGCAGGCTAGGTGGGGGCGGCACTCACGTGAAGACTTCAGAGCCCCAGCCAGCAATGGCGGTGAAAAGGCGGGGACCGAAGTCCCGGGCGGGATTGACAGCATAGCCCGAGTTGAAGCCCATGGAGGTGCCGATAACCAGAACCACCAGACCCACGGTGAAGGCCTCCAGGCCGCGGGGGACGGGGTTGTTGTAGGGGTCCACGATGGCCAGCACGCACACGATGAGGGAGGCGGTGCCAATGAACTGGGGAGTGTGGGGAGAACAGGGTGAGGAGCTACCCCCATCCCACCATCTGGTCCTTCCTCTGTCCTTGGGCTCCCAGAGTCTTACCATTTCCCATATTCAGCTCTTTCCAGCAGGGGTGCTAGAATGTGATGGAGCACAAGGGATTCCCTGGAGAACTGGCTAAAGATGCCAATTCCTGTTTTGTAAGTACCTGTCGCCATGATTGTGAGGTAGGTGTCCCCCAATCCCCAACTGAGAAACCCTGCTGTAGACAAGGAGTCCCGTCCTGCCACCCATGAGCAGCTGAGCAGCTTGATCCTCCCCTGTGTTCCCAATTCCCTGACCCATACCTGGTCGAAGAATCCATTGACCATGTCCAAGTGTCCCGAGGGGTAGGTGGCAAAGATGCCAGCTGTGCCATTGGGGCCCGAGACCACGAGCTCATTCTTGGCAAAGTCCCAGATTGCATCTGGTGACAGATCAGACAGATCAGAGTGAGTGAAGGCAGAAGCTGACCTGCTCTTCCGTCTCCGACTGGACCCACCCCCTCCTGGGGGATCACAGGTGGGGTACATCACTGCTGTATTACTCAGGAGCCTGTGGAGGGGCAGGGGGTGGGCGGGTGGACAGCCTGGGACTCTATTGTTGTCCAACTTGTTTCTTTCCTCTTATGCCCCCCACCTTGGGCCCTGTGAGGGAGATGAGTGAGTCAAGAGCCTGGGGCTTGGGCAGGTCCCAGCTGTCTATCATCAAAGGCCGGGTGCCAACAGGTCCCAAGCAGAGGGAGGGAGGTAGTGGAGGATGGCAGAGTGGGGAATGCTCACCGTAATACAGCCCAAAAACAATCCCAGCGCCCAGGAAAGCTCCTAGTGTCTGAGCGAAGGCATAGATGGGCAGCTTGATCCAGGGCTCACGCGCCAAGAAACACATGGCAAAGGTCACAGCAGGGTTCAGGTGGGCCCCTGGGCAGAGGGGAGATGGGAGCTATTAGTCACTGTAGCTTGCCACAGTGGGGAAGCCAAGATCCCTAACCTCCCTAGTCCCCCTCTCTGGCCCTCATAAGCAGGGGTGCAGAGAAGGGTTTTCCTGTACCAGATGATAGGCTGGACTATGTAATAGGCCAACCTCCAATCATCAGATTCCAAGGTGAGAGTTAAAGGTTCGAAGTATTGAGTTCCTTCTCCATTCTCCTCTTCCAAAGGCTCAAAAAGCTAAGCCCACAACTATGCTTTGTCCTTGGGAATGTCTTCCACCACCCCCTTCCCCAGCTGGGTTCCTTGTGGGAATGCCATTTGAGGGTCAAGAATGAAGGGGGAGAGCAAGTCCTTACCAGATACCTGGCCAGCCACAAGGATGCCCAAGGTGACAGCGAAGCCAAAGGCTAGGTTGATGGTGAGGAAACCACCGTGGGTGCCCCGGCTGAGTACCACCTGGGCCACAGAGCCACAGCCAAACATCTGTATCAGGAAACAGAACCAAGCAGGCAGAGAGTGAGGCCCAGCAGCTCTCGGATTCCAGAGGAAATGCGTGAATTCCACCACCTACCTCCACCAGCTGTCATCTGGAAGACTTCGGGGAAGCCCCTTCTCAGGGGAATCCAAACCACACCCCTCCTGCAACAACTGTACCTGGCAGATTAAGCAGACATGCCCTCCCACCCACAATGCAGTCAAATGTTCTACCCCTGAGCTATACCCCCTCTCCACCCACAATGCCCAAACTTTAACAGGGCCCCATGGAAGGGACTGGAAGCACAGTCTACAACTGGAAGCCCAAAAAATGACTGGACCATCTTCTCTGACTTTTTCGGAATCTCCGTAGGAGTGGAGTACAGGGGAGCAACTTTCACCCTAGCAGTTTCTCCTGCAGCCCGTCAGGCTCGGCTCACTGATCCCCCACCTACACATGCCTCCCTCCTTGTCCCAAAGAGCTTAGGGGTGGGGGTGGGGGCTGTCTTATGGCACAGAGAAACAGGGAAAAAGGCCAAAGTTAGGCCTGAATCTGGACGGTCAGAGCCCCTGCTCCTGTACCAGAGCCTCGTCTCTCCACCCACCCTGACCTCTCCACCTTCAGGGGTCCAGGTTCCCTACTCAGATGTGGAGGTCTTAAGACAGTATCTCAGTGGCCCCTCTCACTAGAGGCAGCAGGGCAGTGCAAGTGCGTAGACTGGTCCTAAGGTTTCAGGCAGTGATGGGGAGATTCAAGAGGACTCAAGTTCCTGATGTCCCACAAGTATAGAACACCCTGTTCCTCTTATTTAAATGTAAAAATGCTTCTGCACCAGCCACAAAGAGCTTTGCTCTGAGCCTTGAAGAGTGTTCCTTAAAGCTTACTCCAGCCCCTGCCCCCCCGTTTCCTCTTCTACTTCCCCATAATTAGGTGCTCTGCCTAGCCAGTGGGCAGCTCCCAAGACTCGTGCTAAGGGCCCTTATCCATTCAGATGGGTCAGTGTCCTGCTGTACTGAGCTGTTAAGCATTTTGATTATCATCCCTCCGAACAGCCAAGAGATAGTGGAGAAGCCAGCGGCAGTGATGATGGGCAAAGGTGTGGAGGCAGGTGAGAGCAAAGATCAGAGACCATGAGTATGTGGGGGGTTCAGGGGGGCACATGGGGGTCCAGGGCACCCTGCCCACCTTGGCAGGCCCTGACCTCAGCTCTTTTCCTGCCTGAGGCCCAAACCTGGCTTCAACCCAGGAGACCTTGGAGGAAGAAGCTGTCAGATCCAGTTCCACCACCTTGGGGCTAATCTTCCTCTTCCTCCTCCTCCTCCTCCCCCACTCTCTGCCTTGCTAGGTACCCCCGAGAAAAGGGCTCCCCTCATCCCAAGGCCAGCCCTGATCTTGCCACCACAGGCTCTGGGTCACGGGCCCACAGAGGTATGCAGGCAAGCACCCCACCCACCACTCTGGGGTCTCCCAGGCCTAAGCCCCTCCCCTCTAGGCAGCCTTTGACGTTCTGTTTTTCACTGACACCAGATGCCTTACACTCACCTGAGCCTGAAAGCCTTCACAGAAGTAACACCCTCCTTTTGTGGTTGAGGATCAGCCAAATGATCCTGGGGCTCAGAGAAAGGTCTGACTGCTTCTTTGTGGGAGAGGCTAACTGAGATGTGTGAGGGGTTCTGGAAGCCCTTCTATGAATGTGGAAGATGACTTCCCCTGTCCTGGCTGCTCTCGGACAAGGATGTCCTGGACAATCAATCAGATATGGAATGAGGGACACAAGACTCTGGGACAGGACAATGAAAAAGCACCTGCCCCTTTTCCCTCCCCTTCTTTCCAGGGGGAAAGGAAGATGATGACGGTAGGGCCACTAGCCCTGTGAGGGGCTGTGGATGAGTGCCCCACCTCGCTTCTCCCTTGCTCTTCCTGGAAGCCAAAGGTGAGTCTAAGACCTCTTCTCACGGGGCACCTGGGTGGCTCAGTGGATTAAAGCTTCTGGCTCAGGTCATGATCCCCAGGTCCTGGGATGAAGCCCCACATCGGGCTCTCTGCTCAGCAGGGAGCCTGCTTCCCCTCCTCTCTGCCTGCCTCTCTGCCTACTTGTGATCTCTGTCAAATAAATAAAATCTTTAAAAATAAATAAATAAATAAAATCTTAAAAAAAAAAAAAAGACCTTTTGTCACCATGGAGCCTGCTCCACCACCACCACCCATTTGGGCCACCCCAGTCCTACCTACCTGCCTCTATAGTTAAGCTCCTAGTCCACAGGGTGCTGAGTGGTCTACAGTACCTACAGTTGGAGCTGGGGCAAGGAAAAGAATAACCCATTCACCCCATTAAAGCAACTGAACCCAAAAGTAACCCAGAAGAAAACAGGTGTAACCACATGAGGGGCTGAAAATCAGAGAGCAGATGGGACAGGAAATGAAAGACTCTAAGTGGTGTGTCTGTCAGACCCAAAAAATGCAAACAAAGTCACCCAGGAACAACCTAGAGACGAAAGTGGTGTAACCAGGAGTAAATGGACTGGGGAGTAACCCAGGCAGTGAAGTGGCCTACTCAGAAAACCCACAAACTCAGAGGCTGAGTTAGAGGGTGGGGAGTGATCAGAGTGCTTGGGCACAGAGAATGATAGCATCTGTCTGGATGATGGACAGAGTCTGGTCCTGGAGCAACTCAGGACAAAAGAGTGACTTTAGGGACACCACATGCTCTGTGCCCAGGGCCCACCTGCCTTCCACGGCCTCCTTATCTTCTGGATCCTCCTTTCTTCCAGCTCTGCTCTTTTCACCTGTGTGGCCTCCGCCCTCTGCCCCCACCCATGGCAAACTGTCCTCACACCACAGGAACTTTTGGACTTTCTGGAGCTTAATTATTCATTAGGGGCCAGATATCCAGGACCCAAATAATCTAATACTGGCCCATTTGCCAATGCCTCCACTGCCTTCCAGGGCTGAGACTTGGGGAACCTGGGAAGGTGAGGACCAGGAGAGGACCCTGGGGGTCTCAGACTACAGGGGAGACCACTGCCCCCAGCTGGTAGGCTGGGGCCCTAGTGAGAGGGCCACTGATCAGAGCTCACAGTGGGAGTGACAGCTGGCATTCTGGCAGAAGTCAGAACTGCCGTGATGGGGTTAGACCAAGGGTAAGACCACTCTGGAATGGGTCAAGGTGAGGAGCAAAGCTGGGAGAGGGGTGGCGCCTGCCTTAAAAAAAGGCGCCTCCAGTGTGAACAGAGGGGTCGGGGAGCATGGGGGCTGGAGAGAGAAGGGCCTCTCCGGGTCCCTCCACTCACCACGAGGATGAGGGTCCCCAGGCACTCAGCCAGAGCCTGGCGCAGCAGCCGGTAGCGGATATGGAGCATCTCCCCGCAGCGGGACACCAGCTCCTTCTGTCGACCCATGGCTGGAGCTGCACCGGAGCGGGCGGGACGGACTCTCGAGCGCGGCGGGCCAGCAGCAGTGGCCCGAAGCGCCGGGTGGCGCCCTTTATAGGAGCTGGAGGCACGCGCCCCGCCCGCCCGCCCCGCAGCCCCGCCCACTGAGCCACGAGCCCGCCCGAGGTGTGGGCAGCCGCCCCCCAAAGCTTGCCCAGGTAAGCTGGTGGGGACGCTGGACTGTGGGAAGCTGAGGAGGAAGGGAGGGGGCTGCGGGGGGCTGTAAGGAGCTTTAGGGACGACGTTGCTCCGGGAGGGCACTTAGAGGAGGAGGCTTGTTGGGGGCCGAGGGGATTGCGCGGGTCGATTGCGGGGAGGTAATGGTGGGGTACAGGCGGGTGCGGGACCGTGGCTGGGGAGCATGCAGCCGCCACTGGAGACCTTGGAGCCCCACAGTCATCCGCACGACCGTGCCAGTGAGAGAGACCGGTCGGAAAGGAAAGGATTGGCCCCACCCAGCTCTACAGGGTGGCGGGCCCCAGCGAGTCCTCCTCAGTCGGGGGCTGGAGGGATGAGGCCGTGGGCCGGGAAGGGTGATGAGACCCTCCCCTAGTCCGGACTTGGGTGCACTCACAGAACATATATTGAGCGTTCATGGGCCGTGGTTCCTTGTGCTGACTACCTGTCCCATGTTGCATGTCCTCACCAGCTCTGTCCACAGCTGTGTCCACACATGACATCTGACCTGTGTACCAGATCGCACTTGGACATTTCTCATGGCTGTGCATATGCCTGTCCAACCTGGCTGGCTTAACTCCATTTGCCACACGTGGACCTGCCTGTGTTTTGCACATGGCTCCAGAGGCCGAGCGGCAGTTGTCCTGACACGCCACGTGCCATATGCTTGCCAGCAGGGTGAGTCCCAACTGTTTTTAACCCTCCCTTCCCCCACTCTTCACTGATTCCCCAGCCAGGGGAAAGTTTGAAGCTTTAAGAGGTTAAGCTGGCTAAACTGTGAGGGTTGTCGGCCCCATATGAGGTGAGGTGCCATGTGATGAGGCCATCTGAAGTGCCATCTGATGAGGCCATGTTGCTCCCCATAGTGCATTTAATAATTGGAAAACTGAGGTGTGGTTGCCTGGGCTGTTCTTCCATGGGACTGAGGAGACCACGTTTTGGAGAGGTCCTTAATCCAGGTGGTCTAAGTCCCCTGGGGACTTATCTCTTGCGGAGTGGCTGTCAGAAATGAGGACTCCAGAGATGACTCATGCCCAGAGATTTAGCAACACACTTTGGGTAAATTTACACACATGCACATGCACACACACACACATCCTAAAGCTGGCAGCCACTCTCACCTATAAACACTGAGCTCTGTTCACATGCTCATGGGATCCCATTCACGTGAGAGCCTCCCCATGGGCTTAAACATATATGTAACCCACACAAGAGGTCTCCCCAAGGCCCAAGGAGAAGCGCCCCCACTCCCCAGGCCCCCACGGGCTGGGAGGTCCCATGGTGAATCAGGGGCACATCACTGTGCTTACCCACCGCCCCACTGCCAGTCTGTGACTCAAGATGCAACCCTAGACTCCTGATGCCAGAGCCCAGACTATGGAAATGGGGCACACCCTCCACGGTGCTGCCCTTTCTTCTCCCCATCATGTGCTGTACTTCTCAGCCCCTCGATTCCTCAGATGGGGCTGCAAAGGCAGCAAAGGACAGGAACTGGCCAGGAGCTCCTCAGCACTAGAAGAAAGTAAGGAACCCCAGCCCATAGCACCTCATCCTCACTGTGGCCCATCCTAGCCTGGCCTGAAAGCGGAGCACTGGAGAAAGACAGAGGCAGCTTTGCCACCAACAGGCACACGCAAGGCCCCTAAACACACGTGTTTGTACTCAGCTTATAGGTGTTCACATGTGATGCACCAAGTGCTCCCATCAAATTCATCCCTATCTAAAATTCCTGTGGACACACATATTCATACAAATACATATGCATATGCATACACATTGGGATGGTGTGGATCAGAGCTAAGAAGATACGATATGGGTAGGGGCTTCGTGCTTCTTAGTGGGCCTGAAAGAGGGAAAAGGATACAATTCCTTCCAAGGGTCCTTTATTCCTACAAGTCCTCATGTGGGATTAAGAGGGGTCAGGACATGGGATGCCTGGGTGGCTCAGTTGGTTGAGCGGCTGCCTTTGGCTCGGGTCATGATCCCAAGCCCTGGGATTGAGTCCCACATCAGGCTCCTTGCCCTGCAGGGAGCCTGCTTTTCCCTCTGCCACTCTGTCTGCCTGTGCTCTCTCTCTCTCTCTGACAAATAAATAAATAAATAAATACAATCTTTTTTAAAAAGGGGGGGGGTAGGACCTGGGGATTTTGTCCAGAAGTGCCAGGCTAGCCTGAGTTTGGGGGCTGAAGCCCGACCCCACTGAAGGGCATTATAGTTCAATGTCAATGGCGCCCCCCTGGGGCAAAAGATAGAAAGAAGCATGTCTTCATGGAGAAGTGATTAAAGCCTGGTAGGGCCTGGCTCTGAGTCACATAGCTTACTTATAGCTCTCTGGGCTCCCTCCTGTGCTTTGAGAAGGAAAACCAGTGCCAAGTGCAGGCTAGAAGCCAGCCCACCTGGGAGCTCTGGGAGGATGCAGATGAGGCACCACCTCCTCCCAGGGCGTCTTGAGCAAGGTCTATGTCTCACCTGGGCGGGAGGGCTGAGCCCAGGAAGGGGCCTTGACAGCCCATCCACCCTGTGGGAGGCTGTGACTCCTTGAGGTCAGAGCTGGGGGAGTGGGTTCCCAGCCAAGGGAAGGGCTAAAGATGCAGGTCCCAGCCTGCTTGACCAGAGGGGCCGGCTGGGGCCCTGTAAGGGGGCAGGGATGTGGTGGCACACCCTTCATTTCCTGCCCCCAAAACTCTTTCTGCTTCAATAGGAGCAGCCTGAACCATCAGAAGATACATGGTTCTTGCTGTCAGCAAGTGGGGTAGAGAAGAGTGTAGACATTGGAAAACAAATCATGCTACAGTCCCCTCAGCCTCTTCAAACCCCCTAGTCTCCTCCAGAGCATTGGAGTGGATGGGGGGAGTGGCAGACCAAAGCAGACATGCAGAAATTTTCAAGTTTAGAAAGCACATCCCCCCATTTGCAAAGCAACCCCCAAAAGTGAGTGTATCCCTCCCCGCTTCACAGAGGACAAAACTGAGGTTTGAAAAGAAGTTACCTGCTAAGGTCTCAGCCACTAAGTGTTAAGCTGGGATTCTCAAACCCCATGGGAATGAGGAGGAGAAGTAGAGAAGGGCAGAGAAGCCAGGGAGCCTCAGGTCTGAGGCATAGGAGGAGTGGGGAGCCAGAACACAGGAACCCACTAAGTCTCTCCACACTTGAGCTCCCTTTCTAGAATGTGTCCCACTCTTAGGCCACTGCTGGACATTATTCCTGCTCCTAGGCCTCAAGAGTTGGGGGCTGGCTCCAGACTGGAATTGGGAGTGGATAGCAGAGGTGAATCATCCTATTATGAGCGTCCCTAGACTGGGGGGAGGGCAAGCATCTCCTCCCACTGCGCCAACAGTCACCCCCTGTCTCCAGACAAGGTGGCAGAGAGCCCATAAACACAAACTACCCCTTTGGCACTTCCAGCTAGACGTCCAGCTGGAACCTGAGAAAAATCTACCTTTAGACCCATATCCTGAAGATTGTGGGTTCACCTTCTGGTGTCCCTCAGGTGCCCTTGCCCCCCTTTGAGGGCAGCAGAAAGTCCTAGAGGAGGCAAGAGGTATGGGGGCGGAGGCCTAGAATCCTTGCTGAGGAAGGGCCCAGAGTCAGAAAGTCTAGGCTGATGGGACAGAGGCCTCTCACAGACCCGGAATCTCAGCTCCAGGTTTGGCTTGGCCACTGCTCACTGGGAGAAGAGAGTTGTCTCTCTCCCAGTGAGAAGAGAGAGACAACTCTCTTCTCCCAGCCCTCAGAGTGTCAGTTTCTTCACCAGTCATCTGGAAGTTTCCAGATGGGGTCCTCCCATCCCCCAACCCAGGGCCTCTGTAAGAACCAAACAAGACTGTGGGTGCTTCAGGCTTTAAAAACTGTATTACGTAGTCAACATAGAAAGAAAGGCTCGGGACGCCTGGGTGGCTCAGTGGGTTAAGCCTCTACCTTCGGCTCAGGTCATGATCCCAGGGGCCTGGGATCGAGTCCCGCATAGGGCTCTCTGCTCAGCAGGGAGCCTGCTTCTCCTCATCTCTCTGTCTGTCTCTGTGCCTATTTGTGATCTCTCTCTGTAAAATAAATAAATGAAATCTTAAAAAAAAAAAAAAGGCTCATTCTAGAAGCTGCCTCCTTAATCTGAGCCACATGTCCTCCTACGTGAATATGCATACGTGTCCCTGTGTGTTCTTGACTGTGTGTGTGTGTGTATCCATGGAGGCCTGCATGGACACGTGGACAACCATGGGGTCCATGCATGTGTGTGTATATCCATGAGGGCCTGCGTGTGCATTTATGTGTCCCAGGGGCTCTGTATGATATCTGTGTGTCCCTGCCTGGGCCTGGCTGTGGCTCTGGGTCCAGTGTTTACAAAAAACAGAGACGGAGGATGGGGATCTGTTGAGAAATCTGGAGACTTTGGGCTTGTCCCATGCCAGCCTGGGGGGAGGGGAGTTAGTGACATGGAGCTGACACAGACCAGGCTATCCCTGTGAACAGGCCTAGGATGTCTGGAAGGCTCAGGTTCACACCTCAGGGATCAGATCCTCAGAACCCCTGGGTTTTCTGTTTTCCTGTCTCCTTCACTAGCAGGAAACTTCTGGAACAAGGATGGGTGCCTCAGAGAATGAGGGGTTATGACCAGAGTTTTAGGAGGAAGAAAAGCTCATGGGCTTCCTGAGGGGCCTGAATTAGGGCCTGGCAAATCCCTGTGGCCAAGAAGAGAGGGTGAAGCTCTTGCAGGGCTGAGGCAACTAGAGGGCTTCCTGGAGGAGGGAACATTTGGCTGGGGATTTTAAGGAGGGTCTTCAAGGTGAGAGCCTGCTGGGCCAGGCCATGATGAGAGCACCTAGAGTACATCAAGCCAGGAAGAGCCACTGGGGGAAGGAGTTTGGGTTCTGTACTAAGGGCCTGGACCTTATTGAGGATCCAGAGATACTCAAACTGTGCTTCTGTAATCCCTAGGGCTCTGAGGGAGTTCTCAAAGTGACTCTGCCGCTGGAAATGGGGAGAGGGATGCCAAGGAGGCAGAGCCCTGGCCCTGCCTCCTGCTTCAAGCACAGTGTTTTAACCATGTTATATCAGGGTTCTAAACAGGATGATAATGGACAAATATTTCACTGCTAAGAATAAAAGCTGATCGGAGACCTGAGGGTTTAAAGCAGGGGAGTGGTATGGTCTCCATCTGCCAGTTAATGGAAGGCATTAGAAGGATCCCTCCAGCTGTGAAGTGGAGGATATGTTGGAGGGAAGAGGCTGAGGCCAGGAGGCCTGGAAGGAAGCCATGGAGGAGCAAAAGAGACCAGATGCAGGGCAATAGCTACAGGGAGTGAGGAGGATTTGATTTGGGCATTTAGGGGGCAGAGAGAAGAGGGCAGGTTGGCAAGGAACTAAAATGGAGGCAAGCAGAATTGGGAAGACTGGAACTTGAACCTGATTTGGGGCCCAAGACAACTGCTCTCTGAGAGGCCTGTGGTCTGAAGAGGGAAGGATGGGGAACAGGTGGTGGAAGGAGGCTCCATCTGGTGTTCCAGAAATGTCATGGGCATGTGTGAGACCCAGTATTCTCTCCCCTCATCCCAGCCCAGGCTGGGCGCTAATTACAGGGCAGCTACCAGCTGCCTGCCCCCAGGGAAGAGGCATCACAAGGGGAAGGATCTAAGGGAGGGGACAGGCTCCAGCAGGAGGTTCTGCTGTCAGACTTCAAGTATGACTTCCTGAGGATCGCTAGACCTGGGATCAGTGGGAACTGAACTTCAGGGAGACGCCATGGATTCGGAGATGGGGATGGGGATTTTGTGGGGGCAGATTAGACAAAGGCCAAGATGCCATATCTCTCTATGCCGTATAATATGATTGCCATTGTAGCGATAATTAGATGTCCATTACATAATTGTCCTTTCTTAAGTGGCTGGAATAATTAAGGTCTAATCTCTTAGCAAGTTTGTTGATTATAATACCATATTGTCAGCTAGGGGGACAGAGGAGACTTAGGCTTGAGCTAAGGTGGACCAGAGTGTGCACACCCCCATCCCTCCCCTATCCTTGACTCTGCTCCTCTAGGTCTTGCTAACCGCTTCGGTCAACTGCCCTGGGTGGACGGGAAGCAGCAAGGCTGGCAGGTGACCCAGAACAGGGGACAGGGCCAGGCTTTGCACGCCTCTCCGCCCCATTGCACAGATCTGGAACTCAGCTCTCCATTCCTGTATTTTCCTCACTCCAGCCCTTGGCGACAGGAAAGCCCAGGCTCAGCAGCAAGGCCTGGAGCCAGGATGCCTGGGTTCTCTGGGTCTCCACCCCTAGCCCCCTCTGTAACCCCGGACAAGTTCTGACCTCTCTGGGCCTCGTGTAAATAAAAAAAAATTATCCTCCCCATCCTGCCTCTCAGAAGCTGAAGTGGGAAAGGGAAATGAGTCTCCCTCTGGGTTTGGAACACCCTGGTCCCCATTAGTGCCGTGGGCAGTCTAAGAGTCCCGTCTCCCCCCAACACTCCCTCCTCTCTCTTTGCAGCAGAGGGATGGGCAAGCAGGCTAGCCTATTACTGAGTAGGGTAGGGGTGACTCACGTGCCCCAGGCTTCCCCTCCCCTTTATCTCTCACCTGGATTAATCTATGACTCACAAAGCAAGTACCGGATGTTGGGGGGGTTACATGTTTATTTACTGGGGTGGGGGCGCTCCGGCTAGCCCAAATCTCAGCAGCCCTCAGGACTTCATTGAATGTAACCTGCTCCAAGGACCCCAAGGGTCTTGCTCTTCTACTCCAAAGTAAGGTATGGGGCAGAGGAAAATAGGTCTTCAGCTAGAAGGATTCTGGTTTAATACTTTTTAATTTTTTTTTAGAAGATTTGTTTATTTTAGAGCATGAGTGGGAGGGGCAGAGGGAGACAGAGAGTCTCAAGTAGACTCTGGCTTGGTGTGAAGTCTGCCCCAAGGCTCGATCCCACGACCCTGAGATCTCGACCTGAGCTGAAACCAAGTCGGATCCCCAACCCACTGCATCACCCAAAAGTCCCAAAAGGATTCTGGTTTGGAGGACGTGGTGATACCACAGTCAGAAGAGCAGACCATTTGAGAGTTCACTAAATCTAACGATGTAGACAGGCTTAGAAAGTCTGACAGAGGGGTGCCTGGGTGACTCGGTTGTTAAGCTTCTGCCTTCAGCTCGGGTTGTGATCTCGGGGTCCTGGGATCGAGCCCCGCATTGGGCTCTTTGCTTAGTGGGGAGCCTGCTTCCCCCTCTTCCACTCCCCCAGTTTGTGTTCCCTCTCTCGCTGTGTCTCTCTCTGTCAAATAAATAAAAATAAAATCTTAAAAAAAAAAAAAGTCTGACAGAACTGAGAAACCAAAGCCCCAAGGCAAAGGCTTTTGTTTAAAGCCTTTAAATCCACAGGGAAAAAATTGAGTTTTTGCCTTTTATCTGAGAGTTCTTTTCCAACTTGCTCTTCAAAAACAGAGTTTCCCTGGGGCACCTGGGTGGCTCAGTGGGTTAAGCCTCTGCCTTCCGCTCATGTCATGATCTCAGGGTCCTGTGATTGAGCCCCGCATTGGGCTCTCTGCTCAGCGGGGAGCCTGCTTCCCCCTGCTCTCTCTGCCTGCCTCTCTGCTTACTTGGGATCTCTCTTGTGGTCAAACAAATAAATAAAATCTTTAAAAAAAAGATTTGGGTGCCTGGCTGGCTCAGTGGGTTGGGTGTCTGCCTTCTACTCAGGTCATGATCCCAGGTTCCCAGGATCAAGAGCCGCATTGGGCTTTCTCCTCCACGAAGGGCCTGCTTCTCCCTCTCCCCCTGCCGGCTGCTCTACCTGCTTGTGCTCTCTCTCTCTCTCTCTGTCAAAAATAATTAATTAATTAATTAAAGTTAAGATTAAAAAAATATTTCCCCTTTTACAGCAACTCAGAATTAGAGGCAAAAATGTGCACACAGACTGGAGCATACAGACATATCCACACCCGCCAACACGGAGCAGACAAATCCATACATCAGACAGACTCCCACCCCATCCCTGTCCACCTTCAAAGTTAAATGCAGAAGCTCACAGAGGCAGACGCACCCACGGGGAGCTGTAGCCTACACCTTCACTTACACAGTTCCTTCTAGTTTTCTCTCCTTCCCTTCCAATGAAGGTCCAGCTCCTCAGGCCACCCCCACTTCCAGATCATCTTAGACCACACCGCCTCCTCACCTACTTCCCAGAGATATGAGGAAAACGGCTTGGGGCTGCAGTATGAGGGACTGAGATTAGGGGCTGGGCTTCTAGCACTCTCCACACCCCACCCTCTAAACTAAGCAGGGAGTGCAGAAAGGATGGCCCAGCTTCTTGAGTTTGAGTCCTCTGGCCTCCTCCCTTGCCACGTTGTGCACCCGAAAAAGCCAGTACCATGCCCATTTTCAAGGTGGGAAGGCTGAGCCCAGCAAGCGTGTGTGACCTGCCCGAGGACACATGAGGAGGTAGCAGGGCCAGGGCTCATCTCGAGAGTGGAGACCACTGTCTTCCCCTCTCGGAGCCACCTGCTATTCTCCCTAGGAGCCGATTCTGTTCCTTCCTGCACTGGGATCCTCTAGAACTGAATTGTGGAAAGGCCAGAAACCAAGGACTGAAGCTGACCTTTGCATGAAGCAGGACTGCCTGAAGTAGGCCAGCACTGTCCCTCCTCAGAGCCTCAGGGACGGGCTGTGGGGAAAAGTGAGTGAGGAGCAGCTAGGGACAACCACACACCCAAGGTCCATGAGCGCTGAAAGGTGTTTCTCTGACAGTGAAGCCTTTCGTGCTTTCCTTTGGGGATTATGGGGAAATGCCAATTTCAGCTCACACATACAGCCCAACGGTATGCCCATTTCTAATCCCTTAACAGTGACAGCTAGGGACTGGCATAGGTTCACAAAGACTCACAAAATTGGGATAAAAGGAGATCGGGGTTCCCATAAATGGCTTATCATCTTGAGAATGAAGGCTGATGACCAGGCAGCCAAGGGCCTGCCTGCTGCTGAACCTGCTCCTTCATTCAGATGAGAAGTCAAAGCACATACTTCATGGGGCTGGTATTACTGTGTGAGCACATTCCCACACAGAAGATATGTAAAAAACCTAATAGCACCCAGCATTTACCGAGCCCTCTATGACTATCTGCTCACCATCACCACCCCACGCATTCTAGGCAGAGTAAAAGTCGCGATTTTCTTTGAAGTCTGGTGCTTGCTCCCATCAGCCCTCTGTACACATCTGTACCCTTCTTGAGCACAGCGCTGTCCTCGGTGCCACAAAGGCACCAAGAACTCTACATGTCACGTGCCCCCAAAGAGCTTATGTGTAGAAGACAAGGTTAAAACCATGTGAAGAAAGCAGAAGAGCCAAGAACATGGGGAAAGTAAGTGATTTTTTTTTTCTTTTTAAGATTTTATTTATTTGACAGAGACACAGCAAGAGAGGGAACACAAGCAGGAGGAGCAGAAGAGGGAAAAGCAGGCTTCCTGCTGAGCAGGGAGCCCAACATGGGACTCGATCCCAGGACCCTGAGATCCTGACCTAAGCCAAAGGCAGACACCTAACAACTGAGCCACCCAGGTGCCCCAAAAGTAATTTAATTTAAAATCCAAGTTTAAGACAACAGAAGGGTGCATGCCACTGAATGTGACCACCAAGTAAGCTGAACACACAAAAACTGCTCCAATGTTTCAGAGAAAAGAGCACCTCAGGCTGGGGGTGTGAGAAGGGTTGGAGGAAGCACTATTTGAGCTGAGTCTGTAAAACATCCAGGATTAGGGGAGATGGAGAAGGGAGAGGCTGCCGGAAGGGGGTGTGTACTGGGCTGAAAGGAGGCAGCAACCCCACTACCTGCCCCCCATATGGAGAGCTCCTGGAGAGCAGGATCAGGGTCTTGCTCTCCTCTGCACGCCCGCTGCAGGGACGAGGTGGGGGCAGTTTGTGACATGAATGGGCAGAGGCACAGAGCCAGAGAGACTGAGACACTGAGCAGCCAGTGCAGCACAGGTGCTCTCTGCAGTTTTCCTGGACTAGAGGACCAGCTGTCCCCCTCTGGGCCCTATTTAAAGTTCAGACCCTACACTGAAGGGCATACTGTAAGGTCTAGGCACATATCCTGGCAACAGGAAGGAGACAGAGCCTCAGCCCTGGACACATGTCCTCCTCTCCAAGCTTCTGGAAACATCCTAGGAAGATAAAAAGAAGCCCAGGCCAGGGCTGACAGGTAGATGGATCTTCTGGGTTCATTTAGCTCCCTCTCTGAGCTGGCTCACCCTCCTCTTCTGGGAGTTCAGACAGGCCCAGGGAACTCTCTAGGATCCCAGGACCCTGCCCCAGTGCTGAGGCATCAGACAGAAAATTGGGGCAGGGCTTCTTTGGGGGAACATCTCAGTGCGTTCAGACTGGCAGGTACTCCACGAAGGATCCATACGTGGCAAGGGTGGAGGTCATGCCATTCCAGAGGTTTGAAGTCCAGCTGTCACCTACAGCTTGCTCCTAGGGCTGGAGATCACACGGTCCACCTCTCACTTCGGGCCTCCACGGCCTGCACCAGGCCTTCACCGAGGATGGCCCAGTCCTCCAGGATTGCTTCCACATTGGGCACCATCACCAGCTCCCCACCTCGAGACGTCACCATGCGCCCCTTCACATTGGAGGCCTAGGGGAAGCAGAGAAATGTGGACTGAGTGTCCTAAAGGTACACAAGAGACAACACATGGGCGGCGGAGGGGAACAGCAGTAGTGGAGACAGACATGCAAGACACGTGCTCCACACCTGACCCACGGTCACTCAGAGAGCACGCCACATACAGACAGGCGTGCCCACACGGAACTGTAAGCACACACTCACGAACACACGTTTCACCAGCCAGCACACCTTGAAGGGCTGGGGCTGGAAGCTGCTGGGCTTCCAGAGAACACCGATCACCTCTCCACCATGCTGGTCATAGAAGAAAAGGGCCAGGTCCCCAAAGGCCTCCTAGGAAAGGGCAGGACACAGATAAGACTACAGGTGTTGGACACCTGAGAATCATCTCCATGGCCCCAGGTTTAGTCAGTCCCTTAGGGCCTACCCTGAGCTGTGCCAGATAGAGCTGAGGAGGATCATAGCCCAGCACAGGCATCAGGGAAGTTGGCCCTGGCTCACTGAGCAGGCCACGGCAGAAGGAGGCAGCTGGCGAGTCCACGGCTTGGCGGTGCCGGGGGATGTGGCGGGGAGAAAGGCGGATCAGCACATCATACAAATCCAAGGGCGGCCGGAACACCGTCTAAGGAAGGGTAGGACAGGGTCAGCAGTGCCCACTGGGAGTTGAGAGGTGGACCACAAAGCCTCCTACATGCCCACCTCGGTTTCCTCCTCCTCTTTTGTCTGTCACTACCCCCTGCCCCAATATGGGCCCAAATGCTCATCTGAAGGTGGGAACACCAAGCCCAAGCTGGGGTCAGCTTCACCCTCTCAGGAGGAGCAGAGGCTAGAGGTATGCAGCCTGGAGAGAGCCAGGACCCTGGTTGTCCTGCAGGCTCCAGCACTGTCAGGCACCGTGGGCAGCTCTGATGCCTTCTATGGATTCAGCCTCACCAAACAAGAAGACAGAGCATCCAGTGAGGGCTCCCACACCTCCAGACTTCCAATGTTCAAAGGCAGACTCCCCAGAACCCCAGAGCCACTCTTGGTCAGGGGCTTACCCTGATGTCTCCAGGCCCCTGGGGATCCATAAGCTGCTTCTCTAGGACAGGCAAGGCCTCAGCGGCCAGGACTACAAGCTGCTGTAGAATCTAGAGGGGATACACATACAGCAAACAGATCAGACCTAACCATGGGTCTCTCTGCGGTCGGACTGGGCCTACTTTTTCCTTAGGGGAAGAAAAACACAAATTTGGAAGTAGGAATGGGATTGCACCTGGGGCGTGGGTCCATCCTGTGTCCATACAGAGTTTTTACGATCCTGGGGTGTAATGATGACCATGACCGGGAGTTGTGTCCGAGTTGCCAGGAAGCCACTGCGGATCTCTCCCTGCTCCTCCACTGTGAACAAGAGGGGGTCCTGGGTCAGCCTGCTCCTTTCCCGACATGTTCTACAGCCCCAAGTCTTCTGCTGGCCCATCGCAGGGATTTTCTGATGGCCCTCCCCCAACAGACAAAAGCAATGAAAAGGACACCATGTCTGCCCCTGTTGGGTGGGGCACTAAACTCCCAAGCTCAGCCCAGAGGCAGAATTTTCCACTGCCTGGCACCCCAGTCTAGTTTCCGGGCTTGCACAAGCTGAGGCCTGCCCCTGACCCCCTCCCACCCTATGCTCCCACACACCTGGGGAATTAGGAAGCTGACACCCTCCTCTCTGCTGGGACCAGGAGCTCCTCATGTTACAACTGGAAATCATCACCCCCACTCCCCAAGAGGTCTGGGCATCTAATCTGGGCCCTTTCCTGCTCCACACAAGACTTCTGACCCAGCATTCAGTGTCCCCTTCTACTCCCTTCTTCCCTTCACAGCCCCCACCAGGTAGCCTGCTTACCACCCTTAGCCCATTCTGTTTCTGATCATCGTGTGAGCAAACCATAGCTCTCCAGCCTCAGAACTCCCTAAAGACTTGGACTGGGCCTCTTCTTCCTAGTAATTCCTCCACACCAAGGCCACTGGGGTCAAGCACAAATATCCGGGAAAGGTTGGGCACACACACATAAAGGCACCTCACAGACTGACAGGGAGAACCTCATGTGCCCTACTCTGCAATCCATAAGCTGTCTTTCCTGCGGTAGTCTGACCCCAGTCCTACCACTTACCAGTGAGCTCGTTGTTGAGGTTGACAATAAGGGGGTTGTTCTTCCAATCAAAGGTTGATACCAAGAAAAGGAACCGAAGGAAGCCGACTTGGGGGGAGCTGAGAAAAAAAAGTGAGCAAAGAGTTTGGGCCCAACCACACATTCCAAGGCTCACCCAGTGGTCTAGACAACCTAGACCCCTTGGCAGGGATTAGGGGGTGGAGGGTGTCTCAGAACCCCTTCTGTCACCTATTTCAACTACCTTCTCCCATTCGGACTGAAGGTATAGCTTAAGGGATGAAAGCCGGCCCCAAGGGGAACTTTCTGTCTAAGGTAAAGATGGAGAGAATTACCTGGGAGGGGTGAAGGGCTCAGGATGCAGGAAAAGAGCAGCAACCACCAGGTCCAGGCTTTCGTCCGTGAACCCTGCACCCAGAAGCTGGGCACGTACCCACCGCTTGGCCAGCCGCGCCACACCTGAGAAGGCTGGGTGTTGCTGCTGGAGCCTGCGGATGGGGAAGAGTAGTGGCAATGAGCCTCAGGACATCAGGGCCCTAGAACAGTACTTCATCTCCACCACCACTCTCCACTCAACCTTTCCCTGAAGTCTCCTTCTGTGCTAACACACTCTATACAGAATCTCACATACCCCTATCTAATGCCAACAGGTTGGTCCTCTAAAATTCCCATTTTACACATGAGAAGAAATAAGGCCGGAGCAGGGGGCCTGCCCTGCCCAAAAAGGACATAGCCAGTGAAGTGGCAGGGCGAAGGTTCTAGAATTTGCCTGACTCCATAACTCCTGTCTCTATTATAACATCTGGCCTCTCAGACAGGGCCATACCCATGCAAGGCGCTGGTGAGCAGGGGCAAGTGCCTCGTCTCCCTCTCGAGGTGGAGAGAGGCAGGTGTGTCCCTCAAGGAGATCATCCCCTCAGGGCTCCGCATTTCCCTCAGGATCTGGGGCTCCCGCTGATAGGCCACACGAACCCGGAACACGAACCCATCCTGGTGGAAGAGGGGATGGGGTGAGAGATCCAGGTCAGCCTGGAGCACCCTCACACCCCATCTCCTCCCTCCCTGGGGCCTCCTGACCCTGCACCAGCCTAACCTTGAGGACGTCTGTGTGTGTGGCCGTGGCACGACACTGCAGCCCGTGCTGTTGTGTCAGCAGCTCTGCCAGGCGCAGCTGGAAGGCAGCTCGGACCCGCCGTATGGCCTCAGCATCCTGTGGCCACTGACCACTGCCCTCCAGGTGACATACCACTAGGAAGAAAAGTAAGAGTTCTCGAGACTGTGGGCTGGAGTGGGAAAGTTTCATCTCATCCCTCCCAAGAGGATCCTCACCGGTCATGGGCTCCACGTAGGCTGGACAGGGCTTGTCAGGCCGGGGTAACAGCGAGGCCCGCTCTCGAAGCTGCTCATAGAAGGAGTAGGCTGGCCTGACTGGGGTAGGTGGAAACACCTATGGAAGAAGTAGGGCTGAGGAAGGGGCCTGAGACAGGGGGAGAGTGAACATGGGAATTGGAAAGGGGCAATACTGGGTGGGTGGGGCAGAGGCGAAGGGGTCACCAAGCAGAAAGGGCTCCCTGTCCCCTTGCACCTCACCTCAGTATACCGCAGCACTGGGTGAGCTCCCTGCACAGCAGACACAGTCAGCGGGAGACCTTCCAGCCCCCACAGGAGGCGACTGAGGTCATCATAGCAACGCACAGCTGCTGCCAGGGCCTCCTCACCTGTGCTGGAGGTCTAAGAAGGAGAATACAGTCAGGAGACCAGGACCCTAGGAACCCATCCCCCTCCCCCACTCCACCCCCACCCACCTGGGATTTTACCACAGCTAAGGCTGTGGTAGAACCAGCATCCCCTCTGCTGGACACTATGGGAAGTGCAGTCTGGCTCAGGTATAGCTACTTAATTCCACCCCACAGGCTGCTCAGCAACCACCCTCCACCTTGACCCCAGCCCTGACACACAACCCTTACCTCTTTTGGGCTTTGGATCAATGTGTCCAGAAGGCCCCCCACATAGTGGACACAGGTCTCTGGGATGTTGGCATGGCTGGGAAAGGGGCATAGCACAGACTCAGTGTGGGCATTGAGGCTACTGGAATAAGCGACTGGACTTTAGCTGCTCAGCCCAAAGCCTAGGCCAGACTCTCCTAAAAGGCTCCCCAATCTATGGCTACTTCCCGGCATCCAGATGCTAAGACTCACTCTCCTAAAAGGCTCCCCAATCTATGGCTACTTCCCGGCATCCAGATGCTAAGACTCACAGTGCCAAGAGGTGGGTGACCACTTGGTGGGGAATAAGGCGCTTCTGGGCCATAGAGCCTGCTTCCCAAACCACAGCTTCCCGAATGGCTCCATCCTGGAAACGCCGAAGCTCTGAGCGAGATCCCCAGAACTGGCGGAAGTCAGAAGCCTGAGGAAAGGCAATGGGTGGTAGGAGAAATCAACAAAGATGGGCTCTGTCAGAAACCCCTGAAAGACTGCAATCTAAGCGGCATAAGGATAATCCACACTTCTGCCAGCGCACGGCTTGGACTTCTCAAGACAGGCCCAAATCATCCCCAGACCCCACGGCTCCTCACCTCAGGCTGGTTGGCCTCTGGACCCAGCTCAAGGACACTGGTCAGCCCCTCAGGCCGGAGGAGCAATCCCAGGGTCAGGGTCCCAGAGTCTCTGTGCTTTGGTGGATCTTGGCTGAGGTCCCACTGAAGGGTATAAAAAGGCAAAGCTCAACTCAAGAATGCCCCCGCTTGATCGAAAACCCAGATCTAAAGATCTAGGGGCACCTGGGTGGCTCAGTTGGTCAAGTGTCTGCCTTCAGCTTGGGTCATGATCCCAGGATCCTGGAATCAAACCTCACATTGGGCTCCCCACTCAGTGAGGAGCCTGCTTCTCCCTCTGCCTCTGACCCTCCCCCTGCTTGCACACACTCTCTCTCTGTAATGGATTAAAAAAAGAAAGAAAGAAGAAATATAGAAAGGTAGGTAGGTAGATCTAGCTAGAGGAATGGTGTCTTTTGTATCCCATGGGACTCTGGATCTAGTCCCTCTTAAGCCCACAAACTCCCCACCCCCACAGCACCTCACCTCTGACACTGGGGGCCGAGAATGGGCCAGCAGGTGCAGACGGGACCCCAGACCCTGCTCCAGGAGCGTGGTCAGGGAGCCCAAAGCAGCAGAAACATAGTCCCCACCAAGATCCTGCAGCTCTGGCCACAGCTTTAGCCGGTGACATGCTGCTTGTAGGCGACTCAATGGATGGATGCTAGAGGGGCACAGAGGGACAAAGAGACAGATTGAGGTGCTGCTGACCCCAAAGACCACCCCCCTCAAAACAAGGAAGATCTAAACATCTGCCTGAGCACATCTGCCCCATCACTGCAGCCCCAGGGGAAAAGGCCCCACTGACATAGCCTGCCACCCCTAAACTTACTGCAAGACATGGTCAAAAGCCCGGATCATGGGTTTGGGAGTCATCAACAGAAGCTGGAATCCGTCATCAGCTCTACTGTCCAGCAATGCCATAGACAGCCGTGCCTCATGCTGTACCTGGGGACACAGGATAAACAGGGAACTCACATGTGAAACTATCACCACTCTACCCCTCTCTTCATTGACCTGAGGGCTCAGACCAAGAGACATGCCTGACCTAAGCTCTTTGGAGAGGAGTTTCTGGGGCCCTGGGACTGGCAGAAGGGAAAGAATCTGGACCAGGACATTGAGGGGTACGACTGGATTGGTACCTGGTGGTAAGTAGAGGCAGTAACATCAGCACAGAGATTGAGAAAGCCTGAGGAGTCCAGGAATACAACAGGGAAGGCCTGGTGGAAGTCAGCCAGGGCCGGCTTGGAGGCACAGAGAGAAATCAGTTAGGGTTGGGGCCTTACCATCAAGCCTCCTTGTCCAGACCCAACCCTGCCCCACTCACCAAGGAGGGATCTGAGCTGAGACATAGGCTGATCCCGTTGACTGTCAAATCTGTGGTGGCTGAAGTGAGCCAGAGAAGATGGGTGTATCAGACGGTATCTTCTTCCCAGGGGACCCAGCCCTAATGACACTGTCCCTCTGGTCAGGTGACTACAACTGCCTGCCTCCAGAATTCAGTTTGTTCAACTGTCTGATGGCAACAAACTGAATGATCCCTGGTAGGATGAGAGGACTCACAGGAAGAGTGGAATCCTTAGCCACCTTACCCAGAAACTGCAAGACGCTCCTCAGGACCTGGTAGCCACTCATAGTGGTGTGGATTTTCCGTGTGGACACAAGGAAGGCAACCAGCATGGAGACAAGGAACCCACTGAACCCTCCCAGGCCCTGAAAATGAGATGGAGAGAGAGGCCCAAGCTTAGGGCCAGCCCGCCACCCAGAGAAGCAGGGAGGCTGCGTCACTCCCAGCTCACCTTGTCCAGTTCCCGCTGCCGCAGCCAGACCTTCAGAAGTGCCACACCATCCTTCAGCCCCAAGGCTGAGCCCAGCACAGTGGACAGCAGCTGCATATGGGACTCAAGGGTCATGTCCTGCAGGACCCACGTGTTATAGTGGGGGGTGGGAGGCTCCGGGCTACCTGTGGGAGAGGGGAAGCCTTGGGAGGAGAAATCCCCACAACATCCTTCCCTTCAGCTCTACCTTGATACCACTGCCTGCTTACCATCCCCTGGGGAACTCTGCCCTCGGTACCAGGCAGAGCGCACGTTGTTCTTAGACGGCAACAGGCGGCAGGGGCGGAAGAAGTCAGGTGGAGGGCACGGATGCAGACGTACGGTGACCAGGCGTTCATCCTTCCCTGGGGGAGACAGGGAGGGCTGAGATCCTGCCAGGGGGTGCCCTGTACCACCCTCCTCCTATGTGAGGGCCCACGCCCTCCTCCCACCTTAGAATCTGTCCTTCAAACCTGAGGCCCAAACCACTCACCTTGGACTTGAGGTCCCCGCCCCTTCCCCACTAGATTTGTCACCCCAGACTGTGCTTTGGCCCAGTGTGTGCCTCTCACCAGGGGGCCGAAGAAGCAATGAGGGTTTCAGGTGGCAGCCGTTGGTGTAGGAGAAGCGAACACTGCCAAAGAGGGGGTCTTGGCCCAGATGGTGAGCCAAATGGGCCAGGTAGAGAGCGCGCTTGCGGAAGTAGCGCTGGTTCAACCCATCCTTGTCCTGTAGGATCTCCTGGGGAGGGTCACAAGAAGGGAGAGATGACCAGGCACTTAACTGCTAGTTGTTAGAGAGCTGGGGGTGCAGGATGAAGCCAAGGTGAATCACAGTTAGAAACCTCAGAGATATCTGGGGCACTTGGGTGGCTCAGAGGGTTAAGCCTTCAAGCTCAGGTCATGGTCTCAGGGTCCATGGATTGAGCCCCACATCAGGCTCTCTGCTCAGCGGGGAGCGTGCTTCCCCTTCTCTCTCTGTCTGCCTCTCTGTCTACTTGTGATCTCTCTCTCTGTGCCAAATAGATAAACAAAATTTAAAAAAAAAAAAAAAAAGAAAGAAAGAAAGAAAAAGAAACTTCAGGGGTCCTTCCTGGCCAGAGTGTCTGAACCAGGGCTAACAACAATATACTTAGCTCTCAGACAAGGAACGCGTCTGAACCAGGGCTAACAACAATATACTTAGCTCTCAGACAAGGAACGCAAAGTTCCAAACAGCAGCAACTGATCCAAGGGCACATTTAAGCTGCCCTCAAGAGGACAGCAAAAGAACAAATTTTGTTTGTTTGTTGTTTTTTTAAGATTTTATTTATTTGAGAGAGCGAGAGCATGAACAGGAGTGAGAGGGAGAAGCAGGCTCCTCACTGAGCTGGGAGCCCAATGTGGGGCTCAATCTCAGGACCCTGGGATCATGACTGAGCCGAAGGTAGACACTTAACCAACTGAGCCACCCAGTCACCTCTGCCCTTTTTCCAGTTCAGATTTCAACCTCCTGGCAAGTGGTAAATGGGAAAGAAAGAGGGACCTAGGAATTTGCAGGTGGTCAAGGAACAGGTCCCTCATCACCCAAATACTGGACCTCACCCTGGGCATGGTCACTGCCATGTCCACATTGATGTCCGGCCGGATGCAGGTACCCAAAAGGTAGCTGCCCACAACAGTGACCTGGGCTGGAGGCAGGAAGCAGAAACAGCCCTTCACGGGATAGGGCACTTGGTGGAGGGGTACTCGAACCCCAGCTGGGAGCCAGGTCTGGTCAGTCAGCTGTGGGGACAGAGACAGTGATACATATTACTCTGATTGCCTTTCTGACATGTCCCCCTTGACGTCTAATAGACATCTGAAATTAAACACTTCAACATATTTGAAAACTCCTAGTCTTTCTGTAAACATATCCTCCTTATTAAGGCAACTTCATACCAGTTGTTCAAGCCCAAAACATTTAAATCACCTTCACTCATCTCCATTAAGAACACCCATTCCACTTTCAAGAGCATCTAGACACTGACCACTTCTCTACTTCTCCATCCTAGTCTGAGATACTACCACTTTCTTGGGGATCACCACATAATAGGTCTCTAACTAGTCTCCCTGATTTTATCTTTATCTACCGCCATTCTACTTTTTTTTTTTTTTTTTTTTTTAGGATTTTATTTGTCAGGGGCACCTGTGTGGCTCAGTGGGTTAAAGCCTCTGCCTTTGGCTCAGGTCATATCCCTGGGTCCTGGGATTGGGCCCAGGACCGCATTGGACTCTCTGCTCGGCAGGGAGCCTGCTTCCCTTCCTCTTTCTCTTTGCCTGCTGCTCCGCCTCCTTGTGATCTCTATCAAATAAATAAATAAAATCTTAAAAAAAAAAAAAAGATTTTATTTGTCAGGGAGAAGCAGGCTCCCTTATGAGCAAGAAGGCCGATGCAAGACTGGATCCCAGGACCCTGGGATCATGACGGGAGCCAAAGGCAGATACCTAACCAACTGAGCCACTCACGCGTTCCTGCATTCTACTAACACAACAGTCTGAGTGGGAGCCTGATGTGAGACTCAGTCCCGGGACTCCGGGATCACCACCTGAGCCAAAGGCAGTGGCTTAACCAACTGAGCTACTAAGGCACCCTGAGAATGTTTTTAAAAATGAAATTAGAGGGGCGCCTGGGTGGCTCAGTGGGTTAAAGCCTCTGCCTTCAGCTCAGGTCATGATCCCAGGGTCCTGGGATCGAGCCCCACATCGGGCTCTCTGCTCTGCAGGGAGCCTGCTTCCTCCTCTCTCTCTCTCTGCCTGCCTCTCTTCCTACTTGTGATCTCTGTCTGTCAAATAAATAAATAAAATATTAAAAAAAATTTTTTTTTAAATGAAATTAGATCACATCACTGCTCTACCAAAAAAATGTCCCATCAGTGGTTTCTCATTTCATCCAGAGCAACAGCCAAAGTCCTTATTTCTAGGCCCTCCGTGAAATGCCTCCTTCCCCCATTGCCTTTCTGAACTCATCTCCTATTTTCTCCTCATTCAATCCAAGGAATATACCAGACTTACTTCTACATTTGAGCCTTTGTGTTGACTGTTTCCCCTTCCTGGCACATTCTTCCTCCCTTAGGTATCCATATGGCTGACTCACTTCCTTCAAATCTTCACACTAATGTCACTTCAATGGGGCCTACCTGAACCACCCTATTTAAAGTTGCAGACCACTCCCATCCTCTGATATCCCCACAATTCCCTTACCTTACCCTACTTTCTCCTTTGCCCATAGTGCTTACCACTTTCTAACATTGCCACACGGTTTACCTGCCATGCTTATTATCTACTATCTCTCAGTCCAACACTAGAAAACAGACCACTTTGTTCACTAATGTATCCTAAGAATACAAGTACTGCAAGGAACTAAGTGTTTGCTGAACAAATGAACACATGGCTGACTGGACTTTCAGTTGAGCCTCCTGGCAGCGAAAATGAGCTCCTTAGCACCCCACCCCCTCTGGAGAAGAGGAGGCCCTGTTTCAGATCCCCACACTGAGGACCTCTCCGGGGCTTCCCATTTCTTCACCTCTGTCTTAGTAGTTGAGGGCACCCTCAGGACCCGCTGGTTGACCTCCCGTAGGAAAGTATCAATCCGCTCCTTCTTCTTCTCTGGTAGCCTCACTTCCTTTAGTAGCTCCTCTACCTGAAAAAACAGAATTGTTCAGCATCAGGGTTCCGGGCCCACCATCTAACCAAAGCCCCAGCCACCCAATAGTACCTGTAAGCGAAGCAAGCTGGAATGGAAGAGACTCTCAGTCTCCCGAAGCCGATTCAGCTCCTCATTGGTGGGCTCCTTATACAGTTCTGCCCGGCTAAGCTTCACTGGCTGCAGGAGGCCTTCCACTGGAGGTCCCGCCAAGTTACGCTTCTTTGAGGACTCCTTCTTTCCCTCCTTGCCTGTGCTTTCTGGAGCTGGTTCCATCTCCTGTGGCCAATGAGGAGAGAAGCCACTGTGAGGTCACAGCATCCACTGCCTGAAGTGCCACCTTGATAGGATGTGGGCAGAATCTTCACAGGCTCCTGTTCACTCTTTTGAATGGGAGTCCAACTGTAAAACTCAGGATTATCATTACTTAGAAGAACATTACTGAGCTCTAGGCTGAAAATACCTTGAGTTGAGGGCTCCTCTATGTGACAGCACAAGCATGAAGCCCTGCCTAGAGTTCGTAGGGTTAGTAGTTGAATGAGCCTAAGCAATGCTTGAGCTCCTTGTATTTTCGGTACTATGCACCAGGGAGCTTCCTCTTCTGCTCAGTTAGTCCTGGGAATCTGCAAATGCCACCTCCACTCTTGCTCAGGCTCTACCCCTGCCAGGAAGCCTGACTATAGACTACATCAGTATAAGTAGCCTCTGTAAAATATACTCAGTAAGTCATCCAATCCTCAGTAATCCCAAAAGAAAATACACACTTGAAAGGAGCCCCTGAGCTCAAGGTTCCACAGTTAGTATGCATATACTGTAAGCAGGCTTCACAGCCTGGTCTGCAGGATCCCAAACCTTCTGCCCTACAGCCCTGGGCCCCGCCCCCACTCCACGGTCCCACACGGGTGAGAGCTCTACTGAAGGGTTCCAGAAGCACCACCCTGTGCCCTGTTACAGCGGCGAACACAGAACCGGGCACAAGAGGTTAGATCTCACACAATGACGAGGAAGACCTGGTTAGGAAAATGACCTGGTTTGGTCTCAACTTCCAAGTGCATAGTTCTCGAAGGAGTAGGCTTTAATAAGCTTTACTGCTTCTATCCAAATAACGCTAGGTTCCGTCTCCCCTGGCGGTCTCGGTGCCCCAGACTGGAAACGTGATGGAATAAGGCTCTTCCAGAAGCGACCGCCTTCGCGCCCCTCGTCAGCGAACTGCCAGTCTCTGCCACCTCTGGCACGCGGAAAGTCCTCTTTCCTCCCATTCAGCTCACCCACCTCTGGCTCCCCAGCAGCTCCGCGATCCTGCCCTCCCGTGGGCGCCGGCCCCATAACTCTGGGTCCAGGTCTTGCTCCAGCACTTCGGATTCAAAGCCTGCGTACTCTGCACAAATTCTTCCCACGTTGGCAGAAGTACCCAAGCCCCCCGCAGAATTACAGAAGCCTGGCAACAAAACTGACGACGGTTTGCAGTAAACTCCCTGCACCGCGTGGGGACAAGCCTCGTGCCGCAGGACTCCGCCCAGTTCCAGAGCCATTAGGTGAGTGCCGGAAGAATCGCTGGCCATTGGCATCTGTCACTCCCCAGGACCGCCCATCATGGGGGAGGGGCCAAACTGGATTCTCCCATTTACGGTCTCTTTGCGACGCCAGACCGGAAGCCTGCGTTCAGTTTATCAGTCGCTCTCTTTTCCTCACTTCCGCAGGTTGCGTCGAAAGGCGAAGGGTGGAGCTAGTTGATTTCTGTCCTTTTTTTCCCCGTCTACTACGTCTTATCAAGTAGCCAGTTTTGTCAGTTCTACCTTCAAAATATGTTGTAAATTTACTCATTCTTTTCTGTCCTTAGTGTCAAATTTAGTCCCAAGTCACATCATCCTGTGATTATATTATAAATTATAATATGAATAATATAAATATTATATTATAAATATAATAGAAAATATATAATTTATTATAACTTATTATATTATAATAAATTATAATAAATTATATATTATATTTTCTATTATATTTATAATTATAAATTATATTGTAAAATTATAATACGTTCTCTCCAGTTTATTATTAAATTTTCCAAATCTACCAAAATATTGTAATAATAATATAGTGAGCTCCCATATATCCTTCACCTACCCATCATAACTTAGTGTTTGTCTTGGGCGCCTGACTCAGCTGCTTAAGCATCTGCCTTCTGCTCAAGCCTTGCTCTCAGGACACTGGGATCAATTCTCACATGGGGCTCCCTGCTCTGGGGAAGCTGGCTTCTCCCTCTCCTTCTGCCCCTCCTCCTGCTTGTGCACTCTCTGTTGCGCGCTCGCTCTCTCTCAAATAAATAAAATCTTAAGTTAAAAGAAAAACTTTTGTCAAATTTGTCTTTATGTATTTACATACTATTTTGCAGAACCACTCGAGAATTAATTGCACACATCCCTGAATACTTTGGCCTATATGTAATTAGAACAAGGACTAATCATAGTCCAGTTATAAAATTCAGGAAATTTAAGCTTGATTCAATACTATTCAAATTTCACTGATCATCCCAATAATGCCCTTTACATAGTAGCATTTTATTTTATTTTTTTAAAGATTTATTTATTTATTTGTCAGAGAGAGAGGGAGAGCGAGCACAGGCGGACAGAATGGCAGGCAGAGGCAGAGGGAGAAGCAGGCTCCCTGCTGAGTAAGGAGCCCAATGTGGGACTCGATCACAACACGCACCAAAGGCAGCTGCTTAACCAACTGAGCCACCCAGATGTCCCTACATAGTAGCATTTTATTTCCTGATGCAATATCATGCATCAGTTTGGTTGTCATGTTTCTTTTCTCTGTCTTAATCTAAGAACAGTTGCCAGCTCTCCCTTTTTTGGTCTTTCATGACAACACTTTTGAAGAGTATAGGACAGTTTCATTCAATAGTTTTTTCATACAGTATACATATATATGTATATATGTGTATATGTAATTACAAGTGATATACAATATACATACGTAAAAGTTACATATATACAAATGCATATAGAATTATATCTATGCATATAATTATATAAGCATATGATTACATATACAATTACATATATACATATAGAAAATTACATAAGGGTATAGCTTGAATATTCATATATGAAACATACCTATGTAACCAGCTCCCAGAAAAGAACATTTCCTGAACCTTTAGAATCTTCCCTTATTCTGCCACCTAGTCATTATGCCCCCACAGTAACTACTACCCTGACTTCTAATAGCACGGAATAATTTAATTTATGCAATAGCTTTTTAAAGGAGTTTTTCACAAGAGTGGTCTTGTCCTCCTTCGGGCCCTTTCCATGTGGTTGCCAAAATGAGTGTTCCAAAACTGTCACTCTACCATGTCACTCTCCTCTTAAAACTTCACCAGTGACCCCTCCCGGGCTCCTGGGAGGCTCAGTTACTTAAAAGTCTGACTCAATCTTAGCCTGGGTCTTGATCTCAGGGTCCTGAGTTCAATCCCCCTGTTGTAGGATTTTTCTCTCCGTTGGTTCTTGATCACGCCACTTTGAAGAATGAAGAGATAAACCAGAGGGAGTGATGGGTATCAAAGTAAGGTTTATTGTGTGATAGAAAAGTGATAGTACAAAGCTCCCAAGGAGGGAGGGGACCCAAAGGGGTTACCACCAGAATGTCTAAGTTTAGGGGTATTTATGGGCTTGTTGGCAGGCCGTTTTAATCTGATTAACCCTCCCTGTGCCTGTTATCCAATCAGGTTTTTGTCCTATGGGAAAGGGTGGAGGGCTCCTTCTAGGGTGTGTGTAAAATCCTTTGAAGGGTGGTTTTCTTTGGTGGGGGGGGCCTTATCCCCACCTGCCTGCCTTCCAACTATCCTTCATTACCAATGTTGGGCTCCATGCCCGGCATGGAGCCGGCTTAAAACAAAAAACAAAAAGCAAAACCTCAGCAGTGGCTCCCAGATGTACTTAGGATGAGATATGAGTTTATATAAAGTACTTTACTGGTTATGCCATCCCTCTTCTTTTTCGTTTTAAGATTTATTTGTTTATTTGACAGAGAGAGAGAGAGAGAGAGAGAACAGGGGGAGGGGCAGAAGGAGAGGGAGACAAGTTGACTCCCAGCTGAGCAGGGAGCCCAACTGGGGCTCAGGGCTTAATCCCAGGACCCCAAGATCACAACCTAAGCCAAAATCAAGAGTCAGACGCTCAACCAACTGAGCCACCCAGGCACCCCATTCAACCTTTTTTTGATACTCCACCCCTTGTTCACTTCAGCAAAATAAGCCTTTCAATTCTCTGGTTATAGCACATTCTTCCCATCTCGGAAACTTGAGCCAAGCTGTTTGCTCTGCTTGGAATGCTTTTTCTTGTCTTTTTCTCTTTTTCATCCTTCAGTTGTCAGGATTAGTATCACCTATTTAATTAGGCTTTCCCTTACCATCTAATCTGAAATATGTTTTCCCTTATCTTGTGATCCCATTATTTTCTTTTTTTAAATAGGTTTTGATTGTTTATCAATTGTCTCTTAGTCCTTGACTGTAAATTCATGAAAACAAGGACCAGGTCTACGTAGCCAATGCTTAGCACACTGTAAATACTCAATAAATGTTTACTGAATGAATGAATGAGTGAAAGGATGTAGCCACTGTTAACCTTCCAATCTTCTCTCTTACCATTGAACTATTGGATTTTCCCTACTTATCTTGCTTTTTGTTCTGGGCCTTTGAACTTGCTATCCTTTTTGCTTAATGTTTTGACCACCCTCCAGCTTTATTGAGATATAGTTGTTGAATAACCTTAAGTTTAAGGTATACAAGGTGATAATTTGTTACATGTATGTGTTACAAAATGATTACCACAGTAAGGTTAGTTAACACATTTAACACGTCCTTTGTCTCACATAATTACCATTTGTTGTTGTTGTTATGGTAAGAACATTTAAGGTCTATTCTCTTAGCAACTTTCTTTTTTTTTTTTTTAATATTTTATTTATTTATTTGACAGAGAGAGATCACAGTAGGAGAGAGGAAGGGAAGAGATCACAGAGAGAGGAAGGGAAGCAGGCCCCCTGCTGAGCAGAGAGCCCGATGTGGGACTCGATCCCAGGACCCTGAGATCATGACCTGAGCCGAAGGCAGCGGCTTAACCCACTGAGCCACCCAGGCGCCCCAGCAACTTTCAAGTATACAATACAGTATTGTTAACTACTGTCACCATGCTGTACATTAGATCCCCATAATGTATTCCTCTTATACCTGGAAGATTGTATCTTGTAACCAACATGTCTTCATTTCTCCCTCCCTTACCTCCTGGCAAACTTACATACTCTCTGTAAGTTTGGCTTTTCTCCTACGCTTACCTCCTGGCAAACTTACATACTCTCTGTAAGTTTGGCTTTTTTATATTCCACATATAGTTGAGATCATACAGCATTTGTCTTTACCTGACTTTATTTCACTTAGCATAATGCTCTCAGTATTCATCAATACTGTCACAAAAGGCAGGATTTCCTTCTTTATGGTTAAAGAATGTTTTGATGGTTAAGGAAGGTTTCCTGGAGGAGATGGGTTTGTGCTAAGTCTTGAAGAATAATTTGGGTTTGAATTGACTGAGTAGAAGAAGCCGCACTGTTGAAATCTGATCAAGCACTGAGGAAGATCAGAGAGCTAAGTCAACCACTCATTCCACACTGGTTGCCATTTAAGAAATGGCAAGCACTGTGTTCAGTCTCAAGGATAAAGAGATAAATAAGACATGATGATCACAAGTCAAAAACCTGGAATTATGATCTTGCCCTCACATTTTATAGGCTGGTCTTTCTACTCATTTTTTTAAAATCTAGATTTGACCTTTATTCGAGAGACCAGATGCGTTGCTCCAGGATCTGGTTGCCAGCCCTGAGGCCAAGCAAAGGTGGAAACCCACATCTGGTCCTGCTTTGCCCTGAGCTGCAGCCTTAGCCCCCAGGATCCTGCTTGCCACCATCGCAGGTGCAGGCAAAGAGAGCCTGGGAGAACTGGATGTTGCTATTGATTCATTTAAAAAAAGAAAAATACAAAATCAACCAACCAAACAAAGAAACAAACTCACTTTACTGATTTGGCACTTTTTCTTAAACAAACAAAAAAATACACTAGGACTCCCTGTCCTCCTGCCACAGCTGCATATAATCCACCATCTGGGGCAGAGGGTGGGCATATGAAGGCCATTGACCCCTGTACTCATTTAAATGTAACCTCAAAGAGGCTTATTTTGCCTTTCTCCTGCCTTCATTTAAAATTTATATTTACCCCTGGTGCACCTGGCTGCTCAGTTGGTAGAGCTGGCAACTCTTGATCTCAGGGGTTGTGAATTTGAGGTGACATTGGGAGTAGTGATTACTTAAAAATAAAATCTTGAAGGGCACCCAGGTGGCTCAGTTGGTTAAGCATCTGACTCTTGATTCTGGCTCAGGTCATGATCTCAGGGTTCTGAGATCAAGCCCTGCAATGCTTTCAGTGCTGGGAGTAGAGCCTGCTAAAGATTCTCTCTCTCCCTCTGCCCCACCCCCTAAAATAAATAAACAAAATCTTTTTTTTTTTTTAACTGCATTCACCCCTGCCCAAAAAAGAATAGTAAAAAAGTAAAATTGCATTCACCCCCAAATTTTCAGTTTTAGGCCCTACTTTAATCACCTTCATTAGTACTCACCAAAACTGGCAATGATATTATTTATCTAGTAATTACTTGTTTTTGTGTGATTCAGTCTCAGCCACTAGAATGTAAACTCCATGAGGGCATGACTAAATCATTTCCATCTCATTCACTACTGTATTCTTGGCATTTAGCATAGGGCCTGTCACATAGCAGGCGCTCAATAAATATTTGTTCAATGAATGAATGGCTCTTTCTTAAGAGCTCCTCAGAGTCCAGGAGAAAGATGTAAACAAATAACTGCAATATAGCATTGGTGGTGATATGATATGTACAGATTGTTATGGGCATGTTAGATTAGGAATATTATAGTACTTTGGTTAAAATCAGACATGCTTAAGTGGGATGGCCAAGGTTCAACTTCAGGTTCTAACATTTATGCACTGGGTGACCTTGGTAACTTTCTTAACCTTTCTAAATCGTTTTATTTATTTATTTATTTATTTGACAAAGAGAGAGTGAGAGAGGGAATACAAGCAGATGGAGTGGGAGAGAGAGAAGCAGAGCAGGGAGCCCAATGTGGGGCTCCGTCCCAGGACCCTGGGATCATGACCTGAGCTGAAGGCAGACACTTAACCGACTGAGCCACCCAGGCTCCCCTCTAAAAGTTATTATACTCAGGAATGGGGACCCTGGGTGGCTCAGTGGTTTAAAGCCTCTGCCTTCGGCTCGGGTCATGATCTCAGGGTCCTGGAATCAAGCCCCGCATCAGGTTCTCTGTTCAGCGGGGAGTCTGCTTCCCCCTCTCTCTCTGCCCGCCTCTCTGCTTGCTTGTGATCTCTCTCTGTCAAATAAATAAATAAAATCTTAAAAAAAAAGTTATTATACTCAGGAAAACAGATGTTCTGGTATGGATGTCATGGATTTTTTGACAAACAGGATACTGCTTGTAAAGAGCATGTCACATACTGATGCACAGTAAATATTATTATTTTTTTCTAGCTATTATTATTAAAGAAATACTGTAGCTCCTTAAGAGCACTATTTGACTTACATGTGTTAACATACACAGTATGAAAAAAAAAGTTGGTCCCCTAAAACGTGTCATTCTATAAGGTCAGAATTAACCTCTCTAAAACAAACACCCCTACCTCTCATTTATCTCTCAAGATTTCCATATCTTTTCTCTTTGGAAGAAAGAATCGATTCTTCAGAAGAGCCCTGGTTGAGGTGTGTCTGGGTGATTCAGCCAGTTAAATGTCTTTCTTTAGCTCAGGTGGTAATCTCAGGGTTCTGGAATGGGCCCCATGATGGGCTTCCCTGGTCAGAGGGGAGAGTGCTTCTCCCTCTCTTTCTGCCCCTCCCTCTGCTGTGTGCTGTGCGCTCCTCTCTCTCTCTCTCTCTCTCTCTCTCTGTCTCAAACAAATAAATAAAATCTTAAAAAAAAAAAAAAAAAAGAGCCCTGGTTGAAGGGCATCAGCTGATTCCTTACGGATGGAGGTTAAGTGTCCTGTTTTCTTTACCACCAGAGGGCACCAATCAGTCAAGTCATTTTACCTCTCATTACAAAACACTATAGGAAAGCTCTAGGAAGCTGTTTCTGCCATCCATTCAACTGACAAATATATTTTGAGTACCTACAACATGCCAAACACTGTAGTAGGTTGTATATAAAAAAGAACCTTGTATAAACAAGACCTGTCATCCTTATGGAATTTATAATCTTGAGCACCTACCTACTAGGTGTCTGAGAGGTCCTATTAGACATGGGTGTGGAGGGTGGGGTTCAATTTGTTGTTGTTGTTACTGATTGTTTTCCTGCTCTTGGCTGTAAGCTCACGAGAACAATTACTTAGTGTCTACTTTGTTTCAAACAATGTGCTGGTTGCTGTGATTCCAGGCATGAATAAGACACACTTGCAACCTACTAATAAACAATATCTTACCTGCTACGATAAAAAGGCATGAGGCAAATTCTAGACTTCCTCTGACCTGAGAATGGAGAACCTTAGTACACACTTCATTATCACATTAGGTTATGAGCCTCCAACAGATACATCTTTATTAGCCCTCTACCTTGGGGCCCTGATCATTGCAGATGTTAACTAGGAATTTGTGAGTTTGTTTGAACTCAGGGAGCAGCTTTTGGTCTGGCTGTCAGGTGTATGTTACTGTGGGTTAGACTAGGGATCCACCATCTTCTGGGTCAGGGTGGGACTGTGGTGAGTTTATGAGGGTGAAATGCTTTGAAGATGAACTTTCTGCCTATTTGTCTACTCACATCCTTGTTATTAAAGGTGTCAACATCATCTCCCACGTTCCCAGGTCAGCAATCTTTTTGTCCCTAAATTGAATGGTAGAGGAAGGGAAGTCAGAATGATTGAGGGCTGGTAGGCAGAATACAGCTATGTCTTCAATTTTTTTTTTTCTTTCTTTAAAGTTCCTACTTATGGATCATTTACCCTGTGCTAGTCATTGTGTCAAATGCTGTATATAGATGATCTCATTTAATATTTACAATAGTTTAAGTTAGGTGTAATTAACCCTTTATTACAGAAGCTGATGAATAAGGAATGGATAATGTAAATGGTGGGGCTAGGGTTGGAACTTAGGATCTTTTCTAAGAAAACGTTTCAGTGGTTATGACATGCCTTCCCAAGAGAACAGGCTTCTCTAAATATGAGGATTTAAGACTGTCTCCGCATCTCACTTCAGTTAAGATTATCTTAATTAAAAAGTCCCTCAGTTCCACTCAGACCTTCCATTTGAAAGATCTATAGGGGTCAAATTTCAACCGCAGAGCGCCTGCGTGTGTGTGAATACATTTTTTTTTCGTTAAAGATTTTATTTTTAAGTAATCTCTACACACAAGGTGGGGCTTGAATTTGCTACCTCAGGATCAAGGGTCGCATGCTCAGGGACTGAGCCAGCCAGGTGCTCCCATAGTACTTCATTTTACAAATAACTGAGGGTTGCCTAGAGCACTTGCCCCAAATCACAGGGAAGGGCTAGGAACCCAGGTTTAGTCCGCGTTACTACTTCTCTCTTTATTTCCCACAACTTCCTCTTTGTAGTTAAGAGAAGTAGAAGCTGGCCTATCTGCCTTCCCCATTTCTCGGATGGGAATCTGCTCTCCCACCCCACCCCACCGCACCCCGGTGGGTGACACTCTGCTCTCCAAGGACACACGGGCTTGAGGGCCCTGCACAAGGTATGTCGGGACACTTCTTCCCACCGGTAAGATGCATAAACTCAGCATATTCGTGTCAAGCACCTACTGAGTGCAGGGACGGCCGACTTTGTGTCACGAGAAGAGGCCTGAAGAGGACCAGGGTTCCACGGAGGATGGCTATGGAAGCCTGTGGATACCTACGCATAGGGAGTGGAAGGGAAGGCGCTGACAGCTCTAGGACCAGTGGTCCCTTCCTGGGAGCTCCCTAGGAACCGCGGCGCCCAGCCGCACACTGTCATTTTGGGGCCAAGGGCATCCCCTGGAGCTACGCTCGATCGGCACAGCAGCTTGGCCCTTTAAGGGCGGGGGACACGCGTCGGCGTCACAAAGCGCCGCCACCGCGCCGGGTGGCAGAAAGGAGGCGGGGAAACAAGCGGAGGAGGGCGGGGGAGGGCGAGGAGGGCGGGGGAGGGAGGGGCGTGCGCACGCGCGTCTGGCCGCCCGCTTCCGAGAGCCGCCCTCCCTCCCGGCGCGCGCCCCTCCTCCCTCTCTCCCTCCCTCCTTCTTCTTGGCTCCGTCGCTCCCGCGGCGCGAGGCTCTCTCGCTCTTCTCCTCCTCCTCCGTCGTCGCCCCTCCCCCCGCGCAGCCGCTGCCGCCGTCGCCGCCGCCGCCGCCGAGAGACCCCCGCGCGCCGCGCTCTCCCCGCCCTCCGGCCCCGCGCGCCCTTCGGCCCCGGCAGCCCCTGAAGAGAACGAGAGGGCGAGCGAGCGCGGCGCTCCCGGGCCGGCTCGGCCCCCTCCCCTCACCATCGCCGGCCCTTCGCCGCCCTCCTCCGCTTCCACCCCCTCTCCCCTCCCCCCCCCAGTCAAGTTGAGGCCCCCTCCGGGGGGGGGAGGCCCGGGACCGGGAGCGAATTCCCCTAACTCCCTCGGCCCCTCCCCCCACTTGGCCCGAGTGTGAGGAAAAGGGCCCGGCCCGGCCCGCGTCGTGTGTGAGGAGGACCCGGGCGGGCCCACGGGCCGTCTGGGGCCTGGTCCGGCCCGCCGGGTGTGTGAAGACAGGGGCCCGGTGCGGCCCGGCGGAGGGCGAGCGGAGGGGAGGGGCCTCGTCCGGCCCGGCGGGTGCGAAAGGACTGGGGCTCCGGCCCGGCGCCGCCGCCGCCGCCGCGATGGCCCAGCAGCAGATGACCAGCTCGCAGAAGGCCCTGATGCTCGAGCTGAAATCCCTGCAGGAGGAGCCGGTGGAGGGCTTCCGGATCACCCTGGTGGATGAGTCCGACCTCTACAACTGGGAGGTTGCCATCTTCGGACCCCCCAACACCCTCTACGAAGGCGGCTACTTCAAGGTACCCCTACCCCCTCCCAGAGCAGGCTTCCCCAGGCGGAGGCCTCCGCTCCCCGCGGCTTGTGGGGCCAAGAGTATGAGCGCGAGTGTGTAGAGGGGGCTCCTCACCTTGGCAGCCCCCTCCCCCCATCCGTGGAAGCAGGAAGGCCTTGCTCACCAAGTGCCTTTTCTTTGTCATGGGGGCGGGGGCTGGAGGCCAGACTGCACCGGGAAATAGGAAAGCCTCTCTGGCTAGGGTAGTGGCTACCGGAGGAGGAGGGCTGTCTTTGTTTTGTTTCCCCAGCTGAGGCTGTGTGGGAAGAAAGGTGGTCTTTTCCTGTCTCGTTTTCGCATCAGAACCCATCCCCGCGCCGGCTGGAACTGCCCCAGAGGGCAGAGTGACCTGCGCTTAGTGGATTGGATCTTTCTTTTTTGGGGGGTGAGGGTGGGGGAAGGGTACTAGTCTGTCATTTCAGAGGCTGCCTAGAGACCTGACACTTTGAGGATTTGATGGGCTTCTTGCGTGGTGGTAGTTCCAACTTCGCATTCCAGTAGGCAGTAATGAATAGGACCCTAGGGGTGGTAAACAAGGGTGCCTGCGTTCCCTTGCCTTTCTCTACTTGAGGGAACGCTAATTTAGCCCCCTCTCTGTTCTCATTCTCTGTTTACTTCAGTGGTATTTCAGAATGCCCTTTGTCCTCACCCTGCCACCAACTTTACTGGCCCCCCCCTCCCTATGTAGGAATATCTGCAGACGGTGGAACATGTTATGTAGGGAGATTGATAGTTTCCCACTTCAGGAAGACTGAAGTGAAACGTTTTACTCAGGTGGTTAGCTCTAGCGAATGGCGTGGTTTCATAGATGAAAAGTATCTGAGGTGAGAGGTTTTCACTGAGTAGGACTCTTCCTTAGGCACCCATGATTTTAGAACAGTGGTTATTATCATGATATCCTGAATCCAGTGGTTTTCTTTCTTTTTTAAAAATTCCATTTCTTTTTTTAAATTTTAAGATAACTTGGTGATATTGGGGTTTATTGGCTTTTTTGTTTGTTTCTGTTTTTCTTTTATCATTTTTATAGGGACAAATCATAGATTGAAGGTAGAATGTTTTTAAATAGTGGAGGCAGAGACAGAAAATTAATGCTAGGGAATCCATTTAATTTTATTTCCAAAAGTAAGTAAAATAGAGCAGTGAGTCAGTCTTAGTTTGTTTTGAAGGGAGGGGCTATCTTGGCATAAGTTTTAAATGAGTGTCTTAGTCATGTAGTTATGATGTACATTTTTAGGATTACCCAGTTTTGTTTTTCTGTCCTTAAGGTAGAACCTTCAGTGTCAGCTTTGAAATTGGGTCAACTTTGTAGAAAATGTGAAAAATTGACAGGGAGATGTTTAATATTCATGCCTGTGATAGTCTGTGAATACCTAGTAAAAACACATCTTTAGAAGATTGTGTAAGAGCAGTTCTGTTAACAACTATATGCTTAATGTCTTGTCACCATACATTATACCTTTTAGATGCAGATATTAAGGAACAAGTTACCAGTGACAAATTGGAGAAGGTATTGCTGTGTCTGCTGGCTAACTTTAGTGACATGAAGTTTAATTTCCATAAAGTGTCATTATTTGGGACAGTTGAGAGTCAAGGTGAATGGGTACTAATTAGAATAATCTCTATTTCAGTGTTTTAAAAACTATGTGAAAGGAAATAATGGGTGCAAATTGCAGTATTTTTGCTTAAGTAGCAGGAAAAGGACTGTGGAGAATCCTCTCAGTTTGAAATAGGAGTATGGAAAGAGGATTCCCTACGGTGGCAAACATTGATTTCAGTTAAGTGCTTTGTAATTTCAGTCCTACTAGAAAGAATGGTTGAATTTCTTTGTATATGTTAGATTTCTTAATTTTTTTACATTTATTATATTTTTTAAAGTTTTGTTTTGTTTAATTTGAGAGAGAACAAGCAATGAGCAGTGGGGAGGGAAAGAGAGAGGGAGAAGTAGACTCCGTGCCTAGCAGGGAGCCTGACCCAGTGCTGATTCCCAGGACCCTGAGATCATGACCCGAGCCAAAGGCAGACACTTAACCACTTAACCTGGCTAAACCACCCAGGCACCCCAATCTTTTTTTACCTTTAATTAGTACATTTAATAACGTATGAAAATTCTTAGACAGGTTTTATGTTTTAGTTTTGTGTGAGAATTCTGTCAGTTTTGTTTTCTTCTATTTTATTCCTTATCGTATGGCCTTTTATCCCAAAAATCTTTTGTTGAAAAAAGGCAAGGGGTGCCTGGGTGGCTCAGTGGGTTAAAGCCTCTGCCTTCAGCTCAGGTCATGAACCTAGGGTTCTGGGATCGAACCCCACATCAGGCTCTCTGCTCAGCAAGGAGCCTGCTGCTTCCTCTCTCTGACTGCTCTGCCTACTTGCGATTTCTGTCAAATAAATAAATAAAATCTTAAAAAAAAAAAGGAAAAATGGCAAATTTATGGTCATGAGCAGTTAATACTGGTGACAGGTCTAAAACCATTGTTTTTTATTTCATTGCTTTTGTCATAAAACAAGGCTTTTAGTGTATTCCACTACAGCTGCAGTTAAAAGTTGGCACAGACCTTTTTCTACCACTATTCTCCCATATCGAATGATAGTTCTTGAACATTTAGTATAATTTATTTTCAAGTTTCTTTTATTTTCCATAATAGATTCTGAAGGCAGTGAGACCGCCATTCATTTTTAAATTTTTCATAATGTTACTCTTTTACTTTTACATATTAATAGGCTTCTTATTGATCTTTTTCACTGTGAAATAGTTGGCTCCAGTCTAACTATGGCATCTGTTGTGGTAGAAACCGGGACTTCGTATTTCACAAATTTTTTTCTATTCATCTTGCTTTTGTTTTTTAAACATCTCAAAAAAAAAAAATCTCAAGTTGTGTGTTTCTTAGCTCTGGGATTTGGGGGTAGCATGTGTGATGGGTATAGGTAGTTTCTTGTTCCTGTTTTTCTGGATATTATAAAATCTTTTTGGCCTTGATTTTTGCCCAGTCTTGATCTCTTAAGACTTACCGAGTGAACGTCTTTGCTGCTTCTATTTTTTCCTCTAGGGGTCACTCATTAAAAAACACAAAGTAGGAGATGGCTTGGAACAGAGAACACCTCTGAACTTAATTTTGCTGCTGTAGAGCAAGTTGGAATTTTATTATGTTACTGGATAAATAAATTGTTGATCAAGTGAGCAGTTAATGATGACTTAACAAGTTCACTCTTTTCAAGTACTTCTGCTAGTGATCATAACTTAGTATGGCTGCTTTGGTATAGAACTCCTTGGAGCTCCTGCATTATGTACTGAAAGCACGGTAGCAGTGAGTCTAGAGATCAGAAAGTGAAGAGTGCCTAGGGGTGCCTGGCTGGCACAGTAGTTGGTAGAGCATGTGACTCTTGATTGCAGGGTTGTGAGTTTGAGGCCCATGTTGGGTGGAGAGATTAAAAAAAAGAAGGAAAGAGTATTTTTCATGATGTTCATAACTTAAAAGTTTAAATGATACAGAAGACTTAAAATATTGCAGTTAACTTTTCATAGGTTGATTTTATTCAGTAATGTGGTTGGGACAGTGAAATACAGGTATTTCCATTTTTAGAAAATTTCAAACTGATAATTTAGGAAAGTGTTTGTTATATACTATAAGTTTTCTTTAATCGAAGCTTCTTTATCAGACTTAACACTTTGCTTTATTTATTCATCTTTTAGAAAAGATTTTAATTTATTTCATAGAGAGAGAGCAAATGCATGGGCAAGTGGTGGGATAGAGGGAGGGGCAGCGGGAGAGGGAGAAGCAGACTCCTCCCAGCTGAGCAAGGAGCCTGATATGGTACTCCATCCCACGCCCCGGGGATCATGACCCCCACCCAAAGACAGATGCTTAACAGCTGAGCTACCCAGAAGCCCTCACTTTGATTTATGTTAAAGAAACTCTTCAATAGTTTTAAAAAATAATGGATATGTATTATTTTAATTTGTTCTGGAATAAAATGAATCTTTTCTGTACTTTTTGGTGCCCCCCCCAAATCCAACCCAAAACACTACCAAAATTAACCTTTAGGCCTGGCAATAGCATACTCTATTTTGTGACTCTGATTCTTAAGATAGAGTTGAAACAATTATTTTAAAAAAGTGATTCTTAGTCTTTTTGTTATATGGATTCTTTTGAGAAACAGTTTTCTTTAGGAAAACATTGGCACATATAAACTAGTTTGTATACATTTTCAGAGGGTTAACAGATGGGTTAAGAATTCCGGTTTTAAAGGATTTGGATAGGTACCTTAACTTTAAAATCATAAAAATAGTGCTTTTAAAAAAAAATAATCATATAATGAGTCTGTAATTAAAGCTATCTTATTAATTTTTCCTCAGTCTCTCTGAGAATACCTCTTAGAGCTTTTAGCTGTAACCTTTTCTGGAAGCTGAACTTGGCTTGAGTGCTGAGTGAACTAAGGCAGCACTGTAAATGGAAACATAGTTAATGTCCAGTGGTTTGAGGCACTACTGTAAATGTAGTTTTAGTGTTCCCCCACTGCCCCCCCATGGCAAAAGTATAGCACCTCAGTATTTTATAGAATATTCTTTTATCCTGTTGATTCCAAAAGGCTTTCTAAAAATTAAAAAAAAAATTTTTTTTTAAAGAATTTATTTATTCATTTGACAGAGATCACAAGTAGGCAGAGAGGCAGGCAGAGAGAGAGGCGGAAGCAGGCTCCCTGCCGAGCAGAGAGCCCAATGCAGGCCTGGATCCCAGGACCTTGAGATCATGACCTGAGTGGAAGGCAGAGGCTTAACCCACCGCCGCCCCACCTCTGCCTGCTTCTCTGCCTACTTGTGATCTTTCTCTCTGTCAAATAAATAAAATCTAAAAAAAAAAATCTTTGTGCAGAGTTTACAGAAATGTGAAGTGTGGGTATTAGGTATGTGTTTGTAAATGGTGACTTAAATTAAACTTTAAAGTTCTTACGATTTTTTTTTCTTTTTAATACCTTACCTATTAGCTCACGGGCATGTTTGAGCGCACTCCCCAAAGCTTTAAAGTTTGAGCATTTGTCAACATAACTATAGTCTATCATGATTAAACCTTCTATTCCATTTTTGCAACTTAGCATTACTGTTCCTAGTTTAAGATTCCAGAAGAACCTGTCTTGTTGGAGACAAGTGAATAAAGGAAGCCATCTAACAAATTGGGTCACCTCTGCTAATCTGTTATGGGGAAATAATAGTGAGGAAGCATTAGAAATTCAGGGCTTAGGACTACAGAACTCCACCTTGCTTGAAAGGTCGTATTTAAAACTAAATCTTTTGGGGTACCTGGGTGGCTCAGTCAGTCTGTTAAGCATCTACCTTCGGCTCAGGTCATGATCACAGGTCCTGGGATTGAGCTAAATTTTGGGCTCTCTGCTCAGCTGGGAGCCTGCTTCTCCCTTGCCCTTTGCCTCTCTCCCCTGTTCCTACACACTCTCTTTCTCTGACCAAATTTAAAAAAATTTTCTTTTACTTAAGTTTAAAGGTCCCAAGGGTAATTATTATCTGTTCCTCCAAATTATGGGTCGAGATTGTTATGATGACTTCTGTTTATATCTTAAATTCACAGGAAAAAATGGATTTTTTGTTTTTGGACTACTTGAATTAGAGAATGATAAATCCTATTGCAGAAAGATTTTTTTAAAATTGGCGAATATATTTAATAGCAACTTTTCTCATTACTTTGGGGAGTGGGTTAGTGCTAGAGTTGAGAAATAGAAGTCTTTTTTTTTTTTTTAAAGATTTTATTTATTTATTTGACAGACAGAGAGATCACAAGTACACAGAGAGGCAGGCAGAGAGAGTGGGGGAAGCAGGCTCCCCGCTGAGAGAGCCTGACTCGGGGCTCTAGGACCCTGGGATCAGGGCCTGAGCCAAAGGCAGAGGCTTTAACCCTCTGAGCCACCCAGGCGCCCTGAGAAATAGAAGTCTTAAAACTAGTTTTGGAGTTAGAAATGAATACATGTTTTACAGAAATGACTGTGGGAAGATGATGGGGGGTGTAAATTTCTTAGTGTGATACTGGTTTATGCTTTTAAAATAATGCTTTAATATTTTTCCAAGTAAATTTAAGCGTCATAGGAAACTTGAGTAGTTTTAATGTTAAAGCCTTTTTATTCTTTCATCTGAGTCTGTTAAGTGGTACTTGTTACCTCTATTATAGCATCTTTAGATCAGTGCCATAGTTTTATTTTTTTTTTAAGATTTTATTTATTTATTTGACAGATCACAAGTAGGCAGAAAGACAGGCAGGGAGAGACGAGGAAACAGGCTCCCTGCTGAGCAGAGAGACCCATGTGGGACTGGATTCCAGGGCCCTGAGATCATGACCTGAGCAGAAGGCAAAGGCTTTAACCCACTGTGCCACCCAGGCGCTCAGTGCCATAGTTTTAATCTAGATTTCTAAATTTCATAATTCATTATTTATCTGTTTTGTTGTATTTGCTGCATGGGCAGCTGATATTTAATTTGAGGGATAAATCTATGGAGTCATTTGGATTATGTGTCTCACGTAGTAACATAAGTAGTCATTTAGGTTGTAAATATCAAATGATTACTATCTTGTTGAAGATAACCATGGCCCCCATTTATAAGATAATATTAAGAACTGGCGAAGTTACAGCAATTGGGGCAATATGTAATAATCCTTTGTAGAAACAGAATAACTTAATTTAGGAAAAAGTTTTTTTTTTTTTCCTCGAAGATTTTATTTGAGAGAGGGAGAGAACATGAGCACAGGGAGGGACAGAGGGAGAAGAAGAGGGAGAAGGAGACTCCTGTCTGAGCACGAAGCCAGACAGCAGGGCTCAATCCCAGAACCCTGAGACCATGACCCAAGCTGAAGTCAGATGCCTAACTGACTCAGCCACTGAGGTGCCCTGTAGAAATAACTTTGTTTAATTTTCAATTAGCCAACATATAGTACATTGTTAGCTTTTGGTATAAGATTTATTATTTTTTTAAAGATTTTCTTTATTCATTTTTGTGTGAGAACTCCACACAAGCAGTAGTGGGACAGGGCAGAGAGACAAGTAGACTCCCTGCTGAGCAGGGACGCCTCTATGGGACCTGACCCCAGGAGTCTGGGATCATGACCTGAGTTACAGGCAGATGGTTAACCAACTGAGCCACCCAGGTGCCCTAGAAATAAGATTTAAAAAAAAAAAGGTTTTATTTATTTATTTGACAGAGATCATAAGTAGGCAGAGAGAGGCAGGTAGAGAGAGGAGGAAGCAGGCTCCCCGCGGAGCAGAGACCCTGATGAGGGGTCCATCTCAGGACCCTGGGATCACGACCTGAGCTGAAGGCAGAGGCTTTAACCCACTGAGCCACCCAGGCGCCCCTAGAAATAAGATTTTTAAATTTACTTATAGTCATACCTGATATGTATAATAAGACAAAACAATAAGTTTTACTGTTCAAAACAGTATCCTTCATATAATTTGAAACTTTTCTTTTGAAATTGTTGGTAGAGGCACAGGTAAAATTAGTGTGTAGTATTTTATTTTCACATGTCATTAAAAAAAAAAAAGATTTATTTATTTTTAGAGACAGGCAGAGGGACAAAGTCTCTTAAGCAGACTGTGCAAGAGAGCGGAACCTGACTCTGTCTTACTAGTCTGAGATATGACTTGAGCTGAAACCAAGAGCCAGAGACTTAATCAACTGTGCCATCCAGGCGTCCCTATATTCACAGGCCACTTTTTTTTTTTTTTTAAAGATTTTATTTATTTATTAGAGAGAGAGGGGGGGGGAGAGAGCAAGCATAGGCAGACAGAATGGCAGGCAGAGGGAGAAGCAGGCTCCCCGCTGAGCAAGGAGCCCGATGTGGGACTCGATCCCTGGACGCTGGGATCATGACCTGAGCCGAAGGCAGCTGCTTAACCAACTGAGCCACCCAGGCGTCCCTCACAGGTCACTTTTGATTGAAAAATATTATTACTCAGATTATTTACCTTATTTACCAAGTTGAATCTAAGTCAGTTTTGAATATTAAATGAAACAAAAGTCCACACTAAATAAGGAAAAGATTTGCCACTAATAAGAACATTAAGAAGTTGGACAATAGGTTCTGAAGCCAGTTCTCAAAGAATTCTGAATTGTTTTGAGCAGTGTGGGTGTAACACTGTTTCAGGGAGGGTATGCCAGCCTTCTCAGGCATTTGCTCTGAAGGGGGCAAAGGTCATTTGAATTCTAGTAGTTGGATTAGGAAAAACAAACAAACAAACAAACAAACACACACTTTTAAACCCATCTTGATCTTAATCACTCAACTGCCTTTTCCCCCCCATTGGCTAAATAGGAATAATGATGTATTCAAGCTGCTAAGGACTAAGCCCTGTGGAAAAACCTCCATGCTAATGTTAAAAAAAACAAAAAACAAAAAACAAAAAAAACAACTATGTTCTCAGGGGTCCTACCTGGAGTCCTTTGGAATTTGTTAATCATATTTCAGCATTTACCCTGAAAAAGCATGACAGAAAATTTGCTAGACGAAGAGTGAAATGTCTTACTGACGATAAGGAAATTACTGTAGAATTTAGATTTAAGATTTAAATCTGGGGGTGCCTGGGTGCTCAGAGGGTTAAGCCTCTGCCTTCGGCCCAGGTCATGGTCTCCGGGTCCTGGGATCCAGACCCGCATAGGGTTGTCTGCTCTCCCTCTGCCTGCCTCTCTGTCTACTTGTGATCTCTTTCTCTCTGTCAAATAAATAAATAAAATCTTAAAAAAAAAAAAAAGATTTAAATTTGGTTGAGCATCTATTTCTTGGTTTTGGCTTAGGTCATGATCTCTGAGTCCTGGAATCCCCGTGCTTCCTGCTCCATACTCAACAGGGAGTCTGCTTGTGTCCTCTTTCTGCCCCTCTCTGGGCTAGTGCTCTCTCTCTTTTTTAAAAAAGGGAGGGCTTTAAAAGGAGAGCACTTCCTGAGTTTTTAATTAAATCTCCATCTTATGTAACTTTTTTCTGAAGATTTTTTAATGGTAAAGTATGGAATAAATTAGGTTCACAGAGGTTCCTTAAATTAAAAATGGTGCTAATAAGTGGCAAAACTGGAAAAGTTACTTGAGGATAGGTAAGTACTATATTAAGGAAATCAGTAGTGTGTGAGTCTAAATACTCTTAGATAATGTGCTCGTTTAATAAATGCCACTGGGTCTTTGGATTTCCTTAGCATTTGGCAGAGGACCTAAAACAGTAAGTACTTATTTTGGGGGAAGTCACATCCTTTGAGAATGACAGCCTTCTTCCTTCCTAATGGATGCAGTTTCAAGGAATTACTGATCTCTAAATTTTTTCCATAGACCTTAGATGGTTAACTCCTAGTCTAGGATATGTGGTAGACTAAAGCAGCTAAATATTTAGACTGCTTAGTTACTCTAGTTGTGCTTTTCCCTTTTGGGAAGTTGCATTTTATTAAGTTTTGACATTTTATCTATAGTTACTTGTTTCTCTAAATTAGATTTCATGTTCTTGATGACCAAAGTTTTAACTAAAAATTAAGATTGAAATATTGATTATACGGTAATACAGCACATTATATTTGTGTAGGGTTCCTTTTGTAATTTAAGTACTATAAAACTGGGGCACCTGGGTGACTCAGTGTTCGCCTTCATCTCAGGTCCTGATCCCAGGGTTCTGGGACTGAGCTGCCCATCCCTGCTCAGTTGGGTGTCTCTGCTTCCTCTCCCTGTACACACACCTGCACTTACTTGCTTACAGTAAGTTAAGATACTTGCAAGCAAGTATCTTATTTAATATCTAATAAAATCTTAATCTAATAAAATCTTTTTAAAAATACCAGAAAACTTATTTATTTATTAAAAGATTCTATTTATTTATTTATTTGACAGAGCACAAGTAGGCAGAGAGGCAGGCAGAGAGAGGAGGAAGCAGGCTCTCTGCGAAGCAGCAGAGAGCCTGATAGAGGCTCGATCCCAGCACCCTGGGATCATGACCTGAGCCAAAGGCAGAGGCTTTAACCCACTGAGCCACCCAGGCGCCCCCAGAAAACTTATTTAGAAGAGGTTAAAAATTTTAGAACAGTGATGGTGAGAGTGAGAGACATTACCCAAACCTGCTAACCATAGCAACCTGGAACTCTGTAGTCCCATGAAGATAAAGATCAAAGTAACCTAGTACTATTTTAGCCTGCTTTTCAGAGTATCAGAAGACATATATTTTTTTTTCTTTTTAAGATTTTATTTATTTATTTGACAGAGAGAGAGATCACAAGTAGGCAGAGAGGCAGGCAGAGAGAGAGGGGAGGAAGCAGGCTCCCTGCTGAGCAGAGAGCCCGATGCGGGACTTGATCCCAGGACCCTGAAATCATGACCTGAGCCGAAGGCAGCGGCTTAACCCACTGAGCCACCCAGGCGCCCCCAGAAGACATCTTTTAAAACTAGATGTTTTATTTTTATTTTGTTATTATGCTCAGTTAGCCACTGTATAGTACATATAGTACGTTTTTGATGTTACGTTCAGTGATTCATTAGTGGCATATAACACCCAGCGCTCATCACAGCTTGTGCCCTCCCTAATATCCATCTCCCTGTTAGCCCACCCCCACCCCCTCCCCTCTGAAACCCTGTTTGTTTCCCTGTTTTAGAATTTCTTATAAAGTGGAGGATTTTATTTTATTTTTTTAAAATTTTATTTATTCGAGAGAGAGACAGAGAGAGAGAACATGAGACAGCATAAGGTCAGATGGAGAAGCAGGGGAGCCAGATGCAGGAGACTGGATCCTGGTTCTCCAGGATCATGACCTGAGCCAAAGGCAATTGCTTAACTAACTGAGCCACCCAGGTACCCTAAATTGGAGGATTTTAAAGTAGTGGCTGTAAATGTCATGAATATATTTTTTTTAAATATTTATTTATTTATTTATTTATTTATTTTACAGAGAGAGAGCACAGGCAGATAGAGTGGCAGGCAGAGGCAGAGGGAGAAGCAGGCTCCCCACTGAGCAAGGAGCCGGATGTGGGACTCGATCCCAGGAGGCTGGGATCATGACCTGAGCAGAAGGCAGCTGCTTAACCAACTGAGCCACCCAGGCGTCCCTGTCATGAATATTTTAATGAGGTTCTTGATACATTAAAAATCAGAATAATTTTTACTTATTTATATTTTAAAGATTTTACTTATTTATTTGACAGAGGGAGATCACAAGTAGGCAGAGACAGAGAGAGAGGGGGGAGGAAGCAGGCTCCCTGCTGAGCAGGACCCTGGGATCATGACCCGAGCCAAAGGCAGAGGCTTTTAACCCACTGAAACACCCAGGCACCCCAGAAAAGCACATTTTCCAAGCTGTATTTATGCTTTGATAATGTTCTCTGTGTGTGTGTGTGTATTTTTTTTTTTTTAAGGATTTTATTTATTTGACAGAGAAGTCACAAGTAGGTAGAGAGGCAGACAGAGGGGGAGGGGGAAGCAGGCTCCCTGCTGAGCAGAGAGCTGGACCACATGGGGCTTGATCCCAGGACCCTGAGACCATGACCTGAGCCAAAGGCAGAGGCTTAATCCACTGAGCCACCCAGGTCCCTCGTGTGTATATATTTTGTTAAGGAGTAATTTTGGTGAAGTTTAGCCAAATGTGCGTGAATCCCCCCCCCCCAATATATATAAAGTCTCCTAAATAAAAGATAAACTGTATCTTGCCTGTACTGTTTACATATATACCTTGACCGAATTAATTATTAACAAGGTGGAATAGGCAGGGAACTTTTTTTTTTTTTTTTTAAAGATTTATTTATTTATTTATTTGACAGAGAGAGAGATCACAAGTAGGCAGAGAGGCAGGCAGAGAGAGAGAGGAAGAAGCAGGCTCCCTGCTGAGCAGAGAGCCCGATGCGGGACTCGATCCTAGGACCCTGAGATCATGACCTGAGCCGAAGGCAGTGGCTTAACCCACTGAGCCACCCAGGCGCCCGGCAGGGAACTTTTAAAGTCAGTTAAATTTCTGTGTGAATTATTATAAACAAGCTCTCCTGGGTTATTGTTTGAGCTACCAAGTATGTCTTGAAGTGTACATCTCTAATGAGGCCTGTTAGACATTTCTACTAGTATGGCCCTTTTTTTTTTTAAAGTATGTTGTATTTATACTAAAGACTTAGACACTGAACTGTAGTCTACCTTTTTAAATTTTTTTAATTTTATTTTTTAATTAAAAAAAATTTTTTTTTAAAGATGTTATTTATTTGAGAGAGAGAAAGTGAGAGAGAGCATGAGCGAGGAAAAGGTCAGAGGGAGAAGCAGACTCCCCGTGGAGCTGAAGCCCTATGCGGGACTCGATCCGGGACTCCAGGATCATGACCTGAGCCGAAGGCAGTCGTCCAACCAACTGAGCCACCCAGGTGTCCCTCTACCTCTTTTTAGTATGCATTTTCTATATTCACTCTCTGTGATACTGGACAGTGTCTACCCAGTCACACAAGTCTAGAAGCTGGAAATAAGATGATTTCTGCTTTCTCTTTCTACATATCCAGTTATTTTTAGCACCTCATGTCTCTGTTCTTGAGCCCCTCTTCATTCCTGCTGCTACCATGTAAGTTTATACTCAGTTGTCACTCACTTGGACTGTGATGGTAGCCTCTTTGCTGTCTTACACCTCTCCATTCGTGATGCTACCAGAGTAATCTTTCTAAAGCTCTAATCTGACTTATCTCCAAAAAAAAAAAAAAAGATATCTGCTCATCTTTCACAAAATTAGGTAAAAATTTATTTGTGTGGCATACAAGGCCCTTCAAAAACTGTATTTCCAGGGGTGCCTGGGTGGCTCAGTGGGTTAAAGCCGCTGCCTTCGGCTCAGGTCATGATCCCAGGGTCCTGGGATCGAGCCCCACATCGAGCTCTCTGCTCAGCAGGGAGCCTGTTTCTTCCTCTCTCTCTGCCTGCCTCTCTGCCTATTTGTGATCTCTGCCTGTCAAATAAATAAATAAAATCTTTAAAAAAAAAAAAAAGAACTGTATTTCCAGTTCTTGCCCCATAGGTACTTTTTCACAGCGCCATTGCCTAAGTTGTTACTTGCCTGGAATGCCCTTTTCAGCTTTTATGTGCTTTTTTTAGTCTGGGAAAATTACGGCTTAAATTTTATTTTATTTTATTTTATTTTTAAGATTTTTATTTATTTATTTATTTGACAGAGAGAAATCACAAGTAGATGGAGAGGCAGGCAGAGAGAGAGAGGGAAGCAGGCTCCCTGCTGAGCAGAGAGCCCGATGCGGGACTCGATCCCAGGACCCTGAGATCATGACCTGAACCGAAGGCAGCGGCTTAACCCACTGAGCCACCCAGGCGCCCAAGGCTTAAATTTTAAAACCCAGTTCACTGTGATCTCTCCTGAAAACTTCTCAGGTTCATCCCTGTAACCTATGCTCTTGCCAGTTAGAATGTTTTTTGTTTTGTTTTGTTTTTAAGATTTTATTTATTTATTTGACAGACAGAGATCACAAGTAGGCAGAGAGAGTGGGGGACACAGGCTCCCTGCTGAGCAGGGAGCTCGATCCCAGGACCCTGAGATCATGACCTGAGCTGAAGGCAGAGACTTTAACCCTCTGAGCCACCCAGGTCCCCCCCTCCTCCCCCCACCGTTAGACTGTTTTAAGATAAACCCAGACACCCTGTCTTATTATCCGTAATTTACTGGACTCCGCAAAAGATAAGAACTCTTTTTAAAAATATAATTGCATTTTTTTTTAATTTTAAAAAAGATTTTATTTATCTATTTGACAGAGAGAGGAGGAACACAAGTAGGGGGAGTGAGAGAGGAAGAAGCAGTCTCCCGGATGCGGGGCTCAATACTAGGACCCTGGGATCATGATGTGAACTGAAGGCATATGCTTAACTGAGCCACCCAGGCACACTGCATTATTTTACACTGAATAAACAGTAATTTCTACACCTGAAGCTAATGTTGTGTGTCAAATGTACTCAAATTAAAAAAAAATTCCTTAGTATTATCTAATATTCAGATTGTCCCAAACATCTCATTGATAAACCTCTAAGTTCGTTTGAATCAGGATCCAAAGTTAAATCCACATTTGCATCTGGTTGATATGCCTCTTAAGGCCTTTTTTTTTTTTAAGATTTTTATTTATTTGGCGGGGGTGGGGTGGGGGGGTGAGGAGGTGGGGTGGGGAGTGGGAAGCAGATAGCCTCTGCTGAGCAGATAGCCTGATGGGGGGGGCTCTATCCCAGGACTCTGAGATCATGACCCGAGCCGAAAGCAGAGGTTTAACTCACTGAGCCACCTACGTGCTCTTTTTTTTTTTTTTTAAGATTTTATTTATTTATTTTGACAGAGAGAGATCACAACTAGTCAGAGAGGCAGGCAGAAGAGAGAGGAAGAAGCAGGCTTGCTGCTGAGCAGAGAGCCAGATGCGGGGCTCGATCCCAGGACCCTGAGATCATGACCTGAGCCAAAGGCAGAGGCTTAACCCACTGAGCCACCCAGGCGCCCCCTACGTGCTCCTCTTAAGGCTTTCTTAATTGATAACTCTTCTCTTCTCTTCTCCCCTCCCCTTTTTCCTTTCTTTTCCTTTATCCTTTCCTAGGGATTGATGGGTCAAGAGAGCACAGGGAGAGAGAACCTTAAGCAGGCTCCATGCTCAGTGCAGAACCTGATGTGGGGCTCCATGTCACAACTCTGAAATCATGGCCTGAGCTGAGATCAAGGGTTGGACATTTAACCAACTGAGCCACCCAAGCGCCCCTCATCTTTGTCATCATCTTCTCAGTAACAGCTTTAGGGGTGCCTGGGTGGCTCAGTTGGTTAAGCAACTGTCTTCGGCTCATGTCATGATCCCAGGGTCTTGGGATTGAGTCTGGCATCGGGCTCCTTGCTCCTTGGGAAGCCTTCTCCCTCTCCCACTCCCCTGCTTGTGTTCTCTCTCTCCCTGTCCTTCTGTCAAAATATTTTATTTTTTATTTTTTTATTTTTATATTTTTTTAAAATATTTTATTTATTTATTTGAGAGAGAGAGACAGTGAGAGAGAGCATGAGCGAGGAGAAGGTCAGAGAGAGAAGCAGACTCCCCATGGAGCTTGGAACCCGATGCAGACTCGATCCCGGGAATCCAGGATCATGACCTGAGCCGAAGGCAGTTGTCCAACCAACTGAGCCACCCAGGCGTCCCTGTCAAAATATTTTAAATAAATAACAGGGGCGCCTGGGTGGCTCAGTGGGTTTAAGCCTCTGCCTTCAGCTCAGGTCATGATCCCAGGGTCCTGGGATCGAGCCCCACATCTGGCTCTCTGCTCAGCAGGGAGCCTTTTTCCTCCTCTCTCTCTCTCTCTCTCTGCCTGCCTCTCTGCCTACTTGTGATCTCTATCTGTCAAATAAATAAATCTTAAAAAAGATACAGTTCAGTGTTTTTTAGTATATTAAGTTTTACAGTCATCATGACAATCAAGTTTAGAACATTTACTTCATCCAAAAATGTCCCATACCTGTTAGCAGTCACTCCTCATTTCTCCCCAAGCTCTACGCAACTAATCTACTTTCTATGACTATATATTTGCCTATTCCTTAAATATACAGGTTTGTATTTTATATAAATGGAATCGTATAACATAATGGTCATCTGTGATTGGCTTCTTTAACTTAACACTTTCAAAGTTCCTGTGTTAGCAAGTAATCATAATACTTCATTCCTTTTCATTGTTAAATAATGTTTCAGTGTATGAACATTTGAGTTGTTTTCTACTATTTGGCTATTAAAAATAATGCTGATACGAACATTTATGTACAAATATCAGTGTGGACCTATGTTTTCATTTCTCTTGGGTATTTACCTAGGAATAGAATTAATGGGTCATACGAGAACTCAGTGTACCATTTGAGGAACTGAGATTGTTTTCCAGAGTAGCTGCACCTTTTAACATTCCTACCAGCAGTGTTTGTGAGGACAATGGCAGCAGGCTGTGTGGCAGTTAGAATCTGTTTTTTCTACATCTTCACCAGCACTTTATCTTTCTCTCTTTTTTAAACTTTATTTGTTGCCAGTTGAGTGTATTTAACTACTGAACTGTTTTGAACTGGTGATAATTATATTTTATGACAAACTAAGGATGTTATTAATAATAAGAGTAACGGAAATTTACTATGTTTCTAACATAGGGGGTCACCAGACATAATCATGGAAAGCTCTAGCTCCAAATTTACCTAGCTGCATATTTTTTCTGCATTATTTCTTCTCTGCTTTAATTCGTAAAACTTCCCATGCAGGATCTAGTCGTATCTTACCTTCTCATATCTCATGCAACTAAATTTAGATTAGTAGATTTGGTGGAGAAGAATACTAAATTCTTCAGAGTGAAATCTATCATGTGGTATTATACTGGAATTTTATAACTTTAATGATGTAATGAGGGACATTTAGTAAGGGCATTAAGTTATTGTTTCTCTAGGAAAAAATTCAAGCAGCATGAGTCTTTCTCTCCCTGAAAATCACTTCACTGTTAGACATTTAATCCTCTAGAAAATATGCAAATTTTCAATATGCAATATGCAAACAATCCTCTGTTCATATGCAAACATATCTATGCATTTTTAAGTTATAAATCTGGTTATACTTAGGGGTGCCTGGGTGGGTTCAGTCAGTTAAGCATCTGACTCTTTTTTAAAATTTTTTTTTATTATTATTTTTATTATTTTTTAATTTTTTTTAAAAGATTTTATTTATTTATTTGACAGAGGTCACAAGCAGGCAGAGAGGCAGGCAGAGAGGAGGAAGCAGGCTCCCTGCTGAGCAGAGAGCCCAATGTGGGGCTCAATCCCAGGACCCTGGGATCATGACCTGAGCCGAAGGCAGAGGCTTTAACACACTGAACCACCCAGGCGCCCCTAAGCATCTTACTCTTGACTTCGACCTCAGGTCATGATCTTGGGGTTGTGGGATCCAGCCCCAAGTTGGGCTTCCCAGTTGGCAGAGAGCCTGCTTGAGTTTCTTTGCTGCCCCTCCCTGTGCTTGCTCATTCTCTCTCTCTCTCTCTCTCTCTCTCTCAAGTAAACCTTTTAACATTTCTATTTATAATACCTTCTATGACTTCTTTTTTAGGGACTCGTTTTTTTTTTTTTTTTTTTTAAAGATTTATTTATTTATTTATTTGTCAGAGAGAGAGAGAGATCACAAGTAGGCAGAGAGGCAGGCAGAGAGAGGAGAGGAGGAAGCAGGCTCCCTGCTGAGCAGAGAGCCGGATGTGGGACTGGATCCCAGGACCCTGAGATCATGACCTGAGCCGAAGGCAGCGGCTTAACCCACTGAGCCACCCAGGCGCCCCCGGGACTGGTTAATTTTTGTTGGTCACAGGTGATTATCATAAAGATACCCATCCCACTCAACCCTCCCCACAGGCCTAGGGCAGGGTGGTTCCCCACCCCACACTCCTAGAGTAGGGTGGTCAGATTTGTCCCCTTCTGTCTTATTTCCCCACACTTTCACATTTTGGGGAGTTCTGTGAGCCTGATCACTTAACTCCCTGTATATCTCCCCCTTTGTAGCTTCTCCTGTTTCTTACTCATTCCTCCCCCCTGGAATAGTAACCCCAACTGCCATTAGGGAGTGGGACAATGACTTCTCTGGGTAGCAGGCTATGTGGCAGTTAGAATCTATCCAGGGATCGGGGTCAGGGGCTTTGGGATGGCTCCAGGAGGGTCATGGTGGGCAGAAAATGGTACATGCATCAGCACATTCAAAAGGATGTACCTGAAAGGGGAACCCTCTTATACTATTGGACAACTTTTTTTTTTTTTAAAGATTTTATTTACTACTTTGATGGAGAGCACGAGCAGCCAGTGGGAGCAGCAAGCAGAGTGAGACGGAGAAGCCAGCTCCTGCTGATCAAGGAGTCTGACGTGGGCCCAATCCCAGGACTCTGGGATCAAGACCTGATGCTTAACCTACAAAGCCACCCAGGCTCCTCTAGCTTTTTACTCTTCTAAGCTAAGCTTAAAGGGACATTTTTATTTTTTTAAAGATTTTATTTATTTATTTGAGAGAAAGGGAATGAGAGAGAGAGAGAGAGAGAGCATGAGAAGGGGGAGGGTCAAGGGAGAAGCAGAGTTCCTGCTGCGCAGGGAGCCTGATGGGAGACTCGATCCTGGGACTCCCAAGATCATGATCTGGGTCTAAGGCAAGTCCCTTAACCAACTGAGCCACCCAGGAGTCCTTTTTTTTTTTTTTTTTTTTTTAATTTATTTATTTGTCAGAGAGAGCGAGCGAGCGAGCACAGGTAGACAGAGTGGCAGGCAGAGGCAGAGGGAGAAGCAGGCTCCCTGCTGAGCAAGGAGCCCAATGTGGGACTCGATCCCAGGACTCGAGGATCACAACCTGAGCCGAAGGCAGCCGCTTAACCTACTGAGCCACCAAGACATCCCACCTAGGAGTCCTTTAAAGGGACATTTTTACATATCTATATTGTAAATAGATTTGCTGGATTAAAGATAGATGTATTTAAATTTTACTAGAAAGTCAAATTACCTTTCAGAAATACTAATTTTTTAAAAAATTTTATTTATTTTTATTTGAGAGAGTGAGGGGGAGAAGGTCAGAGAGAAGAAGAAGCAGACTCCCCATGGAGCTGGGAGTCTGATGTGGGGACTCGATCCTGGGACTCCGGGATCATGACCTGAGCCAAAGGTAGTCGCTTAACCAACTGAGCCACCCAGGCGCCCCACAGAAATATTGATTTTTATTATATAATGTATATGAGTATTATCAAACTATAAAATTGGCAGTTCTGATAAATCAGGTTTAATGATGGTTGTTTCCCTTAACTATGAATGAAATTTAGCTTTCATGTCATTGGCCATTTGTAATATATGTGTAGGTTATTTATACTTGTCCTTTGCCCATTTTTCTTTAGGTTTTGTTTTTGTTTGTTTTACCAAGGATAAAGGATGTTTACATGAAGAAGGTCATGATTTGTCAGATACATTGCTTGTTGCAGTATCTTTCCCTATGTGTCATTTATGGATGATGTAATTTAAAATACTGTGCTTACAATTCTGCCCAAGTTGGGGCACCAGGGTGGCTCAGTGGGTTAAGCGTCGCCTTTGGCTCATGTCATGATCCCATGGTCCTCGGATCGAGCTCTGAATGGGCGCAGGGAGCCTGGTTCTCCCTCCACCCTTTCCCCCTACTTGTGATTTCTTTCTCTCTCTAATAAATAAATGAAATCTTAAAAGAGAAGAACAAACAAAACAATTCTGCCCAAGTTAAACATGAAGACAAGCATGGAGAAAATTGTCACTGTCATGACAGTAAGAAGAATTTGTAGGGTTTAAAGTAAGCTCTCGAAAACATTGTCATGTGAATGATTCCTATCCTATGAAAAAAACTTGATACAAATAAGGTACAGGCTGATTTAGAGTTACCTGTGTATTTTACTGTAAAAATGGCTAAACTACCTTATAAAAAATGTTAAAAAATATTAATCTCCCTTTTATGTTTATTGTAGAAAGCTTTAAAAGTTCCTGAACCTATGGAGAAAATCACTTGTAAAGATGCTACTTAAAAATACTTTTTTTTTTTTAAGTAAACTCTTTGCTCAGCGTGGGGTTTGAACACATAACTGCCGAGATCAGCAACTGAGACAGCCAGGAACCCCTAGAAAAAATACTTTTAGGGGCACCTGTGGGGGACTCAGTGGGTTAAAGCTTCTGCCTTCAGCTCAGGTCATGATCCCAGGGTCCTCGGATCTGGCCCTGCATTGGGCTCTCTGCTGAGCAGGGTGCCTGCTTCTCCCTCTTTCTCTCTGCCTGCCTGTGATCTCTGTCTGTCAAAGAAAAAACAACCTTAAAAACAAAACAAAACAAAACAAAAAACCTTTCAGAGATAATACTTTTAATATATTTTCTTCTGAATATGCCATTGTTCATTTAAAACATTAGATAATGTGTGTTCATTTTTTTAAAAAACTTAATTTATTTAGAATAGTTCCCCAGCTATTCATTGTTTGACCTTTTCTCTTTTGTTGAACCTAGAGATTTGTTTTCTAAACAATGCTGTGTTGAATACATTTTTATATTTGTACTTGTATGTTTTTCACATAAGTTTCTGGTACCAAGTATATTGGGTCAAAAGGTATGAACATCTCCATAATATCTGTAGAGAAGATACTTTGAACTGTTTTTCTTTTTTTAAAGATTTTATTTATTGAGAGAGAGAGAGAGAGAACATGGCAGGGAGAGCAGAGGGAGAAGCAGACTCCCCCACTGAGTAGGAAGCCTGACACATCGGGGCCCGATCCAGGGGATTATGACCTGAGCTGAAGGCAGAGGGCTTAACTGGCTGAACCACCCTGGCTCCCATTGAACTGGTTTTGACAAGATAAGGTGCAATAGTAAAAATGCTAGTTTTCTGTAGGGCTAAGATATAAAGAGTTGGCTACTCTGCCTAGGTTTTAGATAATTATATGTGGAAAATTAAAGGAATCAAATTAGCCAAAACAATTTTTTTGAAAGATTTTATTTATTTGAGAGTGTGGGTAGGGTGAGGGGTAGAGGGAGAGAATCTCAAGCTTACTTTCTATTGAGCACAGAGCCTGTTGCAGGACTGTATCTCACAAACTAGGAGATCATGACCTGAGTGGAAACGAAGTTGGAAGCTTAACCAACTGCAGCCAAAAAAGATGCTGCAGCCAAAACAATTTTGAAAAAGAATAGGAAATTTAGGGTATTCACAATACCCAGTTTTAAGAAGTAATATAAGGTAATGCTAATCAAGACAGTGTGGTATATTGAACTAAAGGAACAGAATAGAGAACCCAAAAATAGATTTACACAAATATAGTCAACTGATCTTTTTCACAAAGGTACAAACATAATTCACCGAAGAAAGGACAGTCTTTTCAACATATGGTGCTGGAAAAATTGCTCATCTGTATGTTAAGTGAGGCTCAACCTAAACGTATCATATGCAAAAATTAACTCAGAGTGGATCATAAACCTAAATGTAAATCATAAAGCAGTAAAACACTTGGAAGAAAGCACTGGAAAAAGTCTTCTTGACCTTGAGTTTGGCAGAGAGGTCTTAGATATAGCACCAAAGGTGTATGAACTTTGGAAGAAATGACTGATGAAGTGAGCCTCATCAAAATTTAAAACTATTTTCTATCAAGTACACAGATAAGAGAAGGAAAAGACAAGCCATGAACTAGGATAATGCTTTTGTACAACACATATCAGAGAAGTCAGAATGTTCTTGGGAGGGACGTGGAAGTCTGGTGGGCATTTCCAGGTGGTTCTGATTCCTGATTCTGGTTCCTATTCTTGATATTCGGTATGATTCTGTTTTGCTTTATTTTATGATTAAAATGCCTTTATGTCCCAAATATACATACATATTTTTTATCAGTCAAAAAAGGGGTATTTAAAAATTTTTTACGTTAATGTGCTTCTCTACCATCAAATACCATCTTCCAGTGCAACCATGACACAGATACACCTATGAAATTATAACAAGTCTTTTCTTTTTTTTTTTTTTTAATTTTTAAAGATTTTATTTATTTATTTGACAGAGAGATCACAAGTAGGCAGAGAGGTGGGCAGAGAGAGAGAGAGGGAAGCAGGCTCCCTGCTGAGCAGAGGCCTGATTGGGGACTTGATCCCAGTACCCTGAGATCATGACCTGAGCCGAACTGAGCCACCCAGGCACCCTAACAAGTTTTTCTTTAAGCTTTGGAATTCTTATGTTAATAACTTGTATAATTTTACTCTAAGGATTTTTGTATATGATGGGTTTGTTTTTTGGTGTGTTTTTTTTTTGTATATGATTTTAGTTCTAACGAAAATAGTTCTGATTTTTGTTCAGACAAGGAAATTACTTCATAACATCTTTTTTTTTTTTTTTTTAAAGATTTTATTTATTTATTTGACAGAGAGAGATCACAAGTAGGCAGAGAGGCAGGCAGAGAGAGAGAGGAGGAAGCAGGCTCCCTGCTGAGCAGAGAGCCCGATGCGGGACTCGATCCCAGGACCCTGAGATCATGACCTGAGCCAAAGGCAGCGGCTTAACCCACTGAGCCACCCAGGCGCCCCACTTCATAACATCTAATATATTAGAGGCAATAATAAATTTACTTAGTGAGAAACAAGTAAAAAGTATTGCTAAACTGAATATTTTTAGTTTCTTATGTAATGCTTTACAAACATTTAGAGAAGGATATGGGGCCTAAGTAAATCATTATTATGTTTTTCTCATATAATTAAAGCTATCAATATTAACCTCAGAAACATGGAGTACATTTAAAGTTGGTCATTTTTATTTATATATACTTTTGGTTACCAGTACTGTTTACTCTAATCAGGTGCCATTGTAGGTGTTGAGGATACAATGAACAAAACACTTGACTCATGGTGCTTATGTTTTAAGTGGGGGAGATAGACAATGAACCAAAAAAATGACATCTTAGAAAGTGGTTAGGGAGAAAGTCTAAGGAGAACAGAGTGAAATTGTGAAGTAGGGCCTGAAGTTGGGAAGAGGGTATTAAATTTTTTGTATATGACATTTTTAGATATTTCTGAAGAAATGTGACTTTTGGAATGTGATCATAGAGAGGGCATAGAGCTAACCAACTATGAGGATCCGTGGAAAAAGACCTTACTTGAGAGTGCAAGAATAGTGTGACTTTTTGTTGTATGCTCTCGTGAGTTAATCAACTAAAAGGCAGTGAGTAAAAGTTGAGGTATGTTTATTTTCTTTAGTAAAGAATTAGAGTTAGTTTTTGTTGTTGTTTTTGGTAAGTGCTGTTTAGTGCAGCTAATTTCTTGGGTTCTTATTGGTTGTGATTTTAGTGCCTATAAACGACTTTAGAGACTATAGATTCAAGGTTAAAACTTAAACTATTAATGTTTATTTCTTAGTGGAGTTAAAGAGTAGGCATTTGTATTTTAGTGATCCTTTGAGCTTTATTGTGCTAAACCTCATTTTTCCTTAATATTAGTAGAGAAGCATTATAATATCGTGGTTAAAGATAAGGGCTCTGGGGGTGCCTGGGTGGCTCAGATGGTTATTAAGCATCTGCCTTCGGCACACACATCATGATCTCAGGGTCCTAGGATTGAGCCCCCAGTCAGGCTCCATGCTCAACACGGAGTCTGCTTGTCCCTCTGTCACCCCCCCAACCCTGCCACCCCCTGTTCACTTTCTCTCTCTCTCAAACAAATACATAAAATCTTTGAAAAAAAAAATGTGAGCTAAGGAGTCAGATGGCTAGGTTCTGGTTCTAAGCCTGTTATCTTGAGCAAATTATTTAACCTCTGTAGGCCTTTAGTTTCTTTTGTAAAATAGGGGGAAATGTGGCAGCTACCTTGTTAGGAATACTGTGAAAATTAAAAATGCTAGTACATGTAAAAATACTTAGAGTGTGCCTGCTATGTAAAAAGCACTCAGTAAATGTTAGTTGCTGTTAGCGTTAGCAATACATTTTGAGTTGTTATTCTTTTTTTTAAGGATTCGGTTAAGATTTATTTGACAGAGTGCACACAAGAAGGGGGAGCAGCAGGCAGAAGGAGAAGCAGGCTCCCTGTTGCTGAGCAGGGAGCCCAATGTGGGGCTCCTTCCCAGAACCCTGGGGTAATGACCCAAGCCGAAGGCAGACTCCCAGCTGACTAAGCCACCCAGGCACTCCCCATTTTGAGTTTTAACTTTATAAGTAATAACATATGCAAGGTAAAAAAAAAAAAAATTATATGTTGAATATCCTACTACCCCTCTCCATATCCCTGGTTGTACTTTGCAGAGGTGTTCTGTTTTTTTTTTTTTAAATAAAAAATTTAAAAAATTGTAAATATATTTATATATATACACACATATGTATATATATAGTTTCTATATATTTCTGTATATAGAAGTATATATAGAAATATATATATTTCTCGGGCGCCTGGGTGGCTCAGTGGGTTAAAGCCTCTGCCTTTGGCTTAGGTCATGATCCCAGAGTACTGAGATGGAGGTCTGCATTGGATTCTCTGCTCAGCAGGGGGCCTGCTTCCTCCTCTCTCTCCCTCTGCCTACCTACTTGTGATCCCTGTGTGTCAAATAAATAAATAAAATCTTTAAATAAAAAGAAGTATATATATCTCTCTATAGAGAGAGTTTCTCATTTCAATCATTTAAAAAAAAATTTTAAGTAGGTTTCGTACCCAACATGGGGCTTAAAGTTACAACTCTGAGATCGAGTTTTATGCTCTACTGACTGAGCTAGCCAGGTGCCCCCTACCATTTTAACCGTTTTTATGTGTATAGTTTAGTACTTAATACCATTAATTTTTATACTTTAAAAGCTGTCTGATTTTGCTATGAAAGATGATCAAAAATATCATCTATCTGCTTCCCCTCTGCTGTATATCCTCCCAAGTTTCAAATAGTTTCTAGGCTTTTAGATTTCTTGTATTGAGTTAACAACTTTTTTAAAAGTTTTTATTTATTTAACAGATCACAAGGAGAGAGAGAAGTAGGCTCCTCTCTGAGCAAGGAGCCCAATGTGGGGCTCCATCCCAGGACCCTGAGATTGTGACCTGAGCTGAAGGCAGATGTTTAACCAATTGAACCACCCATATAACCCTTGAGTTAAACATTTTTTTAGAAATCAAAGTTTTACCTGTCTCTGGTTTAAAGAATCAAATAGGTTCGACAAAGTTATTTCATAGGGGTGCCTGGGTGGCTCAGTTGGTTGGGTGCCTGACTTTTACTTTCAGCTGGGGTCATGATCTCATGGGTCATAGGATTGAGCCCTTCGTGGGGCTCCATGCTCAGCAGGAGTCAGCTTGTATATTTATTTTTTTTTTTAAAGATTTTATTTATTTATTTGACAGATCACAAGTAGGCAGAGAGAGAGAGAGGAGGAAGCAGGCTCCCTGCTAAGCAGAGAGCCCAATGTGGGGCTCGATCCCACGACCCTGGGATCATGACCTGAGCGGAAGGCAGAGGCTTTAACCCACTGAGCCACCCAGGCGCCCCAGCTTGTATATTTCTCACCCCGTGCCCTTGCCTTACTCGTGCACATGCGTGCTTTCTTTCTCTCTAAATAAATGGGGGCGCCTAGGTGGCTCAGTCACTTAATTAAGCCTTGGACTCTTGATTTTGGCTGAGGTCATGATCTCATGGTCCTGGAATGAGCCCCCCCATTGGGCTCTGCACTCTGCCTGAGGAACCCCCCCCCACTGTCTCTCAAATAAATAAATAAACCTTTTAAATAAAATAAATAAATCTCTTAAGAAAAGTTATTTCAAAAAAATAGTTCTCAAAAAAAAAAAAAAAAAAGTTCTCCAGACAGCCCCTCCCCATTTCTACCACTAATTATTTTGGTATTTACCTTCTTAATACTGTGCTTCTATTACTACTATTTGATTTTTTTTTTTTTTAAGATTTTATTTATTTATTTGACAGACAAAGATCACAAGTAGGCAGAGAGGCAGGCAGAGAGAGAGAGAGAGAGAAGCAGGCTTCCTGCGGAGCAGGGAGCCCGATGCGGGGCTCGATCCCAGGACCCTGAGATCATGACCCGAGCCGAAGGCAGCAGCCCAAACCACTGAGCCACTATTTGATTTTTGATTTAAAAAAAAAATTTATTTGTTTGACAGATCACAAGCAGGAGGCAGAGAGGGAGAGAGGGAAGCAGGCTCTCTGCTGAGCAGAGAGCCCAATTCGGGGCTAGATCCCAGGACCCTGAGATCACAACTCGAGCGGATGGTAGAGGCTTAACCCACTGAGCCACCTAGGCACCCCTGATTTTTAATTTTTATTCATTCTCTATGATTGCCCACCATGGGAGATAAAGATTTCTTTTTAAATTCCTTCACTGCCTTCTCTTTCCCTTTGACGTACATGCACATACATTTCACACATACATGCATATATAGTCCTTCAGTCTCCCTACGGTTATAATTATAGATCTTCACTGCTTACTTTTTTTTTTAAAGATTTTATTTATTAATTTGACAGAGAACACAAGCAGGGAGAGTGGGAGATGGAGAAGTAGGCTTCCCGCTGAGCAGGGAGCCCGATGTAGGGCTCAATCCCAAGATTCTGTGATTATGACCCGAGCCAAAGGCAGGCAGACAGTTAACGACTGAGCCCACCCAGGCGCCCTGTTATGTGTTTTTTGTTTGTTTGTTTGTTTTTTTAAGATTTCATTTTATTTATTTGACAGACACAGTGAGAAAGGGAACACAAGCAGGGGGAGTGGGGAGAGGGAGAAGCAGGCTTCCCAAAGTGCAGGGAGCCTGATAGGGGGCTTGACCCTGGGATCATGAGGTGATTTAAAGGCAGACGCTTAACAACTGAGTCACCCAGGTGTCGCTCATTTTACTTTTCATCAATCTCCTGAAGTACTCTGACTTTTATTCTGCATGGTTGCTTTCTTTACCTTGTTTACAACTATTACCTGCCTTCACTCCGTTCACCATCATCCTGGGTGTGTTTCATGCGTCCTACCTGTGTTGGATTGGCTCTTTACCTGTGTTTTGGTGTATTCTTTTGTTATGGTATATCTTACACTTCAGTTCATGTTTTTGAGGAGGTATGCATAATAGGTGAATTTTTGAGCTCTTACTATATCTTTATACTTGAATTGCTTGGAAGAATATAGAATTCTAGGTTGGAAATCATGTAGCTTTAGAAATTTGAGCCTATTGCTCTGTTGTCTTCTTGGTTCTAAAAGGGCTCTTTGAAATTCAAAACTGTTCTCAGTCCTGTCCATTATATGTGAACTGTTTTCTTCTGGAAATTGCAGGATCTTCTTAGTGTTCCCAGTATTCTGAAATTTCACATAGCTGTGGGTACTTTTAATCTGGAAAACTCAGATTCTTCAGCATTGGGAAATTTTCTTGAATTATTTTAGTGATTATTTTCTCCTATAAATTTTTGCTGTTCTCTTTGGGAAGTGTCTATTACCTGGATGTTGGATTGCCTGGATTGATCTCTAATTTAAAATTTCTTTTTCTCGGATTTTCAGTTTCTTTGTGTTTTTATTTTTTATTTGTTTATTTTATTTTTTTTTAGAAGCTATAGATTTTTAATCTGAAGATTAAAGCATTTTACGTAGAAGGGGCCTGAGAAAAATAAGTCTGTTTTCATAGGTCTTAATCCTTGGCCTGTAAGTGTTTGCTACCCACCAACACCTTATTCGGTAAGACACAAAAGCAGCTAAAGGTCTGTCCCTTGTCTTCTTACTAAAGGATTACCAATAGCCTGAAAAGCAACATTGTGTCCCAGTATTCAGTACTTACATACATGAGCCTTTTAATTCCACATTTTGATATTTATTAGGGCAGATGGAGTTGGTAGCTTCTAACCTTCTAGTCATAAATGTTAAATGTTCAGGAGGGCCATGTATTGGAGTGGGCTTTTTGTTCAACATTCAGTTTGTTGAATGTTGCAAAAGAATTCCAGTGACTAAAAGTCATTTATACTTGAATTTCCTGTCTTTCAGTTAGCGATTAGCTTCCCATGTTCTACTTAGCTACATTTAATTTTTAAGAATATGTAATTAAAAGGGCGCCTGGGTGGCTCATTGGGTTAAGCCCCTGCCTTTGGCTCAGGTCATGATCTCAGGGGTCCTGGGATCGAGTCCCACATAAGGCTCTCTGCTCGGCAGGGAGCCTGCTTCCCTCTCTCTCCCTGCCTACTTGTGATCTCTCTCTCTCTCTCTGTCAAATAAATAAATAAATAAAATCTTTAAAAAAAAAGTAATTAAAAAGAGAATTGCTTGGTACGTGTTGGAATTGAGCTCATCATTTTAAATTATTTTTTATTTTTCTAGTTAATCTCTACTCCCAACTTGGGGTTTGAACTCAGTACCCCAAGATTGTGTCACATGCTGGTCAACCGAGCCAGCCAAGCACCCCATATTTTTATTTTAAATAAATAATTACCTCACCTAGGGTGCCTGGCTAGCTCAGTCAGTAGAGGGTGCGACTCTTGATTTCAGGCTTGTAATTTTGAGCCCCATGTTGGGTGTAGAGATTACTTTAAAAAAATAAAATGTTAAAAATAATTAGCTCACTTTAATCTTTCATCCCTTCTTTGGAGTTTTTCAATTTTGTTTCATGTAGTGTATTTTAGTATAATTTACATACAATAAAATACTGATTTTAAGTGTGTGGTTTATTATTTATTTTTAATTTTTAATTTTTTTATTTGACAGCACAAGTAGGCAGAGGGGCAGGCAGAGGGAGAGGAGAAGCAGGCTCCCTGCCAAGCAGAGAGCCAGATGTGTGGCTTGATCGCAGAACCCTGAAATCATGACCTGAGCTGAAGCAGCACCTTAACCAGTTGGGCCGCCCAGGCGCCCCACTGTTGTTTTATTTAATTTCAAAGAGTTTTATCTTTATATCTGATTTTTTAAAAGATTTTACTTATTTATTTGACAGAGAGAGATCACGAGTAGGCAGAGAGGCAGGCAGAGAGAGAGTGAAAAGCAGGCTCCCTGCTGAGCAGAGAGCCTGCTGCGGGCAGGACTTGATGGAGGACCCGGAGATCAAGACCTGAGTGGAAGACAGAGGCTTTAACTCACTGAGCCACCCAGACACCCTTTATATTATATCTGATTTTTAAAAACAACATTGTTTTTGAGGCATGGTTCCAGTGTCTTCTGGGAGCTTGCTGAAGATATTATATATATTTATATATAGATACAGGTTTTTTTGTTTTTGTTTGTTTTTTTTTTTTTTTTTAAGATTTATTTATTTATTTGACAGAGAGAGATTACAAGTAGGCAGAGAGGCAGGCAGAGAGAGAGGAGGAAGCAGGCTCCCTGCTGAGCAGAGAGCCTGCTGCTGGCAGGACTTGATGGAGGACCCGGAGATCAAGACCTGAGTGGAAGACAGAGGCTTTAACTCACTGAGCCACCCAGACACCCTTTATATTATATCTGATTTTTAAAAACAACATTGTTTTTGAGGCATGGTTCCAGTGTCTTCTGGGAGCTTGCTGAAGATATTATATATATTTATATATAGATACAGGTTTTTTTGTTTTTGTTTTTTTTTTTTTTTTTTTTTTTTAAGATTTATTTATTTATTTGACAGAGAGAGATTACAAGTAGGCAGAGAGGCAGGCAGAGAGAGAGGAGGAAGCAGGCTCCCTGCTGAGCAGAGAGCCCGATGCGGGACTCGATCCCAGGACCCTGAGATCATGACCTGAGCCGAAGGCAGCGGCTTAACCCACTGAGCCACCCAGGCGCCCCTGTTTGTTTTTTTTTGAGAGAGAGCATGAGCAGGGGGTAGAGGCAGAGGGAGAAGCTGGCTCCCCACCGAGCAGGGAACCCGACTCTCGGCCTCATCCCGGACCCTGAGATCATGACCCAAGCCGAAGGCAGATGCCCAACTGACTAACCCACCCAGGCACCCCTGTTTCTTTGTTTAAGCTTGATTTTCCCTCATAGACTGTTTCTTCCAGGTTGTTACTTGTTTTTAATAAGAATGATTCATGTTAAAGACTTTACCTCAAGTCTGGTAATGTTTGGTTATCTGCTCAGTAGTTTTTTGGTTTTTTTTTCAATTGAGGTTTACCATATATACAGTAAAGTGTATCTTTAAATGTACAGCTTAATGAATTTTTACTATGGGCTCATGTATTCACTGCCCAGAACAAGAGGGAACATTCCTAGTGCTCCAGAAGGCACCATTGTACCAGTTCCAAGTCCATACAGTCACTCCCTATTAACCACCAATTAGGGGTGCTTGACTGGCTCAGTTGGTAGGACATGAAACTGTTGATCTCAGGGTTGTCAGTTCAAGCCCCGCAATGAACGTAGAGCTTATTACTTTAAAAAAAGCCTATAACCGGGCGCCTGGGTGGCTCAGTGGGTTAAGCCACTGCCTTCGGCTCAGGTCATGATCTCAGAGTCCTGGGATCGAGTCCCACATCCGGCTCTCTGCTCAGCAGGGAGCCTGCTTCCTCCTCTCTCTCTCTGCCTGCCTCTCTGCCTACTTGTGATCTCTCTCTGTCAAACAAATAAATAAAATCTTTATAAAAAAAAAAAAAAGCCTATAACCACTAATTATTCCAATGACTTATATCGTCATATTTTATTTTGCCTGTTTTTCAACTTCATGTAAGGGAAATTGTTCCATTCCCCCTCCCTTTTTGTTATGCATTCTTATAATTCTTTTTAGTGGTTCCTCTAAAGCAGAGTTTCTTAACTTTAACACTGTTGACATTTTATTTAATTTTTTTTTTAAAAGATTTTATTTATTTTTTTGTCAGAGAGAGAGAGCGCGCGAGCGCACAGGCAGACAGAGTGGCAGAGGGAGAGCAGGCTCCCTACAGAACAAGGAGCCTGATGTGGGACTCGATCCCAGGACGCTAGGATTATGACCTGAGCCAAAGGCAGCCGCTTAATGAACTGAGCCACCCAGGTGTCCCAACAATGGTGACATTTGAGGTCAATAATTTTTTGTTGTCGGGTTGGTGGCTGATCGGGTGTTGTAGAATCCCTGGCTACTACCCGTGAGGTAACTGAAGCAACTGTCTCTCCCTGTTGTGACAAGCAGTAATGTCTTCAGAAATTGCCAGATGTCCCCTGAGGTGTAAAATTGTACCTGGGCAAGAACCACTGCCCCTGGGGTGTAAAATTGTCCCTGGGTAAGAACCACTGCCCCCTGGGCGCCTGGGTGGCTCAGTAGGTTAAGCCTCTGCCTTCAGCCAGGGTCATGATCTTGGGGTCCTGGGATCGAGCCCTGCTTCGGACTCTCTGTTCACAGGGAGCCTGCTTTCCTCTCTCTCTGCCTGCCTCTCTGCCTACTTGTGACCTCTCTCTGTCAAATAAATAAATAAAATCTTTAAAAAAAAAAAGAACCTCTGCCCTGAATATTTCAATCTACGTTCTTCTTTTTCTTTTCTTTCTTTCTTTCTTTTTTTTTTTTTTTTTTTAAGATTTTACCGTGCACAAGCAAGGGGGAACAGCCAGCAGAGGGAGAAAAGGGAGCCCAATGCCAGGTTTGATCTCATAACCCTGGGATAATGATGTGAGCTGACTCTACACACTTACCCAACAGAACCATTCAGGTGTCCCTCTTTTTTTTTAAGTGTATTTATTTACTTGAGTAATTTCTACACCCAGCATGGGACTTAAACTCACTACCTGAAAATCAAGAGTCACATGCTCTTCTGACAGAGCCAGCCAGGTGCCCCTCAATCTGCATTCTTAATTTACTGCAGTTGAGTTGAAGTAAGTTAGTGCTTTTCAAAAAATGCAAGAACCATATAACAATTGAACTTCAGTCTGTCCCCCTCCCCTCTGTGTTATTGATTTTTTTTTTGTTATTGATATTTTTAAAAAAGATTTTATTTATTTGACAGAGAGAAAGATAACAAGTAGGCAGAGGCAGGCAGAGAGAGAGGGGAAGCAGGCTCCCCACTGAGCAGAGAGCCCGATGCAGGGCTCTATGCCAGGACCCTGAGATCATGACCTGAGCCGAAGGCAGCGGCTTAACCCATTGACCCACCCAGGTGCCCTGAAAATATTCTTTATTATAGTTGTTTCACATAGACATTCATAGAGGCTAATTCTTCAGCAGTATTGACTGCTCAAATGAACAACTAATCAATTGGCAACATCTATTGACTCCTCTATAGTCAAGGAAACCCACTAGAAATCATTTGCCTTGTTTTTTAGTGACTGTTGCTATTGATCCCAGTATCCTCAACTTGGTTGAACAACTATTCTAATAGTCTTAGACAAGTTTTTTTCTGGACACATTTCTTTGACGGCTATAATCAAACACTATTTAATTAACTCGCCATCAGTAAATGGCTTCCCTTGCTAGACTGACAAATGGGCTACTCACACACCTAGTTTGGTCAGTTTCATTTTTTTTAATTTTTATGAAGAAATAATTATAATTCAACTTAAAATTTTTCATTTTTCTGACTGATGCGTCCTGTGAGTTGGGAACTACTGTGATGATTACTATCTGGTAGTGTCTATGTATGTTGTACTCCTCAGCATAGTTATAGTGTGATTACATGATAAACACTGGGCCTTGCCATCTAATTTGATGACAAAACACACTCCTCTGTGCCTTGATGTGTGGCATTTGAAATGCAGTTTCTTGTTTTGACAGGATGAGTTATGCACTCATAAATAAAATGTCATGTACAACAGTATGTGTGACATTCAGTGCTGTCAGATACAACTATATCACTGCAATTTGTAGTACACCATGATGCAGCAGTATGAAGTGATGGGCGCTCTTGCAACTACTTAACTTAGAATAGCCAAAACCAACCATAAGTAAATGAGTGTGACAGTATTCCAATAAAACTTTATTTTATAGATATAGAATTTGAATTTTATAGATTTTTAGGTATCAGATATTCTATATTTAATCACATATTTCCTTTTACAGTGTTTTTTCATTGCTTCTTGAAGTGTACTTTTATCTTAGATGTTTTCCTTCAACCTGAACAACTTACTTTCAATAAATTTTGTAGTGTAAGTTTGCTGGCAAAAATTTCCTTCTGCATTTGTTTGCCTGAAAACATCTTTATTTTTTGAAGTGCTGTTTTCTCTCTTTCTTTTTTTTTGCTGGGGGTGGTGCTTTCAGTATGCTAAAATCATCATTTCATTGTTTTCTGGCTTCCTTAATTTCTCTTTTCTCTCTAGCTTTATTGAGATAAAATTGACATAGAACTTGAAGTTATATATAAGTTTAAGGTGTACAGTGCAATAATTTGATAGACATATATATATAGGAAAATGATTATCACAATAAGGTTGGTTAACCTGTTCTTCATCTCTCATAATTACTTATGCTGTGGTGGTGAGAACATTTAAGATCTACTTTCTTAGCAACTTTCAATATTTGGTACATTGGTGTTAATTATAGTCACCATGCTATACATTTAATTTCCAGAATTTACTCGTTTTATAACTAGAAGTTTGTACCCTTTGACCAACATCCCCACCCCCTAAGTCCCTGGCGGCCACCCATCAATCTACTCTCTGTTTCTATGACTTTGGCTTTTTTAGATTCCACAAAAAGTGAGGTAATACAGTATCTGTAGTTCTCTCTCTGACTTAATTTCACTTAGCATAGTGCCCTCAGTGTTCATCCATGTTGTCTCAAACAGCAGGATTTTCTTTTATGGGTGAATAATATTCCTTTGTATATATATTGGCTTCCTTAATTCCTTTTGACAAGTCAGCTGTCAGTACTATTATTGGTACTTTAAGATAATGTCTTTTTTCTTCTGGCTTCTTTTACCATTTTCTCTTTGTCTTTGTTTTCAGCATTTTATGGTGTGCCTAAATGTGGTTTTCTTTGGATTTATCCCGATTTTGTTTCACTGAGCTTTTTTTTTCTTAATATTTTATTTATTTATTTGAGAGAGAGGGTATGAGCGAGGGTTGGGAGGTGGCGAGTGGGAGGGGCAGAGTGAGAGGAAGAAGCAGGCTCCCCAAGAATGCTGGGTGCCGGGCTTCATCTCAAGACTCTGAGATCATGACCTGAGCAGAAGTCAGATGCTTAACTAACTGAGTCACCCAGGCACCCTGTGTGGATTTGTTTCTATACTTTTTCACTCTCTTGATCATCAGTCCTTAGTCTGCTTCACTATATATCAGTTTTTTAAATTATGTCAGAGAATGCATACTGAAGAAAGAGAAAGACTGAGATAATATCTTCATCAAAAGGTGCTTCCCCCTTTCCCTCTGTTAGGAAGATATGTCGTGGGGCTGTTCCTTTCAAGTGAGCCGAGGATTAATTTAGGCCGGGGCTTGGTTATAGTTTTAGTAAGAATTAGTCCATTTTTGGTTGCTCTTGTGTTTCCGGTGTGCTCCTCTGGACTTCTCTTTGAAAGAGGTGAATCTAGTCTCCTCAGGTTTGCATGACTACAGGAGATTGAATTCTGTCCTTCAGAAGTTCTGAGTTAGCTTTTTCCTCTCTGACAGGGTGCAGCTATAAAATCTGAAGGTAGGTTGTGTTTTTGTGTCCATGCCCTAGAGCCAGCAAATTTCCCTTGGGGAAAATTGGCCGTTTTTTTTTTTTTTCTAAAGATTTTACTTATTTGACAGACAGAGGTCATGAGTAGGCAGAAAGGCAAGCAGAGAAAGAGGGGGAAGCAGGCTCCCTTCTGAGCACAGAGCCCAATGCAGGGTTCGATCCCAGGACCCTGGGATCATGACCTGAGCCGAAAGCAGAGGCTTAACCCACTAAGCCACTGAGGTGCCCCAAAATTGGCCATATGTTTTAAGCACTTCTTGTCTTTCATTCCAGCCCTGTGTGACCACCAAAAACTGATTTCTCTTTCTCGTAGAGTCTCTTTGCCTATGCCCACTGTCATTTTTCAACCTCTCCTTCAACCCAAGTGGCACAGTGCCCCCAGAAAAAGAAAATGAAGAAAATGGCCATCAATTTCTGGCTCATAAAAGAAGGACTTTTTTTTTTCTTTTCTTTTCTTTTTTTTTTTGAAATTTTAATTAAAATAATTTAATTGGTTTCCATAGTCTTCCCCAAAATATGATTTTGTAAACCTTTCTCCTCTCCCTGCTGCCTTGCATTATTTCAGAGAGAGCATTGGTTTGCTTTGACCTAGTATATCCTACTTGGAAGTAGTATTGTCTTCTACTTATATGAGTGACCAAAAAGCTGATGAAATTCTGAATGCATGGATGGCAGGCAAGTTTGTATCTGGCTGGCCTTTTCCTATCCTACCTTTTAATATCGCTATCTTTAGGTCTTTCTTTTGGGCCTCTAAGTTTCCCCAGTGGAGACTTCTGTAGTTTTCTGTCTGGAGAGTAAGGGACTGATTACCAACATTCTGTGAGACACCTGGAAAAAAGGACTAGAATTGTCAACTTCTGCCACATTTTCTTTTCCTTAATTTCCATTTGTCTGTTTGCAGCATGGAGCTAATGCACAATACCGAGCCTCATGTTGCCCAACTCAAAGATTTTTACCTTCTCCAGAGAATAAAGGTGTTTGTCTTCTGGAATGAGCACCCAGCTACATAAGTCAAGGAGGGAGAACCTGAGAAGCCAACTGCTGTGTGAAGAAATCTTCAGGCTTTCTTCTTCCTCTTAGCTCTGTTCTCCTCCCACTTCCAGAGCTACTTGATGCTTCCAGTTCTCAAGATTTTGGGGGTATTGTATATGTAATGTTGGTTTTTTGCTTTTCCACTACCAGTTTAAGACACCTTTCTCTGGTCAGTTGGAATAATTTCTTATCCATCTGCTTTCTACTGTCCAGAATTTAATTGCTTTGCTTCTTTGCCCATTGTCTTTGTCCTTGTAAGTGTATGCTTTAAGAAAAATTCCTATGTTTTCACTTGTAGTGGGTTTGAGGGCAAGCAAAAATAGCTGTTACTGTTCAGTCTGTCACACTAGAAAGAGATAACGTGGTACAAAATTCGTAAGTTATTAAAGGGTACTTAGAGCAAAGAATCAGTCTGAATAATCTATTTTTTTTCTACTGGTTTGAAATGTTACTTTTTTTTTTTTTTTAAAGATTTTATTTATTCATTTGTCAGACAGGGATCACAAGTAGGCAGAGAGGCAGGAAGGGGGGCGAGCAGGCTCCCTGCTGAGCAGAGAGCCTGATGCGGGGCTTGATCCCAGGGCCCTGAGATCATGACTGGAGCTGAAGGCAGAGGCTTTAACCCACTGAGACACCCAGGCACCCCTTGAAATGCTACCTTGATCATAATCCAAATTCCCCTGTTTCATTCTCTATTTCTGTGGTTTGTGCCATTAATCCATAATCCATAAACCATAATGTGGTTTGTTCTATTAAAAGTAGTTTTACTTATTTTGGCTTAGAATATATTTTTAATATCTGTTAGGGTTATTTCCTTCTCATTATTTTTGTTTTTCCTGAGATACATTATGCTGTTCTTCATTATTATTATTATTATTATTTTAAGATTTCATTTATTTATTTGACAGAGATCAGAAGTAGGCAGAGAGTCTGGCAGAGAGAGAAAGGAGGAAGCAGGCTCCCTGCCGAGCAGAGAGCCTGATGCGGGTCTCGATCCCAGGACCCTGGGATCATGACCTGAGCCGAAGGCAGAGGCTTTAACCCACTGAGCCACCCAGGTGCCTCATTATTATTTTTTTGGTATGAACCTTTGAATCAGATTAGCTGGGAACCCCTAAAATCTTTTTAGTGTTTTTCTGGGGGAGGGCTCATGGCATTATATTAATTAATTAAAGATTTCTTTATTTGAAGGAGAGAGTGTGAGCACATGTCTGAGCACCAAGAGAGAGGAGGGGCAAAGGGAGAAGCAGACTGTCTCCTGAGCAGGGGTCCTGACATGGAGCTTGATCTCAGAATCCTGAGATCATGACCTGAGCTAAAGGTAGATGCTTAATCTACTGAGCCCCCTAGCTGTCCCTGAATTACATTTAAAAGTTAATTTGGAGAGAGTTGACATCTTGACAATATTAAAATCTTTCCATGACCTTCCATTTATTCAGAACTCCTTTTGTGTCTCTTTGAGACCTTTTACTTACTTAGATTTTTTGGTAAATTTTTTGAAAAAAGATTTTGTTTATTTGACAGAGATCACAAATACACAGAGGGGCAGGCAGAAAAAGAGAGAGGGAGAAGTAGGCTTCCTGCTGAGATCATGACCTGAGCCAAACACAGAGACTTAACCCACCAAACCACTCAGGCATCCCTGTTTTTTTTTTTTTTTTTTTTTTTTTTAATAGACTTAGAGCAGTTTAGGGTTCATAGCAACATTGAGAAGAAGGTACGGATTATTTCCCATATACAAGTGACCCCACACATTGCATAGCCTTCCCCATTATCAGCTTCTCCCACCAGAGTGATACATGTGTTACAGATGAGGAACCGACACTGACACATGACAGTCACCCACATTCCCATTGTTCACATTCAGGTTCACTCTTAGCATTGCACATTAACAATTGTGTAATAATTGGTACCCATCCTTATAGTATCATGTAGAGTATCCTGTAGAGTATTTTCACTGTCTCCCAAATCTTCTGTGCTCTTTTGTTCATCTCTCTTGCTTCCGAACCACTGGCAACCACAGATCTTTTTTTCTGTCTGTATAGTTTTGTCTTTTTCAGAATGCCATATAGTTGTAATCTTGGTATGCAGCCTTTTCAGATTGGCTTTTATTTAGTAATATGCATTTAGGTTCCTCCATGTCTTATAGTGACTTGACAGCTCATTCCTTATTAGCATTCAGTAATATTACATTGTTTCCATTTTTACCTTTTAAAGGACATCTTGGTTGCTTCCAACTTTTGACAGTTATCAATAAGGCTGCTATAAACATTTACTCAAAGGTTTTTTTTTTTTTTTAAAGATTTTATTTATTTATTTGTGAGAGACAGAAGGAGAGAGAGCGAGCTAGCACAGGCAGAAAGGCAGGCAGAGGCAGAGGGAGAAGCAGGCTCCCTGCCGAGCAAGGAGCCTGATATGGGACTCGATCCCAGGACCCTGGGATCATGACCCGAGCCGAAGGCAGCTGCTTAACCAACTGAGCCACCCAGGCTTCCCTACTCAAAGGTTTTTATGTGGACATTAGTTCTTAACTAATTTGGATTTTAAATACCAAGGAGCATAATTGCTCCATTGTATAAGAATATATTTAATTTTTTAAGAAACTGCCCGACTGTCTTTCACAGTGGCTGTACTATTTTACGTTCCCACCAGCAATGAATGAGTTCTAGTTGTTCCACCACATTCTCATCAGCATTTGGTTTTGTCAGTGTTTTGGATCTTAACCATTCTAATAGGTGTATAGTGGAATCGCATTGTTTTAATTTGCAATTCTAATTAAAATTGCATTTTAATGCATTAAATGCATTAAAATTTATTGTTGAGAAATCTTTTCATATGTTTATTTGCTGTCTATCTTCCTTATTGAGAGGTCTGTTCAGATCTTTTGCCTGTTTTTAAATCATGTCTGTTTTCTTATTGTTGACTTTTAAGAGCTCTTTCTGTATTTTATTTATTTATTTATTTTAAAATATTTTATATATTTATTTATTTGACAGAGAGAGAGAGAGAGAGATCACAAATAGGCAGAGAGGCAGGCAGAGAGAGAGGAGGAAACAGGCTCCCCGCTGAGCAGAGAGCCTGATGCGGAGCTCAATCCAAGGACCCTGGGATCATGACCTGAGCTGAAGTCAGAGGTCTTAACCCACTGAGCCACCCAGGTGCCCCAAGAGTTCTTTGTATATTTTAGATAAATCTTTTAGCACATGTGTTTTATACCAGTATTTTCTCCTATGATGTGACTTCTCTTTTCATTCTCTTCTCAGTGTCATCCACAGAGCTCTTTTTAATTTTAATGAAGTCCAATTTACCAGGTTCTTTCTTCCATGACTTTGGCATTGTCTAAAAAGTTATCACCAAATCAAAGGTTGTCTAGATTTTTTACTGTGTTCTAGGAATTTTATGGTTTTGTGTTTTACATTAGGCCTCTGGTCGATTTTCAGTTAATTTTTGTGAAGAGTGTAATGTCTCTGTCTAGATACCTTTTTCACACAAATGGTATCATTCTTAACTTTCATCACCCCTTTTTTCACTTAATATGTACTTTCCTTGTCATTAAAGAGTATCTTCATAATCTTTCTTCAGTTATTAATCTTGCATTCAATTTTATTGTAGTTGATCTTTATTGTTGTATTTCAATTCAGATATTTTCTTCTCTTTTCTAAGTAGATATTTCTTTGTGGGAGCACTTTTGAATTTATTGTGTTAATTTGCTCCTGCACCCAATTGAATGGTTACTGTTTGTAATAATTTTCTAGTCGATTCTTTTAGATTTCTGTGTAAAGCAGATAATCTGACAATCATGATAATTTTAGTTCTTGTGATTTTTATACTTTTCCTGTCTCTTTTTTATGCTTACCTCTCTTATCCTCTTATTTCTCTTATATTGTCTGGTATATGCACATAATAGTATTTAATGGTACTAAATAATCATAATGATGAAGAATATCCCTATCTTTTTCCTGACCTTACTAAGAATGCCCTTGGCATTTACTAAACATCATGTTGGGTTTGAGTTAGCTATAATATGCTTTACCATGTTATAGAAATATCTGCCCCCCCCCCTTTTTTTAATGGTCAAGAATGGATGTTGAATTCTTTTGCATGCCTTTTTAGCATCTTATGGAGATGATCATATGATTTTTTTACTCTATTCATCCTTAAGCCTGCTAAATATTGTGATCTGAGTGTGTATGTTTCCTATTTACAGCCAGATAAGGAAGGTGAAGAGCGTCTAGATTTGCCTAGTAGTTGAAGTATGACTGCCTATTAATGACCCAGCCTCACACATGTAGAAGAAACAGTCCCTAGGGCGCCTGGGTGACTCAGGTGTTAAGCATCTGCCTTAGGCTCAGATTGTGATCCTGGGGTCCTGGGATCAAGCCCCACATCGGCCTCCCTGCTCAGCGGGAAGCGTGCTTCTCCCTCTCCCACTCCCCCTGCTTGTGTTTCCTTTCTCGTGTCTCTCTCTGTCCAAAAATAAGAAAAAAGAAACAGTCTAATGGGTCAGGCAATTTTCAGGCCAAAGAGTTTTCATCTAAAATGAAAATGTCAGGGTGCCTGGGTGGCTCAGTCATTTAAGCTCCTGCCTTCGGCTCAGGTCATGATCCTAGGGTTCTGGGATCAAGCCATGTATCAGGCTCCCTGATCAGAAGAGAGCCTGCTTCTTCAGTAGCAGGGTTAGTCCTCTTCCTGAAGTACAGCCTTCAGGAAGATACTGAGCACAGCAAGCAGAAATGAAATATACTTCTAGAACAAGAACTTCAGAATTAGAGTTGGGGCACACGTTGGCATTTGAGCTGGAGGAAAGAGGTTGAAGTCTGGTAATTAGACCATTCAGGGTTCAATGGAGTCTGAGGATGGAGGGCTTATACAAGTAATCAACTTAGAATTGTTCCTGGGCCTTAGGGATGTATTGATTCTGTGGGTGTTGAGAGTGGCAATAGCTGCAAGGACAATTACATCAGAAACTGGTAACGAGGGTGGCATTGGTTACTTCATTTCTCAATCACTTGTATTTACTCTTCATCTCATGATACTAGACCAGCTGTGCCCTGATAGTAGGTGGCGTCATGAATTATTGAACTCCTGGTTTAGATTCTTTTTTCAATAACAGGTTTCTTCTGTGTCCTGATGGCTGATGACGTAACTGACCTGCCTGTCTGGATTCCTGACTTCTGGCTTACTCTTCACCTCTTAAAATTCGCCTGACCTTCCAAATCCTGCTAGTCCAGATTCCTTACTACCTTCCCATTACTGATTTGACACTTGCTTTTTTCCTTTTAATTAAATTTAATCATCTTTTTTTTAAAAGATTTTATTTCTTTGGCAGAGAGAGACACAATGAGAAAGGGAACACAAGCAGGGGGAGTGGGTGAAGGAGAAGCAGGCTTCCCACTGAGCAGGGAGCCTGATGGGGGGTTTGATCCCAGGACCCCAGGATCATGACCCAAGTTGAAGGCACATGCCTAACTGACTGAGCCACCCAGGTGCCCCAAGGATTTTACTTATTTTTATATATATATATATATAATTTTTTTAACTTAAATTCAGTTAATTGACATGTAATGTATTATTTGTTTCAGGGAAGAATCTTTTTTTTTTTTTTTTTTTAAATGGGGTATCTGGGTGGCCTAGTTAGTTAAGATTTGTACTCCTGACCTCAGCTCAGGTCTTTTTTTAAAAAATTCAATTATTTGACACACAGAGAGGATAACAGCGAGAGGAAATACAAGCAGGGGGAGTGGGAGAAGGAGAAGCAGGCATCCTACTGAGCAGAGTGCCCAATCCCAGGACCTGAGATCATGACTTGATTCTAAGGCAAATGCTTAAGGACTGAGCCACCTAGGCACCCCCTCAGTTTAGGTCTTAATCTGAAGGTTGTGGGCGCCTGGGTGGCTCAGTGGGTTAAGCCGCTGCCTTCGGCTCAGGTCATGATCTCAGGGTCCTGGGATCGAGGCCCGCATCGGGCTCTCTGCTCAGCAGGGAGCCTGCTTCCCTCTCTCTCTGCCTGCCTCTCCATCTACTTGTGATTTCTGTCTGTCAAATAAATAAATAAAATCTTTTAAAAAAAAAAAATCTGAAGGTTGTGAGTTTAAGTAACATGTTTGCATTCTGCTTTCAAAATAATTAATTAATTTTTAACAAACACAAACTTAGAGAAAAATTCCAAAAACTTTTTTCTTGTACCATTTGATTGTAAGTTTCCAATCTCTGATTTCCTACCATTTCTTTAAATATTTTAGAGTTTATTTCCACTAACAAGATTATTCTGAATAAGCACAGTGTAACTATCAACAATTAGGAAATCATTGTTGAGACATTAGTGCCATCTAATCCTCAAGGGCTCTTCTATCTTGCGTTTTTTTTTTTTTTTTTTTTTAAGATTTTATTATTTGACAGAGAGAGACACAGATAAGGAACACAAGCAGGGGGAGTGGGAGAGGAAGAAGCAGGCTTCCTGGTAAGCAGAGAGCCTAATGTGGCTCTCTGGATCATGACCTGAGCTGAGGGCAGAGGCTTAACCCACTGAGCCACCCACGTGCCCCCCTTGCGTATTTTCTTAATACCGTTCTTTGTAGTAGAGGAACTCAATTGAGAACCATGTGTTACTTTTTAGTTATCCTCTGTCTCTGCAGTCTCTTTTAGATTCTGATCATTCCTGTTTTTTTTCCAGACTTTAATGCCCTTGATGGATTTGATGGTTACAGGACAGTTATTTTGTAGAGTATCCCTCAGTGTGAGTTAGTAATGTTTACTCATGTTTATTTCAGAGGGCATATGATTTTGATTTGCCTCATTATTGATGATGTCCACTTTGGTTGGATATTTAGAAGATATTCGCCAGGTTTCTATAAATTTACTCTCCTCCTTTGTAGTTAGTATTTTGTGGCAAGCTGTTTTGAAGGTATATAAACATTCAGTCCTACTCAACTTTCAATTTATAAATAAATTTGTATGTTTATATGGAGTCTTAGTTTATTATTTTATTTAGTGGGTAATGATGGCACACATTCAGATATAAAACTATATGCATGTATATTATATGCATGTATATTATGTTGGCATAAGTGATATAATTTGATTTTATTTTAACATATAATAGTATTAAAGTATTTTTTTTTTTTAAGATTTTATTTATTTATTTGACAGACAGAGAGCACAAGCAGGCAGAGAGGCAGGCAGAGAGAGAGAGGAGGAAGCAGGCTCCCTGCCGAGCAGAGAGCCCGATGTGGGACTCGATCCCAGGACCCTGAGATCATGACCTGAGCCGAAGGCAGCGGCTTAACCCACTGAGCCACCCAGGCGCCCCAGTATTAAAGTATTAAAATGTAATCTAAGTCTGGTTGGTGTTAAGTAAAACTCTGCTTTAGGAGATAAGTGGAGTTCAAAAAATTTAATCACACAAAATACAAGTTTAGTGGTTGTTTCTAGCTGTCCTGAAGTTACAGGGATGGAGCTGTTTGATCCCATTCTGACATGGTCCTGATTGCAGTTTGGTGCCACCTGGTGGCATTTGTCCACTTCAGTATACTATAAATGGGGACAAATCTGGTTGGTTAGGACTTTTGTGTGTTGATAGCAATTTTAGGTGTGGTTAGTTGTTGCCAGGTTCTTGGATACAATCCTGGGAAATTGGGGCAGGTGAATACTGGGAATGAGAAGACCAGTTTTCTATATCTCTACTTTCTAAGATGGGTGGCCTACTTCTCTCTTCCTGTCTCTGTCAGAATAGGGGTGATTTGTAGGTGGATATGTTTACTGTACTATTGGTGATTTTTATTTTCTCTGTTTTTAAAATCTGTACTTTTCCTCCAAATTAATTTGCATGAAATGTTAATAAAGTCTTTTTTTAAATGTGTGTGTGTATTTTTTTTAAAGATTTTATTTATTTTTTTGACAGAAAGAGAAACAACAAGAGAGGGAACAGAAGCAGAGGGAGTGGGAGAGGGAGAAACTCGATGTGGGGCTCAATCCCAGGACCCTGGGATCATGACTTGAGCTGAAAGCAGACTTTTTTTTTTTTTTGAAGATTTTATTTATTTGACAGAGATCACAAGTAGGCAGAGAGACAGGTAGAGAGAGAGAAAGGAAGGGAAGCAGGCTCCCCGCTGAGCAGAGAGCCCGATGCGGGACTCGATCCCAGGACCCTGAGATCATGACCTGAGCTGAAGGCAGAGGCTTTAACCCACTGAGCCACCCAGGCGCCCCCGAAGGCAGACGTTTAACGACTGAGCCACCCAGGTGCCCCAATGTTCATAAAGTCTTAATGAAAATTAAGATTGTTAAAAAACAAAAAGACAAAGATGGAAGGCTCAGCTCTCTCAGGAATAAAGGAAACTATATTAAGTAGATGATTTATGTAGGAACCGTTTCCAGCAGGTCAAAGAAAATTTCAAGCAGTACTTATTTAAGGCCTGTTATCAGGACTTACTCTGTGTATGTAAAAAGTTTCTTTCTTCCAAAGCAAGTCTTGTCTTTTTAATTTTTCTGTTTCAATCTCATTGTGTATTATCACCATCTCTGGATTATTTTTTAGATTTCTGCTGATCTCTATCCACCCATTAACATTTTCTTCTTGGATCTTAGGTACAGAGGGTTAAGTTAATCATAATCCTTAGTTTATAGCCCATTGTTATCACTGGTTTGTACAAAGTCCTGCCTGTTTTACGTCTGTCCTTTTATCCTCATACTGCACGTTCTTTTCTCTCCTGTCATAGGTAACCATTCTAATGTGTACTTTAAAAAAAAGATTTTGTTTATTTGACACACAGAGTGATCACAAGTAGGCAGAGAGAGAGGGGGAAGCAGGCTCCCTGCTGAGATCCCGATGTGGGCCTCCAGTCCAAGGACCCTGAGATCATGACCTGAGCTGAAGGCAGAGGCTTAACCCACTGAGTCACCCAGGCACCCTCTCATGTGTACTTTTTATTTGTATTTGTTCCTACAAAATGTGTTTTATTCTGTGTACATGTATTTTACCTTATGTAATTTAAGTATTCATACTTTATTTTCTCCAAGGCAGTATATTTTTAAAATGCATCCATGTTGCTCTGTGTACACCTAATTGCTTATGACTGTTACACGGTATTATGTAGTATGCTTCTATCACAGTTTAGCTGTCTACTCTCAGTGCCGACCACTATGTTGTCTTCATCTTCACTTTGTTGAGAGTCGGTCTTATAGTGAACATCCAGGTATGGGTCCCATCATATACCCTTATGAGAATTTCTTTGTAATACAGACCCTGGTGCAGAACTGCTAGATTATGGGGATGTGTATTTAATTTGACAAGTATTGTAAGATTGTTTTCTAGAATACTGTAGGGAGTAGAATAAGGAAGAAATTAATTTGTACTCTTAACTGTGAGGGCATGATATTTTTCCTTTATCTTTGCATTCTATCCAACACTTGATAATATGCTACTTTTATAATTTTGCTAATCTGATACAGAATATGTCATATTTGATAATTTTGTCCTCTGATCATTGGTTTTAGCATCTCATCACATGCTGATTGTGTTTCTTCTTCAGTGAAGTGTCTATTTATAATTTTTTGCTCATATTTTTGGAATGAGGTTACTGTTCTTTTGGTTTTTTAAAAGTTTATTTTGAGAGGGAGTGTGAGAGCTCTTACATGTGACGGAGGGAAGTAGGAGAGAGAATCTTGAGCTGAATCCGTGCTGAGCTTGGAGCCCAAGGTGGGGCTCCATCTCACAAGCCTGAGATCATGACCTGAGTCAAAATCAAAGAGTCAGACAGTTGGGCTCCTGGGTGGCGCAGGTCAAGATCCCAGAATTTGTGTAGAATCTTCAGGAGTTTTCACTTATAAGATCATTTTGTGCGCAAACTGAATTTTACTTTTTTTCCCAGCTTGGACAATTTTTAAAAAAAAGTTGTATTTTAATCTTTTTAAAAATATATTTATTTATTTGATAGAGAAAGAACAAGAAGGGGGAGCAACAGGCAGAGGGAGAGGGAGAAGCAGGCTCCCCTGTGAGGCGGTAGCCCCATGGTGGGGCTCGGTCCCAGAACCCTGGGATCATGACCTAAGCCAAAGGCAGATGCTTAACCAACTGAGCCACCCAGGCGCCCTAGAGTTTGTTTTGTTTTTGTTTTAAAGATAATTTATTTAAGAGAGACGTTTAGGCTGGGGAAAGGGCAGAGGGAGAGAGAGAAACTTAGAGTTGACTCTGAGCTGAGCACAGAGCCCAATGTAGGGCTCCATCTTAAGACCTTGAGAACATGAGCTGAGGCGAAACTGAGAGTTGGGCACTTAATGTACCACCAAGGCACCCCTTCTAGAATCTTTATAGTTTTTAGTTTTGCACTTAGGTCTAGGATCCATCTGTAAATAGTGCGAGACAAGGATCAAGGTTAATTTTCTATGTGAGTATCCAGTTTCTCTAATACCATTTATTGAAAAGACAGCCCTTTTCCCCACTGAATTGCACTATTACTTTGTTATAAAGTAGGTGATCTTATGTATGTCTGTTTCTGGTGACTGTCTTCCTTTCCATTTTTCTATCTAGCCTTGTATCAGTAACAATCTTGATAATTCTAGCATATGGTAAGTCTTAATCTAGTTGTGTATGTCCAGATTTATTCTTCTCAGACTGGTTTTGGCTATTATATGTCCTTTGTATTTCCACATAAATATTGGTATCAGCATGTGAATTTCTGTAGGAAAACTTACTAGAATTTTAATTGGAATTGCATTCAATCTGTAGATCAATTTGGGGACAACGAATACTAAAACTAAGTCTTTCAGTAAGTGTGTTATATCTCGCAACTTATTTAGGTCTTTTAATTTTTTTCATCAGTGTTTTATAGTTCTCAGTGTACAGATAGCACACATCTTCCTGTAGAATTATTCCTAGGTAATGTTTTTCCAGTTTTATTGAGCTGTAATTGATATAGTATTGTATTAGTTTAGGACATGCAGCTTGATTAGATACATGTATATATTTGCAGAATGATTATCAGATAAGTTCAGTTATCCATCACTTCACATAGTTACAGAAATCAGTTTCTTTTTTTTTTTTTAAGATTTTATTTATTTATTTATTTGACAGAGAGAAATGACAAGTAGGCAGAGAGGCAGGCAGAGAGAGAGAGAGAGGAGGAGGAAGCAGGCTCCCTGCTGAGCAGAGAGCCCGAAGCGGGACTCGATCCCAGGACCCTGAGATCATGACCTGAGCCGAAGGCAGCGGCTTAACCACTGAGCCACCCAGGCGCCCCCAGAAATCAGTTTCTTAAAAGAACTTCTACAATCTACTCTTTTAACTTCCAAATGTATACTATAGTATTGTCAGTTATAGTCACCGTGCTGTAACTTAACGTTCCTGAAAATTTGTTCCTTTTAACTGCCTTCACCATTCCCTCCCATCCTTACCTCCACACCCCTGTAGATTGGCAACTACCAGCCTGTTTTCTGTATGGTTTTTGTTTTGTTTCATTTTGTTTTGTTTTGGGTTTTTTTGAATTTCTTGTTTAAGGGAGAGCATGTAGTATTTGTCTTTCTCTTCCTGACTTGTTTCACTTAGTACGGTTAGTGTCCTCAGGGTCCATCCTTGTTTTCACAAATGATAAGATTTCCTTTTTTAAAGGTTGGATTACGTTTTTGTTTTTGTTTTTTTAAAGATTTTATTTATTTATTTGACATAGATCACAAGTAAGCAGAGAGGCAGGCAGGGGAGGTGGGAAGCAGGCTCCCTGCTGAGCAGAGAGCCCAATGTGGGGCTCGATCCCAGGACCCTGGGATCATGACCTGAACCTAAGGCAGAGGCTTTAACCCACTGAGCCACCCAGTCGCCCCTATATTCTTTTTGATATATTCCACGTTTTCTTTATCCATTCATCCATTGATTGGCCTAGATTGTTTTCCTGTCTCAGTTATTGTAATGCTGCTGCAGGTATTTTTCTTAATGCTACTGGAGATGGCATTTAAATGTTTTTATTTTCTAAATATTTGTTAGAATATAGATACATGATTGTTTTTTGTATATTTTTTATCAACAGTCTTGCTAAATTACTGTAGTAGTTCATAGATTCTTATACATAATTAGGATTTTTTTTTTAAGATTTTATTTATTTATTTGACAGAGAGGTCACAAGTAACCAGAGAGGCAGGCAGAGAGAGTGGGGGGGGCAAGCACCCTGCTTAGCAGAGAGCCCAATGTGGGGTTTGGTCCCAGGACCCTGAGATCATGACCTGAGCCGAAGGCAGAGGCTTTAACCCACTGAGCCACCCGGGTGCCCCCTGAATACTTTTTATATAGAGTTTTGACTGGTCTTCCTATTTTCAGCACCAGTTGCACTTGGTGCCTCAAATTTTTGAGTTTTTCCATGATTCACTGGAGGAAGTAAGCCTGCTTCTTGGGCCTTCTGACCATAAGTCTGAATTTAGATTGCTCTTGTCTTCTAAGTTAGTTACTACTTACCCTCCTGGTTTCCAGCTTTCAAAATTTTGTTGTTTTGTGTCTGCCATTTGGCCTTCTAGGTTTATGACTTTTTAAAAAATAAAAAGTTTATAAACTTAGTAATTTGTGTGGAAGCAGCTGTAAATATACATGTTGACACACAATTTTAACTGAAAGTCCAAATGTCTTTTCTGCTGTTACACCTAACATTAACCCAGGTGATGATGCCGTGAGTTTCTGTAGCATTTATTGTGGGAATAAAAGGCTTTACTTTCCAAGCTAAAAGAAACATTTTATTACTTTTATTAAAATACAAAGTGCTTTTAGTATTAATATTGAAAGGTACTTCTGAAATGTCTGAAGTTTACTTTTCAGAGTTCAGTAAGCTTCAGGGATTTCCTTTTTTTTTTTTAATATTTCATTTTAATTTTAGGATAATTACATTATATAACAACTCTTAATTAAACTTTTTAGATTGGGATTGCTAATCAATAAAGACTTTAAAGCCTGTGGCACCTATTATAACATCATTAGGTATAGCTACTCTATTTTTCACATATTGTTACTGAACAGTTTAAAAATTTGTGTTGGTCACTGACAGACTTCTGAAACTTTCAGCAAGTTAATAAGAAAACATGTTTTGATTGCTTTTTGTTATGTTGGAAACATATCCTATAGCAGATGTGAGCTGATGACATAGCAGAAAAACTCAGCAGTGGGAGTGTCCTCATTTCACACTAACTCTAGGCACTAATCCAAATGCAACAGTAAACACTCTTCATTTGCTGTCAGCTGAGCTATTACCAAGTATAGTTGTGTTTAGGACTGGGAATCTTTTTCTTAACCTGTTTAATGATATGTTTAATAATAGGATAGCAGGAATAATTGAAATATATTTCACTATTAATTTGTTTTTTTATCATGGCGAAAATTTCATATGATAATAATTAGTGAGATAAAATTACTTTGACATTGTGCATTGGGAATTATTAAAATTCTGTGCCAAGACAATGTGTATACTATATTTATATATAATAATTTTTTTTGAAATTTTGGTTATGCATCTTCAGGCCTCTTTTTCTTTGCCCAGAAATATTAGGTTTTTGTTAAGTTTCACTTTCTCTCTCTTTTTTTTTTAAGATTTTATTTATTTATTTGATAGAGATTGCAAGCCAGCAGAGAGGCAGGCTCCCCGCCGAGCAGAGAGGCGGATCCTAGGACCCTGAGATCACAACCCCAGCTGAAGGCAGAGGCTTTAACCCACTGAGCCACCCAGGCACCCTGTGGTTTCACATTTTGGAAGGGAGAATAGAGGGCCAGAGAAAGTTACAGTGAGAGCACATTAAGTTAAAAAGATCTTGGGAGGACCTAAGGAGTATGAGAAAAGAGTGGACAGGAAAGCTTAGAGCATGAGGATACTGGAATTACGGAAGCCCAGGAAATAAAACGGTTCAGGAAGATAAAATGTTAAACGTGGGGAGATCCTTCTTGGTAGTCAGAGATATGGACTAAAAAAGAATCTGTTCCTCATTTAATAAGGTCCTCTGCACTTGTGGCTTATACTTATCTTTTAATTTCACAACTGAATGGTGAGATGAAATAATGCATATAAAGCATTTAGTCCAATGCCTGCCCTTTAATAAGCCTTTGTAAGTATTATTTAATTGCCACTGCCATTTATCATTGTTTACCTATTTCTTCAGTCTAGAAATTGATAGTCATCCATGGTTTTTCCCTTCCTTGTGGTCCCTAAATCAAATCAATCTCTAGGTCTCATTGATTATACTTCCTGAATATCTTAAACTAAGTCTTCTTTCCTATTGTCTCTGCCTTTGTTTTCATGTGTAAGCCTTTTTATATTCTTTTCCCTCTGCCTTTAAGGTCCCTTTCCACTTTGGCATCAGTTTACCTAAGGTATCACCCTTCTATAAATTTCCCCCTAATCATTTCAGTACCTAATAGATATTTTATTTAAGGTCCTTAGTTTTGCTTTTTTTTAAAGATTTTATTTATTTATTTGACAGAGAGAGACCACAAGTAGGCAGAGAGGCAGGCAGAGAGAGAGAGGAGGAAGCAGGCTCCCTGCTGAGCAGAGAGCCTGATGCGGGACTCGATCCCAGGACCCTGAGATCATAACCTGAGCCGAAGGCAGCGGCCCAACCCACTGAGCCACCCAGGCGCCCCAGGTCCTTAGTTTTTAATTCTTTCTTTGCATATCTGTCTTTTCAGTTAGACTGTAGCCATTCAGGGGTAGGATTAGTGTTATAAATATCTTTGTTTCCTACCTCCTATATTTGGTATCTGGCAACATGATTGGTGTTCAGTAATATGTTGAATGATTGAGTAAATGAAAATATTAACATAAATGTTCAGGGATCCAAATAACTAAAAATAGATGTCTAATGAGTTAATTGATATCATTGAGGTTACAATTAGGAATAGCCTGAGCATTTTAGGAAAGGCATATGTATAGAAACTATTTCAGAGGTATTTGTGCTTTTGAGTTTGTAGGTTGGTCAAGAAAGATAAAGGGAGTTGCCTGAGAAAGAGTCTCTCAGAGTTTAAATTACTTCTCTAACAAAAATATGACTCTCTCTCTCTCTCTCTTTATATATATATAACAAAATTGTGGCCTTTCAGATTTATTTCTTGACATAGCCATATACCAGTCAAATTTAAAACTGTACTTCATGAATAAATTGTAAAGGGTAAACTTGAGATATTTAAAACTAGACTGTGCGTGTGTGTATATGAACTTGGTTAAAGGTTATACTCTATTTAGTACATTTATTTTTTATTTTTTAAAATTTTTTTATTTGTCAGAGAGAGAGCAAGCGAGAGCAAGCACAGGCAGACAGAGTGGAAGGCAGAGTCAGAGGGAGAAGCAGGCTCCCCACGGAGCAAGGAGCCCGATGCGGGACTTGATCCCAGGACGCTGGGATCATGACCCGAGCCGAAGGCAGCTGCCTAACCAACTGAGCCACCCAGGCGTCCCTATTTAGTACATTTATTTAACAGCTTCAGAGATCAGTGGATAAGGGGCACCTGGGTGGTACAGTTGGTTGGGTGTCTGCCTTTAGCTCGGGTCATGATTTCATTAACTTACTTATTTAGTTTATTTTGTTTTCATCCCTTAACGCAACAGTGGTGAAATATCTTCGGGGTAATAAAGAACTGGGCAACTAACTTTGGGTGCTAGGTGTAAGGAACTATTCCATTTTTACAGGTTAAACAGATATAGATATTATGACTTAGCAAAAGCTTATTGATAACTAGGAAAATATTTCTGCAGAAAGAACCAGGTACTTGTATATGCAATGTATAATTTGCAAAATAAAGATGTTTCAGAGTGTCACATTCCACATGTGACCCACAAGATCCTCTAAGGATATCAGATTTCCAAAGGAATATTTAGCTATTGTTCATACATTTCATATTTACATATTTTGGAAAGAAAAATATACTATACTTTTCTATTACAGTAAAAACTTAATAGGTAAAAATTATTAATTGAAGATTAAGATGACCCACTGTGTCTTTTTGTTAAACATTTTCTATATTAATTTGTATATTTTATCCAGGCCTTTGAGTTTATCATTCCAAATGTCGGTTTTCTTTTCTTTTCCTTTTTTAAAGATTTTGCTTAATTATTTTATTTATTTATTTGACACAGAGAGAGAGAGATCACATGTAGGCAGAGAGCCAGGCAGAGAGAGAGGGGGAAGCAGGCTTCCTGCTGAGCAGAGAGCCCGATGTGGACTCCATCCTGGGACCCTGAGAGCATGACCTGAGCCAAAGTCAGAGGCTCAACCCACTGAGCCACCCAGGCACCCCTACTTAATTATTTTAGATAGAGAGTGAGAGTGTGCGTGCGTGAGAGGGAGCAGGGGGACGGACAGATGGGGAGGGACAGATGGAGAGGGAGAGAATCTGAAGCAGGCTCCATGCTGAGCACAGATCCCTATGCAGGGCTTGATCCCTCTGGGATCATGACCTGAACCCAAGTGAAGAGTCAGGCATTTAACCAACTGAGCCACCCAGGGGCCTCTCACATGTCAAAGCAGATATATAGAAATGTGTAGAGAAGTCATGAATAAAAATCTTTTTAACTTATAAAAGTAATGTATGTTCATGTATCAGTCATCTAGAAATTAGGCTTTATTTCTACCACTACTCTAGTCCCCAGAGATAACCATTGTCAATAGTGAGAAATACATCTTTAAAGTCTTTTTCTTTTTCTTTTTTTAAAGATTTTATTTATTTATTTGATAGACAGAGATCACAAGTAGGCAGAGAGGCAGGCAGAGAGGAGGAGGAAGCAGGCTCCCTGCTGAGCCGAGAGCCCAGTGTGGGGCTCGATCCCAAGACCCTGAGATCATGATCTGAGCCAAAGGCAGACGCTTAAGCCTCTGAGCCACCCAGGCGCCCCTTTAAAGTCTTTTTCAGGGACGCCTGGGTGGCTCAGTTGGTTAAGCAGCTGAGCCTTCGGCTCAGGTCATGATCCCTGCGTCCTGGGATCGAGTCCCACATCGGGCTCCTTGCTCGGCAGGGAGCCTGCTTCTCCCTCTGCCTCTGCCTGCCATTCTGTCTGCCTGTGCTTGCTCCCCCCCCACCTAATAAATAAATAAAAAAAAAATAAAGTCCTTTTCAATGTATTATATACATATATATAATTCTCAAATATACACACATTATTTTTTACATTATATATGGTATGTATTATTTATTTCTTAAAGATGTATTTATTTTAGAGAGAGAGGGAAAAGATAATCTCAAGCAGACTGCCCACTGAGTGCAGAGCCCAATGTGGGGCTCAGTCTCATGACCCAGATGCATGAATCAAAACCAAGAGTTGGACACTTAACCAACTGAGCCACCAAAGCGCCCCATGATATATATTATTTCTAAGTAGCATCAACCTGTGTACTGTCATTTACGTTTTTTATTTAATATATTCTGGGTATTTTTTTCTCTTGGTGTATATTGGTCTATTACATCTTTTATAATAGCTACAGAACAATGTATCAGAGGAGTAGACCACTCTTTAGTATTTGAACCAAAAAACACAAATCTGAGTTTTTTACTTGCTTAAGAGCTTTACTGGCCAATCACAGTCTGTCCAAGTAGAGCAGACTACTGATAACTTATATGGTTTTGAGAAGTATAAAGTTTAGGGCTTAGTTTATTTTTTGCAGCCATGGTGGGTTGGCATCAACAGTGGAAGAAGATGAGTTGGATAAGACAGTTAACGATTGGTTGGTATTCTGAAGTGTATTTGTTGAAGTGTGCCCTGTTGGCTGGCTTTCAGAAGCAAAGGCCTGTCACTGACAGGTTGGCTTGTAAAAACATAGTCATCAAGACAGGTTGTTTTTATCTGGGTTTAAAATTAGTTCTTGTTGTTCCATACCTGTACAAATGTCAGGTATTGATAAAACAATTTAAAACTGTCTAGGGGCTATTTTAGTATGGCTACGGAATAATCTGTCTTTTGCTATTGGTATATGAACTTTTTATTCTTGGTGAGATCAAGGATTGTCCAGATCTTTAACAGTGTTGTTGATTCTTCCTAAAGCTAAGGTTTGGGGTCACCTGGATTGGCTCAGTTGGTTCATCCTCTGTCTTTGGCTCAGGTCATGATCCCAGGGTCCTGGGATTGAGCGCACTGTAGGGCTCCCTGCTCAATGGGGAGTCTGCTTCTCCTTTTCCCTCTGCTGCTCCCCCTGCTTGTATGCTCTCTCTCTCAAATAAATAAATAAAATCTTTAAAAAATGATGATAAAAAAAAGATAAGGTTTGACCTTTTTCTCTTTGAAACTGAAGTCTGATTTTCAATTCCAGTGCCAGAGGAAAGGAAGCAGGCTCCCTGCTGAGCAGAGAGCCCGATGCAGGGCTTGATCCCAGGACCCTGGGATCACAACCCGAGTGGAAGGCAGAGGCTTTAACCCTCTGAGCCACCCAGGCGCCCCTCATTACTTACTGGCTTTTGTCTGAAACAGTGTTATTTTCATACATTTTCTTTTTTATATGAACTTTATAATCACCTTGCCAAGTTCTACCTGTTCATTTAGTTAGTAGTGGTGTATATTGCTATTATAATGGTATGATTATACTGGTTATGCAAAGAACCCTAACGCTTTTAAAAAATAATTGTGTATTAGTCATCCATTTTTTTAAAGCTTTTTGTAGGTTTGCAATTTTCCATAATATGAAAGTAGAAATAGGAGTATAATAAACTCCTGTATATCCATTACTCAGTTTCCATAATTAACTTACAGCAAATCTTATTTTATATGTACCTTATCCACTCCTGCCCATTATTATTTTTTTTAAGATTTTATTTATTTATCGGGGGGGGGGGAGAGCGAGCACAGGCAGACAGAATGGCAGGCAGAGGGAGAAGCAGGCTCCCTGCTGAGCAAGGAGCCCGATGTGGGACTCGATCCCAGGACGCTGGGATCATGACCTGAGTCGAAGGCAGCTGCTTAACCAACTGAGCCACCCAGGCGTCCCCTGCCCATTATTTTGTCATTGATTTCAGACAATGTTTCTTTTTTGATTATTTCAGCATGTATTTCTAAGGTATAAAGGTTCCCTTTTAAAAAGTAATAAAAATACTGTTATTATAGCTGAAAAAGTTAGTAATTCCATAATATTCAGTCAACAAAACTTTTTTTTTTTAAGATTTTATTTATTTATTTGACAGAGATCACAAATAGGCAGAGAGAGAGGAGGAAGCAGGCTCCGCGGGCCTCGATCCCAGGACCCTGAGATCATGACCTGAGCCGAAGGCAGCGGCTTAACCCACTGGGCCACCCAGGCGCCCATCAGTCAACAAAACTCTTAAATATCTTTATGGTTTAGCCACTGTCCTAATGCATTTTACAACCATTAACTCATTGAATCCTCAAAACAAGCTTAATAAGTGCTATAATCCTGATTCTGCAGATGAGGAAACAGACACAAGTTAATTGTCTTGCTTGAGATAATAGCTCATGAGTGGCAGAGTTGGGAGTCAAACCCAGGCAGTCTAGCTTCTTGAGTGGATATCCTTAACCATCACTCTTATGTGCTGCTGCTTTTTTTTTTTCTTTTTTCTTTTCTTTCTTTCTTTTTTTATTTTTTTTTTTAAAGTAGACTCCACATCCAGTTTGGAGCCCAAACAGGGACCTGAACTCATGACCCTGAGATCAAGACCTGAGCTGAAACCAAGAGTCAGACTCTCATCTGACTGAACCACCCAGGCTCCCCTTCCATGCTGCTTTCCATATTGTTGCATATCATATGTTCTTTATAAATTTTCATGCAACTGGGGATGCCTGGGTGATGCTCAGGTCATGATCTCAGGGTCCTGGGATTGAGTCCCATGTTGGGCTCCTCTGCTCAGTAGGAGTCTGCTTCTCCCTCTCTCCCTGTCCCTACCATCCATCCCCTTTCATGGTCTCTCTCGCTCACTCTCTCAAATAAATAAAATTAAAAATTTTTTTTTTCATGCAACTATACCTAGTTACTCTGCAAAAATTTCTTTTAATATATTTAGTAGTCTAGGAAGACATTTTGGGAGACTGAAACATTTGGCTACATGATCAATTTTAAATTTTATTGATTATTTGTTTCTAGAAAGGACAATCTAATTTCCCCCATAAAAATGTGATAGAGGAGGTTACATTTTCAACTTACTGTGAAATTCCCAGCTTATTAATGGAGTTTTCACAGTCTTATCCAGATATTGATTATATAGCTATATAATCATTAGTAAAACTTTCTAAAGTACAAACAGATTTTGGAGATGAGATTGATTAAATGGACAAGATAAAAGGGTGTCTGGGTGGCTCAGTTAGTTCCCTTGGCTCAGGTCATGATCCTGCCATCCTGGGATCAAGTCCTACATCTGACTCCCTGCTTTGTGGGGAGTCTGCCTGTCCCTCTGTAATTCCTCTCTGCTCATGATCTCTCCCTCTCTCTCTCAAGTAAATAAATAAAATATTTTTTAAAAAATGGACAAGATAGGAGTAGTCTCCTAACTTACCTCTTTTATTCTGTCCAGCCTACCTTTACCGGGCTTTTCAGAGTTGTTTTTCTAAAATATACATCTTGCTGTTATTATATATCTACTATTATCACCTAAACAAAGCTTCAACCTATCTTCATTCAATCTTCTTTTATCTCTTGTAGTTACAGCATGCATCCCACTAGCCATACCCATCTATATCCTTATATCCTTAACTGTCACTCTTTTTTTTTTTTTTTAAGATTTTATTTATTTATTTGACAGACAGAGATTACAAGTAGAGAGAGAGAGGGAAGGGAAAGCAGGCTCACCGCTGAGCAGAGAGCCCGACGCGGGGCTCGATCCCAGGACCCCGAGATCATGACCTGAGCCCAAGGCAGAGGCTTTAACCCACTGAGCCACCCAGGTGACCTTTAGTTGTCACTATTTGCACCACATTTATTCAGGCTTTTTCCTCTGCTTGTATCTACCAGAGAACTACTCAGGCAACACCTAACCCCAGTACCAGTACATAGCAGCACTCAGTAAACGTTGAACAAGTGAAGTCTTTCCTGTTTTTGCTCAGCAGACTAAATCACTTTTCTTTACATAAGAACATATTGTTGGGGCGCCTAGAGCCCCGTGTGGGCTCTCTGCTTAGCAGGGAGTCCACTTCCTCCCCTCTCTCTGCCCGCCTCTCTGCCTACTTGGGATCTCTCTCTCTCTGTCAAATAAATAAAATCTTAAAAACAAACAACATACTGTTAAGTGTTATAACATGATTCTTTCTTAGATGGATTTTGGGGTGGGGTGTGGGTGAGATTATTTTCACCTCTACGTCCTCAGTATCCAACCTGAAAATGCTGAATAAGATTTTGAATGAATAATGGGAAAATAGGCTTATTTACATTTTAACTTTCAAGAACCGATTTGGGATCTTACTACTTTTGGTGGGAGGCAGTCCAAGATACATGTATGTTTGTTTGTTTTTGCTCACCTACTGCTGCTTGGTCATTTGAAAACCAGCACATGATTTCTTATTTAATACTTCTTAGCTGTAGTTTGAGAGTATCCTAAACATTATCTTTTTGAGTCCCAGTGAATATTCCAGAATTTTCCTGACCTTGGATCTTAGGAATCTTCAGGAACAGAAAATGTTTAAGGCAGAGAATAGAAGCTGAACTTAAGAGTGATCAAACTGTCCCCCTTCACACCATACCTTTTATGCTGTCTGTGGAGAGACTGTTCTGTAAAGGAAGCAGTTGTGAACATCTTTATCTATTCTCTTCTCTCAAGTACCAGGAATGCATGACTGTGTAACTAGTTTAGCTGTTGTACTTCCTTAAGATTTCAGAGCTAATCAGAAAGGGTTTTATTTAGCCCTGTTTTGCTCATTCATGAATGCTGAGCTCTAGGATCAAGACAAATAGAAAAATTTTAAAAGCATATAATACAAAATAGCCAGGGAGAAGCATCTAGATTTCTATACTTATTTTTGCTACTTCAGTGCTTTCAATGTAAGAATTTTAGTTCTCATTTAATTGCTGATTCTAAGTTTAAGCTCAAGTTGAGTATTTCAGTAGCACTGAGAACAGGTGATATAACTTGTCCTGATACAGAGTGAAAAACCATTCAGTAATACAAATTTGGGCAAAATGTATTGGCAATTGGCTCCTTGGTCTTTTATTTATTTATTTATTTTTTAACTTACTGCCCTGTGTGGGACTTGATCCTACGACCTGTAGATCATGACCCAAGCCTCAGATAGAGGCCTAACTGACGGCGCCACCCAGGTGCCCAGCTCCTTGGTCTTTTAATGAACTCCCAGTAAAAGAGCACTTGAAATTTTTGGACCCCACTTAGCATTTTGGGAAGATTTTACTCTATTTTTAAAGTCTCTCTGGTTGGCCTGCTAAATTTAAAAGCAAATACTAAGTTTTGCTATAAATGTTATCTGGGATTCTGGTTATGTAGATAGAGCTGCAGGAAAATGGGTTACCTAAGCACCTTGGCTTATCTTTCTTGTTTATGTATGCTAAAAATTTCTGACCAAGAATTCCTTAAGGCATTTATAGGAAACATTTTTAAGAACTTGTTTTTGTGGTATTTATAATTTGTAAAGCTTTCGTATATAGTATCATATATTGTTTGAGGTATTTTAGTGTTCCAAAGTTCTGTGTTACTTTATTGTCAATTTCAGTTGTTCATTGCAAGTATATAGAAATAGTTATTTTTGTATATTATTAACACTGCATCCTGCTGCCTTCCTAAACTCATATATTTGCTCTAGGAGCTTTTTTAATAAATTCTTTGGAATTTTCTTCATAGATAGTTGTCATCTGTGAATAGAGATGGTTTTAGTTCTTCATTTGTAATCTGTATGTCCTTTATTTCCTTTCTTTATTGCATGGGCTAAGACCTCATTTCAGTGTTGAATAAGAGTGATAGGAATGGACATCCTTGCATTACTTCTCATCTCAGAGGGGGGCACATTCAGTCTTTCACCATTAGGTGTAATGTTATCTGTAGGGTTTTGTAGATAACCTTTATCCGGTTAAAGAAATATCATATTTCTATGTTGCCGACAGGTTTGTTTTTTTTTTTTTAATCATGAATTAAGTGTTTACTTTTACTTTTTTTTTTTTTTTTAAAGATTTTATTTATTTATTTGACAGACAGAGAACACAAGTAGACAGAGGCAGGCAGATAGAGAGGAAGGGAAGCAGGCCCCCTGCTGAGCAGAGAGCCCGATATGGGACTTGATATGGGACTCGATCCCAGGACCCTGAGATCATGACCTGAGCCGAAGGCAGCGGCTTAACCCACTGAGCCACCCAGGCGCCCAAGTGTTTACTTTTTCATATGCTTTGCCTGCACCTGTTGAGATGATCCTGTGTTTTTTCTTGCTTAATCTGTTAAATTAGACATTTTACACAGTGTAAAATGATTTACGGTTTTAAAATGTTGAACCAGTCTTGAATTTCTGTGATAAGACACACTTGGTCATGATTTGTTATTCTTTTTTATATATTGCTGGATTCCATTTGTAAGTACTTTGTTGAGATTTTTTATATCTTTGTTCATAAAGGATATTGGTTTGTAGTTTAATTTTTTTAAATGTGTTTGTCTGGTTTCTGTATCAGACAGATATTCTGTATCTGCTAGTCTCATAGGATGAATTGGAAATTATTTCCCCTTATTGCATTTCCTATAAGAATTTATTTAAATTAGTGTTATTGCTTCCTTAAATACTAGATAGAATTTGCCATTAATGCTGTCTGGCTCAGGAGACTTCTTTCTGTAAAGATTTAAATAAAATTAAATTTTTAAAAAGCTTTTATTTTTAAGTAATCTTTGCACCCAGTGTGGGGCTTAAACCCACAAACCTGTGATCAAGAGTCATATACTCTACCAACTGAGTCAGGTACCCCAAAATACAGTTTCTTAATAGGTATGGGACCATTCAGGTTATATATTTCATCTTAAGTAGGTTTGGTACTTTGTGTTTTTGAATTATTTGTCTATTTCATAGAATTTGTTGAATTTTGTGAGCATAAAGTTATATATAATATTTTCTCATCATTCTTTTAATATTGGTAGGATTAGTAGTGCTGTCTCCTGTTCTGGTCTTAATACTTGTATTTATACACTCTATTTTTTATTGGTTTCACTAGGGATTTGTCAGTTTTCTTGACCTTTCAGAGATCTAACTTCTGGTTCTATTAATGTCTCTGGTTGATTTCACGTTTTTCCATTCCAATGAGTTCTACTTTTATCTTAATTCAGTTTTTTTCTGCTAACATTTGGTTTAATTTCTTCGTTTTCTAAATTTTGTTAAGCAGAAGTTTACATCATTGAATTGAGGACATTCACCTTTTATTTTAAATTATTATTGAAGTGTCATTGAATACAATATTGTATTAGTTTCATCTGTACAAGGTAGGGATTCAACATCTATATACATTACAAAGTGATAACCACAGTAAGTCCAGCTACCATCTGTTGCTGTACAAAAGTGTTACAGTATTATTAACTATATTCCCTATGTTGTACATTGTACCCCCATGTTTTATTTATTTAATTTAGTTAATTTATTAAGATTTTATTTACTCAATTGAGAGAGAGAGAGAGAGATCTCGAGATACACAGCAAGAGAGGGAATACAAGCAGGGTAATGGGAGAGGGAGAAACAGGCTTCCTGCTGAGCAGCGAGTCCAGTGTGGGGCTTGATCCCAGGACCCTGGGATCATAACTTGACGTGAAGGCAGACACTTAATGACTGAGCCATCCTGGTGTCCCTGTCTTATTTATTTACTTATTTGATTAATTTTTTTTTAAGATTTTATTTATTTATTTGACAGGCAGAGATCACAAGTAGGCAGAGAGGCAGGCAGAGAGAGAGGAGGAAGCAGGCTCCCGGCTGAGCAGAGAGCCAGATGGGGGGCTTGATCCCAGGACCCTGGGATCATGACCTGAGCCGAAGGCAGAGGCTTTAACCCACTGAGCCACCCAGGCACCCTGTCTTATTTATTTTTAACTGGACTTTGTTCTTTTAATCCATTTCCCTTATGTTGTCTGCTGCCTCCTTCCCTTCTGACAACCACTAGATTGTTCTTTTTCTTTATGAATCTGTTTCTGTCTCTGTTTGTTTTTTAGATTCCACATGTAAGTGAAATAATTCAGTTTTTGCCTTTCTTTGCCTGACTTATTTCACTTAGCATAATACCTTCTAGGTATTGTCCATGTTGTTGCAAATGGCAAGATTTTGTTCCTTTTTTTATAGTTGAGTAATTCTTCATTGTGTATATATATATACACCACATCTTCTTTATCCATTCATCTGTCTAAAGACACTTAAGTTGCTTCTGTATCTTGGCTTTTGTAAATAATGCTGCATTGAACATGGGTGTGCATATACCTTTTTGAATTAGTATTTTCATTTTCTTCAGATAAATACCCAGAAGTGGGATTGCTTGATCATATAGTAGTTCTATTTTTAATTTTTTGAGGGACCTTCATACTGCTTTCCATAGTGGCTGCACCATTTTGCATTCCACCAAGAGTGGCCAAGCGTTCCCTTTTCTCCATATCCTTACCAACACTTGTTATTTTTCTTTTTGATGTTGATCATTCTGACAGGTATGAGGTGATAATCTCTTTGTGGGCTTGATTTGCATTTCCATGATGATTAGTGATGTTGACTCTTCATGTGTCTGTTGGCCATCTTTATGTCTTTAGAGAAATGTGTGTTCCGGGTCCTCTGCCCATTTTTTAATTGGATTGTTTGCTTTTTTTGATAATGAGTTGTGTGAGTTCTTTATTTTGGATATTACCCTTTTATACCACTTGCAAATACCTTCTGTTTGGTAGGTTACCTGTTTGTTTTGTTTCTTTCACTATGTAAAAACTTTTTAGTTTGGTGTAGCCCCATTTGCTTATTTTTGCTTTTGTTTTCCTTTCCTAAGAAGATCGATACTGCCTAAGTTTTCTAGAACCTCTAGGAGTTTTAGGTTTCCATTTTTTTTTTTTAATTTTTAATTTTTAACATATAATGTATTATTAGCCCCAGGGGTAACAGGTATGTGAATTGTCAGGCTTACACACTTCACAGCACTCACTATAGCACATTAGGTATCCATTCTTAAAAACATTTAACTTTATATTCTCTTTGAGTTTTTTTGTAATATGGTAAAAGAAGGTGGTAATTTCATTTTTTTGCATGTAGTTGTCCAGTTTTCCAGCACCATTTTTTGAAGAGACTGTTCCTCATTGTATATTCTTGTCTTGTCAAAGATTAATTAATCATATAAGTTAAGTTTATAATTTAAACACTTATACACCATATAAGTGTGAGTTTATTTCTCGACTGTTCTGTTCTACTGATTTGTGTGTCTGCACTTGTGTTAGTACCATACTGTTTTGGTTACTATACCTTTTATTTTCGTGTAGTTTGAAATTAGGGAGTATGTGATGCTTCTGGCTTTTTTGTTCTTTCTCAAGATGGCTTGGGCTATTCAGGGTCCTTTGTGGTTTCATAGAAATTTTCAGATTATTCTAATTCTGTCAAAAGTGCCATTGGTACTTTGATAAGAATTGGGTTGAATCTGCAGATTGCTTTGGGACTATGGATGTCTTAACTGTATTCTTCCATGAGCACAGTATATATTTCCATTTGTTGTGTCCTCTCCAGTTTCTTTCGTCAGTGTTTTTCTTATAGTTTTAAGAGTACAGGTCTTTCACCTCTTGGTTAAATTTATTCCTAGGTATTTTATTCTTTTTGATACAATTGTGAATATAATTGTTTTTCTTGGTTTCCTTTTTAAAATTTTTTAAAATTTAAATTCAATTAACATATAATGTATTATTTGTTTCAGAGATAGAGGTCAGTGATTCATCAGTCTATATGATACCCAGTGCTCTTTACATTGCTTGCCCTCCTCACTCTCCCATCACCCAGTTACCCCATCTCTCCCACTCTTTTCCCCTCCAGCAACCCTCAGTTTGTTTCTTGTGATTAAGAGTCTCTTACAGTTTGTCTCCCTCTAATAGAGTTGTCTTTTATTTTTTTCATCTCTTCACCTATGATCCTCTGTTTTGTTTTCTGAATTCCACATATCAGTGAGATCTGTGATAATTGTCTTTCTCTGATTGGCTTATTTTGCTTAGCACAACACCCTCTAATTCTATCCATGTCGTTTTTTTTTTTTTCCATGTTGTATCTTTGGCTGAGTAGTATTCCATTGTATATGTGTATGTGTACACACACACACACACACACATCTTTCTTATCCATTTATCTGTCGATGGACATCTGGGCTCTTTCTGTAGTTTGGCTATTGTGGACATTGCTGCTGTGAACATTGGGCTGCACATGCCCCTTCGGATCACTACATTTGTATCTTTGGGGCAAATACCAAGTAGTGTAATTGCTCTATTGTCAACCTTTTGAGGAACCTCCGTACTGTTCTCCAGAGTGGCTGCACCAGCTTGTGTTCCCACCAACACTGTAAGAGGGTTCCTCTTTCTCTTCATCCTGGCCCACATCTATTGTTTCCTGACTTGTTAATTTTATTTATTTATTTATTTATTTATTTATTTATTTATTTATTTGAAATATTTATTTATTTGACAGAGAGAGAGAGAAGAGAGATCACAAGTAGGCAGAGAGACAGGCAGAGAGAGAGGAGGAAGCAGGCTCCCTGCTGAACAGAGAGCCCGATGCAGGGCTCTATCCCAGGACCCCAGGATCATGACCTGAGCTGAAGGCAGAGGCCTTAACCCACTGAGCCACCCAGGCACCACTGACTTGTTAATTTTAGCCATTCTGACTGTGTGAGGTAGTATCCATTTGTGGCTTTGATCTCTATTCCCTGATGCCGACTGATGTTGAGCATTTTTTCATGTGTCTGTTGGCCATTTGGATGTCTTTGCAGAAATGTCTGTTCTTGTCTTCTGCTCATTTCTTAACCAGATTATTTGTTCTTTGGGTGTCGAGTTTGATAAGTTCTTTTTTTTTTTTTTTTAAGATTTTATTTATTTATTTGACAGAGATCACAAGTAGCCAAGGAAGGCAGGCGGCAGAGAGAGAGAGAGGAGGAAACAGGCTCCCCGCTGAGCAGGGGGCCCCGATGTGGGGCTCTATCTCAGGATGCTGGGATCATGACCTGAGCCGAAGGCAGAGGCTTAATCCACTGAGCCACCCAGGCACCCCAGAGTTTGATAAGTTCTTGATAGATTTTGGATATTTACCCTTTATCAAATACGTCAGTTTCCAGTATCTTCTCCTTTTGGTTTTTTTGAGTTTCTTTTGCTGTGCAAAAGCTTTTAACTTGCCAAAATCTTAATAGTTCATTTTGCCTTTGTTTCCCTTGCCTTTGGAGACCTGTCTAGCAAGAAATTGCATGCGAGGTTGAAGAGGTTGCTTCCTCTGTTCTCAAGGATTTTGATGGCTTCCTGCCTCACATTTAGGTCTTTCATCCATTTTGAATCTGTTTTGTGTATGGTGTAAGAAAATGGTCCAGCTTCATTCCTCTGCATGTGGCTGTTCAATTTTCCCAGCACCCATTTGTTGAAGAGACTCCCCTAACATTGGATATTCTTTCTAGCTTTGTCAGAGAATAGTTGACCATAGAGTTGAGGGTCCATTTATGGTTTCTCTGTTATGTTCCATTGATTTTTGTGTCTCTTTTTGTGCCACTACCATACTGTCTTGATTACAGCTTTGTAATATGGTTTAAAATCTGTGATTGTGATGCCACCAGCTTTGGTTTTCTTTTTCAACATTCCTTTGGCCATTTGGGGTCTTTTCTGGTTCCATACAAATTTTAGGATTATTTGTTCCACTGCTGTGAGAAAAGTTGATGGTATTTTGATAGGGATTACATTGAATGTATAGATTGCTCTACGTAGCAAATAACAATATTTGTTCTTCCAATCCATGAGCATGGAATCGTTTTCCATTTTCTTAGTTTCTTTTCTGACAGTTCATTAGCATATAGAACTGTAACTGATTTGTGTGTATTAATTTTATATTGCAACTTTACTGAATTGATTCTGATAGGTTTTTTTGGTGGAGTCTTTAGGGTTTTCTGTATATGGTATCATGTAATCTACAAATAATGACAGTTTTACTTATTCTTTCCCAATTTGGATGTCCTCGCCTTCTTCCTTTATCCTTCCCTCCCCCCTCTTTCCCTTTGTCCCTTTCTCTCTCTCTCTCTCTCTCTCTTTTTTTTTTTTAAAGATTTTATTTATTTGTCACAGAGAGAGAGTGCAAGCCATTGAGCCCGAGAACAAGCAGGGGTAGCAGCAGGTGGAGGAAAAAGCAGGCTCCCTCTGAGCAAGAAGCCCAATGTAGAACTCAATCTTGGGACCCTGGGATTATGACCCGAGCCAGGCATCT